>NC_143015.1:135684616-135984616 GCF_055824585.1 Amblyomma mixtum
ACTTTAAGTCTGTATTCTTTATGGTAGTCTGATCTCTCATGTGAAATTTCGCACCTGAAAGCGGCGTAGTTTTTCCGCAAAGGAATTTTGAAGACAAGCGCTCCTCGACGTGAGCTGATGCGAGCGGCAACCATCGATCAAGCAACTTCTACAGACCACCCTGTACTGTGACGTCACTGGCGTGTCGGGGTGTCCATCTGGTCGGGCGCGCGCTGGCGCTGGCAGCGCAGGGGAAAACTGAAAATTAGTTTTAGGAAAGTAAATTACGCAGTCACGGACACCTGAACTGCGACGTAAGAGAGGAGTGATAGAAGGAAGGAGTGAAAGAAGAAAGGAACAAAGAGGTGCCGTAGTGGAGGTCTCCGGGATTATTCGACCACCTGTGCAATTTCGCGCCATCTCAACGTGCCTGATGTGATGTGTACGCCAGAGTGATGGGTCACGGCAACTTCTGTTGTGCTCTGGGGTGCACAAATTCTTCATCTGTGACAAAGGGCGTGATCTACCATAGGTTTCCTAGCGATAAGAACCTTCGCGACAAGTTGGTGAGAGCTGTCCGCCGTGTCAACTGGTCTCCGAGGATGCATTCCCGCTTGTGTTCGGAACATTTCGCGCCAGTCCTCAGAGAGAGCTTTGGACTCGCTAAGGCTTCGTTCAACCAGCGCTTGAAGGCAGATTCTGTGCCGTCGTTATTCGAGTAGAGCCGCCCATCGCAGCGGCCAGCTCAACGAAGCACGGCCGTCAAGATGAAGCGCACCACGGCAAGCGTGCGCAAAGTATGTTGGATTGTATAAGTGTGGCTGGCGTGAATTCATTTCCAAAAGCTCGCCATCGAGACAAAGCTTCGCAAAGAGGGGACTGTTGGTGATGCATGCCCCTGTAAGGGCGTTGTGCACCGCGGCAACGTTCCGGCAGCAGATTCTTTCATCAGGCTGGGTCGGCCGGCAGTCGTCACACGAACAACTGTCAGCGGGTGCATCATATTAACTTTTGTTCTGACGATTGTGTCATAAATTCATGCACGAGAATTGACTCAAGCAGTTACTTCTCCGAGTTCAGACCGTCTCCATGCTGCAGGTGACGCGCGGCCTGTGGTGTCACTCGGCTGGCTCGCACGGCGGTAAATAATACCTGAAAGGCGTCTCGTCCAGTCCAAAATCGTCGAATGTGTCGTCTTCTAAAGACTCGCTGGTCTCGGAAAATCTGTTCTTCGCGCTTTCAGTCATGTCTACAGCGCGGCTCATTGTAGTTGCGATATCTTCGGGGACTTCACAGCGCGGTGAACACGGCAGTGACGTCACAGTCAATACCGCACGAAGGCACCTCCCTCGTTTCGGTTTTGCGGTTTCAAGTTTTGCGTTTTTTGCTGTTTAAAAATCATTTGAGGGTTGCTTTTGAAAACCTTGTATCGTACACATTACAGGAGGTTCTTAGGAACACAAAACAGCCATTAACTTTAAAGGGCTGAAAAATCGCCGGAGTTGGATACTGAAGCAAAATCTTAAAATTGAGCAAAAACTCTGAAAATAGATTATCGGAATGTGATTACACCGAAATCTAGTCGTCACTGCGCATATTTTTCAGCGGATGGTTTTATTTTCGATGTTTCACGAGCGCGTACCAAGCCCTCCCGGCCGGCGCGAGGCGAAGAGCGTGATGTCATGGCATCCCCATTGCATTCCCGCTGCGACGAATATGGCGCCGCCCTTCGTTTCATGAAGCCTCGCTTCGGACTGGATTCTTCGTTCTAACTGCCTTCTTCAGCGTTTTTAGGGGCCATAAATGGGCCATTGGTCTTTCGCTTCGTCTCCTGTCGCTGATAAGAAAACGTACGAGTAATAAATTTGCTTTATTTTTTATTTAGATTGACGATTCTGCCCCCTTTAGGCTTGAGGGGCGTCGGTTTGTTGACAACAATGGTTCTCCTCCTTACCACCAGATGGCAACACCAGTCTAAACATCGTCGCGCCTCTGTTTTAAAAGTGAGAATGTTAGAAATGGCGTAAGGCCCGGAAAAAATAGCTGCATTTAGCGTACGTAAGCATGCATACGGTTATGGCATGTAGACAGCTTCGATTAACGTCTTGACATCTGTGTACGCCGTGAGCAGACGACAGAGAGACGACGAGCGGCCGACGCGATGGCAGTCGTGCTTCTTCGGGAACGGTCAGCGCGCGGGTGTAATGACGTCTAGTCGCAGCGTCCACAGGCGGCCGCCAGGTGCAACGATACAGCAATAAATCGCGAAAAAAAACGTGTTATCTGCCTTTTTCGCCAAAATGCTTGGCGGATTTATCAATTTTAGCAGTCAAGCTCTTGTTTACATATAAAAAAGCAGGTCCAAAAGTTTGGTTCAGTATCCCTTTAAAGTCGTTCGCGGTGCACGCCGCATCCGCGTGCTTTAGAAGCAGATAGAATTTGATGATGCTAAAGCCGAAGCTCTCTCATATTTTAACTGCACTCTCTAGAACCTTTAATACAAAAAACTGCCAGTTCATTATGCGCTAATTTTTTGGGGTCACTTTAACAAAAAAAAACATAACACAGCTAGGTCTTATTACAAATAGTAAGAGGGCTGCAGTGTAGTTATAAAAAGTTTTCTGCGTGTTTATATGTGCGCTTTAAGCGGACACAGCCAGTATGTACCATGCAGTGTCCTTGACGCATCACTGACATTCTCGTTAAGACATAAGAATGTGACGTTCAAAAAAGAAGAGGTAAGTGACAGGCACCAGTCGGCCACTGGTCCACTGGCAAGAGCAGGGCGAGCAAGCAAACCAAACGAAATTGTTGTTTTTGTTAGGACAGGTGGTTCCATCTAGCGGCGATGGAGAAAACTACCTGCGAGGGTACCTTGGGTGCGCAGGAGCTGTCTTGGTTACACGACACGGAGGAACGTATCCATGAATTAACGCATGCTGCCTTTTGTGAGATGTTCAGCGCGAAACGAGCCCGCAGCTGTCGCACAACGCCTCATTAGCAATAACCCAGCTTCATTGCGGCTAAATAACCATGGGAAGTGCCTGGGCCATTCACCGCAGTCGTGGCCTAGTGGTCTGGGCGTCCGCTTCGGCTGCGGGAGGTGGTTGGTTCGAAACCCACCGCCGGACACCCACCGGTAAAAAATGGGTACAAGCCACCCCCGGCCCGGCGCCCGGTTTCTTCAGGGGTGTGCATTGGAGGAGGTTCCGCTAACCCCGCTGCGCCCTTTCGGGGGCAAAACAAGTTTCGAACACAAAGGGGAGAGTTGACGGGGTCAACGGAGTGTCGAGAGCTCGACGAAGTGAGTTCGCTCTAACGTGAGTTCAGTGGCACAGCAAAAGCAGCGCACGCAACATTGAAAAAAAAAAAACCTGGGTGTGGCCGCGACAGTGGCGGGGGTTGCGGTCAATGTCGCCCGCGGGCTTCTTTTTGTTTGTCTTATTTTTTTTTAAATTTTGTTTTGTTGGAGCACTTTCTTTTATTATGTGATTCTTTGGCACTGCAACCCGCATTGTTGATCGCTGAAAATAGCTTATAGCTGCCATTCACTACTACAGAGAGAGAATTAATATGTGTTTCGGGAGGGAAAGGATACTTTCTTGGCGAATGCTGTTTACTCTGTGTGTTTACTGTGGGATTAAAAGCAGAGAAGCGAACGAAATCACTTGAATGGATTTCAACACCTTCTCAGGGAAGAGGCTCGTAGCATGCAGCATGATGCAGTGACTTTGGACCTACAGCGACGTCCGCCGTACCGTTAATGAGGACCACCTGGGTATGTTGGACGACACTTCGATTTAAAAACAAAACGAGGAGGAGGTAAACTTTCTTAAAGAACAGGTCTTATGCGCGGATGGGGGTGACGTTCCCTCCCCGCGGTGGGCTCCTCTTCTAGGCCGGGCGCCAGGTGGCCGACCGACGATGTCGTTCGGCGACCTTTTCGGCTCGCTCTGTGACTCGAAGTTGAACCTCCGGGTCCGAGCTGAGCAGCGCGGCCTCCCACTGAGATTGGGTAGAGAGCTGCAGACTGTGCGATGGCTTGTCTTGAGTACATGAGTATAAGGTGTGCGGTGTGTCTGCCTTTTGGTGCCCACAGAGAGAACAGATGGGGCTGTACTGCTCCGGGAACCGTGTGGAGTACATTTACGGATTGAAGAAAGTGTCTGTTTGGAGCTGCCTCCAACTGACTTGTTCTGTTTTACTCAGAGATTTATGTGGTTCTGGGAAGATATCTGACTTTCTTTCTTGAAGTGGGTAGTAATTTCTTTGTAGGTTGTCACTCGCTCCTTGGCCGATCTGAGCTCGGGGTAGCGCACCTCCCGGTTAACCACGAATCCTCGGGCAAATTGGTGCGCCGCCTCCGGAAACAGGGCGGAACTGGATTTTGAATGAAGCCGCGGCGAATAGACCGAGCGCTGCTTGAAATTTCGATCTCCACTGTGCTCTATACAGCATATAGTACTTCTAGTAGCGTGGCCGTAGTAGAGCGAAACATTCCCTAACTTTTTGTGGGTGTAGAATCAATGTTGAGTTTTCTGTAACAGCATGCCAGAAAGTCCAAAATTCACGCAGCGTGTGTGCATGTTTTAGTGTCCATCTTTACCTGGAAAACCTAAAAATTTTCCCGTCTCAACTGCTGTCTCGTTTGCAGTAAAACTGCTCGCAGAGCTTCGGAATTGTAACTTCTGTCTCCTAGTAAAGTTTGACAACGGTACTTCTTTGGTTGAGCTGCGCATGATGCAACCCGAGACCGGATGCGCCGAGATTCAGAAACCAGAAGCCGACGGAATTTTGCCAAGGGGACTAGTGGCGCCATCTGTTGCCTGCAGCGTTAAGCGCCACGACACCAAGGAGAGCGTTGCAAGGTGCGCGCGTCCTTCGAAGGCGCTACCGCTGCCCATCGGCGGCAACCTGGCGCCGGTGGCTTTCAGTTCGCTTATCCCGGCGCAGACGATTATGGGTTTCCATAATGCGCAGCTAAATCATGAAAGTACCGTTGTTAGACTTAAAAAAAAAAAAACGTTACCCAATGCCTGAACTCTAGGCTCATTCTTATTGCAAATTAGCCAGCGGTCGAGGCAGCAAAAAAAATTTAAGTCTTCATGAAAGATATGCAGAATAGTGCACTGCACGGACTCGGGCCGGGACATGATTTGTTTTGCCGGGCCTGGGCCGGGCCCGGGCCTGAAGTTGCGGGTCCGGGCTCGGGCTTAAAGCTGCGGACCCCAGCCGCGCTTGGGTCCATACAGAAACGGCTGGTGTCTGACTATTCATTCACTATTGCAGAGTGAAGTACACAACTGCGGCATTGGAGCAGCGACACGGATGAGCTATGGGTTATAGTACGCGCTGAGAAAAAAACTAAGCTTTATTCATTGACTAATATATTTCCTTATTTCCATGCCGCGGTGGCTTAGTGGTCAAGGCGCTTGATTACTGAGCCGGGGAACCAAGGTTTGCTCTTAGCCTCGGCGGCCGCATTTCTCTTAGGCGGCAAGCATGGCAGCCATGTAGTACTTTGTAGTATAATTGCTCGGTGAAGAAGCCCAGGTGGTAGAAATGATCCGGTGCCCTCTGCTTCGGTGTCTCTCAGAGCCTGACTCCCATTGGGCTCTTAAACCCCCAAAACATAGCTTTTATTTTATAGCTTTATTTTTCTCGTGGAAAAATTCACAAACTAAAGCGCGTTTGGTTTTCTTTTTGAACAGCTGACCGGAACGTCTCGTAAATGAAATAGCCACAATAGCTCGCGAGTGTTTGTAAATCTCATCTCATAACCACATCTATCTCTCCTCGCTTCTTCAGCCTGGTTGTCATGACAAGTGTTTTGCCATGTAGTAGCAAAGTATGTTACTGCAACGTTAACAACATTGCCAATGTTCTACTATGTTGCGCTAACATTCTTCAACATTATATAATGTTGCTGCAATGTTACCAAGCAACATGCTGATAACGTTGCTCTGAAGTGGTATTTTCACATTGCAGCAATATTGTCAAATGATGAATAAATGTTGAACCACATACGATGGCACTGCCGTAACATTCATGCTATAGGCTAATTGTCTGCCCTCTCAGGCTATTTCTGAAGCCCAAATAGAAAAGCCGGTACCAGATCACTTCTCCTCACCATGACAGTATTTATTTATTTATTTATTAATTACTTCCAGTGCAAGTTTGCATGTGGTGTGTATGCAAATGGTGAGCAGTGCAAGTTTGCTTGCGCTCTGTAACACTAAGGTAGAAAGATATATTTGTATCTAAAACATTTTAAAACAGTTGGAATTATTTTGTTTTTCAATAAAACACGCAGACAAAACTAAAACTGCCGAAGAAATTTAGTTCTGGTTTCATTGACGCCCCGCAGTCTAATGGCCATGGAGATCACTACCACAAATCCAAATCCAAACTATAGTGCCTAGAATACTGGCTAGTGTCTCGAGCGGAGGGGTCTCCGCATGGGAGGAGGTGGCAGCGCCAGCGCTGCCTTCCAATTTTCGCCGCCAGAGGGCGCTTCCTGTCGTAAAGGTGCTGGATTGCTGCAGTTGCCCAGCCAAGCCTTGTGTTGTGCACTGTGTTTAGCTTGCGTCTGCGCGTTTCTTTGGTTTTGTTTGCGCTGTGATTTGAGCAAATGAAGTGAAAGTTGCAGCGACTAATCGTGCTTGAGTTGCTTCAGTTCAGTGGCCTTGCAAAAACTTGGTTGCCCCGAACACGAGGCAGCAACCAGGCTGTGGATTGTTGTTTTATGTTTTGCTAAGAATAACGTTTTATGTTAAAGGGCTAAACAAAGACAGAGAGGCACAAAGGCAACGAAAAAAATTGTTGAAGTTCAGACACTGCAACTAGTTTGCTAATATCAATACAGTGTTTTCCTTTCTGTATATGTAAAGTGCCTTGCTTAAATGGTATGGCTGTGTGCTGTTTCTAGGCACTTCTCTTTATAACTATTGATGAACGGTCTCTCCAGCGACCAACTTCAGATATTTTGTTCAGTTAATAAATAATTCAGTGCCTTGCTTACTTTGTACAAACTTTTAGCAGTGACCAGTTATTTTTACCTGTTTATTATGGCTGTAGCTTTACAGTTTGCAGTATATTGTAGCCCTTTGTAGAAGAGAATCACTGATAGGATCACTTTTTTGTTTTCGTTCTTGCCTTTTCTTCCCTTAAAAGATGGAACGAAAATTCGCAGACACCTGCATAAAAACTACTTCTGCATAAAGCGAGTTCTAACTTCCAAATGAAATGCAACGAGCCCTCTTCAGGCTGCATGTGTTCATTACATACGATCATCGCAAACAGATGCAATGTTGGGAAAGAGCCCCAGTGATTTTTTTTTGCACATACACGACGCTATTAAATATTGTCTGACTGATATATCAAAATTCCAGTACGCGCGGTTGAACTGCAAAAAAACATCGGCATAACATGTCCAGAAGTGTAGCACTGGACTGTAGAACTGAAACCCCTTGGGTCATAACCTTTGCAAAAGCTATGGATGCTATTTCCTAATACCAGTGTCACACGGGCGCTTCCGATCGCTATCGATCCGTTTGGGGTGAAAATTTTTTTATCGCGATTTAAGCATGGTCGCCGCTGCGAGGTCCAGCCACCTGGATACTGCTGGTTGAGCATGACAGCATGACAGTACGCGCAACAGCCTACGGTCGCGGTTGAGATGCGCGGATCGCAGTCAACTGAATTCGGATCGAGTAAAATCGTGATCGAAAGTTCCCATGTATCAGCAACGAATCCGGATTGGAGAGTTTTCGGGGATACTTTCGGGTCAGCCTTCGGTGTTTGTTTCAAGTTGGTAAGCGGGGCCTCTCGCTCGATATTCGGCATTTAATTTACCTTTCTTTTTCACTTCAGGGACCGGGTTCTGTACAGTGACGCTGTACAGTGTACAGCGTGTTCAGTGTACGGTGAAAAGAATAAAACTTTTACGGATTGGATCTGGTAGTAAATCGGTACAACCACAGTACTTGTACAACGCATCGTCGGTCTCGCGGCGCTATCTCGGTTGATGATTTTCTACGGACAGTGTTAGGCCGTTGAGTTTATCTTCCGTCGAGAAAGGTTTTGAACAAAAGTGCTCTCAAAGCACGGAGAAAGATGGGCTGCGTAGCGAAAAGCGCACCGCATGGTTAGTTTCCAACGCCGGGCCAATGCCGCGAACGCTGCGCGGTGGCACCTTAGCGACTGGCAGCGCCACCCTACGGTGGCTTCGGGAAGGCATCACCGCGGCGGCCACGCGAGCGCGCGCCCTCGGCACACTAGCCAGTATATTCTAGGCACTATATCCAAACTATCCAAAAGAGGCTACTCGCAGCCGCGCCGAGAGCCAATCCTGCGACGCGCGCTCATCCGAGCACCCGCGTTCAGCGTGTCAGCGGCAGTTGCGGCAAGTTTTTTTGCGGTTGCCGTGCCCGCGCTGCTGTGTTTCGTTGTGGTTTCACTGGAATTCAGCTGAAACAACAAAGGCTTGCCCAGAGGATGACCTCAATGGTGAGTGATTTCGAGACTTCAATGTTCCATTGTTGTGCTGCTTGTTGGCACAAAGCCAGTAGTGTACCCATGCCCTTCGTGATAGTTTGATAAAGTGCTACATTCGTTGTATCATGAAGAGAATGAAGTGCTAAGCGAAGTGTCCTTTCGGCAACGACGCCGAAGAACAGCTGAGGCTGTTCACGACGAACTAGAAAACTGTTTGGCAGTTGTCAGTCTTGATAATGGTCATGGTAGCAGATTATGCACAACAGGAGAAGAACAGTATCAAGATGCCTTTTCATCGCATAATGTTGTTTTATCCTCTTTATCAGCGCCAACCGAGGACGCAGTTGAAAGCCGCAGTTCTCACTTGTCGGATTTTAGCTCCGCTAACAGCATCTCTGACATAGAAAGTGCAACGTAAGAGGTGTCGCGGAATTCTGACATAGAGGAGTTGGTGATTTATGGGCAATTTCCTCGCTGGCGTCCCAGAACCCTCCTCGCAGCGCCGCCCCTCTTCCTCCTGTTTTTCTCCCTTCTCCTCTTTCTTTCTTTCACTGCTGTTGCGCTCTTCGGTCTATCCGCCTCGTGCGCTGGTGTTTCAAGCGTACACGTAGCGCCCTCTGTGGGGAGCAGCCGAAAAAGGCGTCTGTTCCCGTCTTCTGCCCGCCGCGTCGTCAGCCGGTCTCCGCCATGGCGCAGCGTGGTACTGCTCTGAGTGCAAATCGAAAAAAGGTCACTTCGATATACTGTTGCGTGTACGGATGCCACAACAGTTACGCCAATACTGCCAGGAAGATTCCAAGTGTGGAGTTTTATCGATTCCCGTGGAGATCATATGAGGACGAGCGGAGAGAACGCTGGATCAGAGCGGTGCGGCGTGCAAGGTAAACAACGCCTTCGTTTGTTTCTGAGGGTTGCGATTCTTCGCGTTTGCGGTAAAAATTGCCAAGTAGTCTCATTTTTTTTTGTTATTGACAGCCCCGATGGAGAATTGTGGCAACCGGTGCGGGGCCGAACACGCATCTGCAGCGCCCATTTCGTGGGAAATCGCAAAAGCACCATCGCCAATCACCCTGCTTACGTGCCAAGCATATTTCCGTCGTGCTACGGAAGGGGTGACGGCGCCTTACCAGAATCGAAACTGGAGAGATTCGACAGGTGAGCACTGCAGAAGGGCTAGTAATGAGCCGTCAGAGTTTTCATGCGGGACAAAGAGCTCTGTTATCTTCTCCGTTCTTGCACAACACTCGAGCGCATGTGTCGTTCTTGCTCCCACTCTTGATTGTTTCTTTATATTCCTTCGCAATCGCTCTGAATAAACAGTTGGTAGTTGCGCCTGTCCCGTGTCGCTTTCTGTGTGTTGTCCTTTTTGGCGCTACAACTTTTTTTATTGAGCTCTGTGTTTGTTGCCTTACGCTGCTAACTTTGTTCAGCCTACGTTGCAAAGTTTTTCTTTTTTGGCTGGGTTGCGCACGGCTCACGAAGTTTAGGTTGTGTTGAGCACTAACGTGCTTGCTCACTCGAATTTTCTAGAGCTCAGCGACGAAGCCAGTCACTTCCAGCGGCGGCTGCCCAAGCTGCAGGAGGCAGTGGAAAGCAATTTTCACCCGCGGGCTCTCCGCGCAGTTGTGGAGATGAACCTCAGGCACCAATGGCATCCTCTAGTGCATCTGCGGTGAGCCAAATTTTATTACAACTCATTGTAGTGTTTTTATCACTGTAACTAGTTTTACATGTTATTCATTAGGAATGCAAGGGAATGGTGTATTTTACTGTATCCAGAGACAGAGCAAAAATAAACTTTTATATTGCTCTGTAATTTTGGTCGCACATTGCTTCAGACTTGCTGGGCAGCGCTGCCTCCCATTGCTCTGATTTAGCACCGTGTATTTTGGAAGGTAGCGTTATGTTTTAGTATGATATAAGGTTGGTTTGTCCCCGCACCAGGGCATTCTCTGTCATAATGCGTGGGATGAATTTTGTTTTAAATGTGGACGGCTTGTTTTGCTTACCTCTGGTGTGTTTTCATTGGTGCCTATTAGTCAAAACCCATTCTTAATTTATCATGCCACTAACGGTGGCCTTCTACATCTTTCTTTCCAGGCGACTCAGACTGATGAAGACTTTTTTGGAGGCCCCTGCACTCTGTGTCTGTCTGTGACGTCACAGGGGTCAGCTTCAACACAGGTCGCCCATAGTGACACCGTCGACTGTGGTATACAAGTTGACTCCTGCAAAAAGTCTTCCTCCACTGGGCCAGACGAGCGAACATGCACATTTCTTGGCTACCACTCCCTTGTCGAAAGGCAGGATGCCTTCAGAGAATTGTGCGGAGTGAACACCAGTGTATTTGCTCTTTTAATGTCGGTGCTCTCGCCTATTGTTGTGAGAGAAGTTGATGTGCCAGTTTCGCAGAAGCTGGCAATTTTCTTAATGAAAATGAAACTTGGAGTGTCTTTTGCCAGTATTGCAGTGCTTTTTGGGCTTCATCGTACTACAGTAAGCCGGATATTTTTTTTTGAAATTATCTGGAGCCCTGCACTGCGGCACCCCTTATAGCCCTAGTCGCTTTGGGATGCTAAACCCAATAGACCAAGCCAAACCTTCGAAAACCAGCGGTTGGTAATAATGGGCCATGATCCATATCTGGTCCTGCATTACTACACTGACCAACCGCAGCAGCAAACTAATTCAACCAAGCAGAAGGGATAAAATTTCTTGAACTTAAAAGTTTGACTTGAGGTATGGTTGTTGTTTAAATGACAAAAGCTTCTTCAGCTGTCTACATTTTTGTCGGGGAGGAATTCTCTGCGGCAGTTGTGATTGTAAGTTGAGCTTCACTATGGATTTATGTTGTATCCAGCCACAGAAACGACGGATAAAATTTCTTGAACTTAAAAGTTTGACTTGAGGTATGGTTGTTGTTTAAATGACAAAAGCTTCTTCAGCTGTCTACATTTTTGTCGGGGAGGAATTCTCTGCGGCAGTTGTGATTGTAAGTTGAGCTTCACTATGGATTTATGTTGTATCCAGCCACAGAAACGACAGTTATTCATACTAACACTATGTACAGTACACCACTAATGATGTGAAAATTGGCATACAAAAACTTATCCTTGTTTGGCTAGCCGTTTGAGCAAGTAAGAGAAATAAAAGTTTTCAAGCTTTGGAATGAACTCAGCCAAGAAGGCATCATCCCTTTCAACCATTATGGTGACACTGCGTGTGCTGGAATATACAAAGAGAAGGGCGTCTTTCACCCCCAAAATGTATAACATGACCATTATTTGGGTGTAATATTGGTGTGTTTTCTTTACAGCCAGCTTGCCGTTAACATATTGCACATATGGAATGTAGCTGATCTCGTTCTCATGATCAATAAATACATCATTCCTCAAAGAAAACGGACACTTGATTTCTACAAGGTGAATGGCATCGTCGAATGCAATCACGCCATCCGGGCTGCAGCAGAGCCATTGCTGCTCAGGATGAATGACGAGTCCCACCTGCCAGAAAAAAAAAATATGAGCACCTGAACCGACAATGCGGATGGAACCGGTGATAAATGTACCAAATTCTTAAGTACCTCATGAATAGTAGCTTGCAGCAATTCTGACAAGTGCTCCCGTGCCTTGGGTTCCATCTGTTTGCCTGCGCAGAGTAAAAATTAATGGCACTTGTTTGATCCAGGTATACATTGTAGCATGAAAGTATGTGACACAATTTCTGGCTGAACTTTGGGTAACTGTGTCTCGATTGCATAAGGCAATGCCTACTTTTCACATATATTCTGAAAGGAAGCATCCATTTTATGCATACACAGCATATTTCCTCTTTTGTACAACTAATGGCTACACTAGCACAAGTAGGGTGCCACGTAAGTTGCCGCGATCCCTTGCGCACTGCTGTTTACCATATGAGGTAGCTGCAGATGAAAACTTCCTCCTCCCTACAAGGCTGTCCGCAAGGGCTTCGAATGCGCTTGTCCTCGTTTTAATGCGATTTGCTGTGGAGCTTGTTATTCGTAGGTGCCTTTCTAGATGCCACCTGTAATAAATCACACATAATATTAGCACAGGGACACTAAGAAGTCGCATGTAAAGTGTAAAACGTTAACAAACCTGTTCACAGCTGCTTGACCTTTGGTAATTAAAGCAATCTCGACTATTTCATCAAGATTTTTGCGCACACACTTCTCATAAAGCGTTTTTTCTCTGGTGGATACTGCTGACAGCATGTCACACCTTTTCAACTTTAGAGGTGACACAGATATTACCTCAAACGCACTGAACCGCTGTCGCTCGTTTTTTAAGATCCTCCTGATCAGGTGAGCGTTTGAGGGGTCTGTTGTGTCAACAGTATCTGAAGGTGGCGTTCCTTGCTCATTGATCTGGACAGTTTCATGATCAAGAACATGCCTTATTGTGCAGCTGAGGTCTGGAAACTGCGCGTGAACGATGGCCGGGTCGAGTGGCTGCAGTACCGGCGTTGGCAGAGGCCGTTCTAGGTGACAGTTATAGAAAACGCGTTAATTTGATTACTGTGGTGGGAAAAATCAATCACTCTTACTTGAAAAGAGGTCCTTGACCAGTTTCTTCTCGTCGAGTGTCGGGCGGGCTGCCGGCTTGTTCCACGCACATGGCAGGTCCGTGCACGACGTATGGTGGTGGTTGTTCACGTAAACAGCCACCGCCGCAGCGTGCTTGCACCAGCCCTCACGACCCGCCTTGCAGGTGCAGGTGGCTTTCACGATGCTCCGATCGCCTCCCGAAAGCTAAGAAACCATATTAAGAGCTCAGGCACGTGCGCACATGTTAGCTAAAAGCTAGGTGCTTACCTCAAGCCGCACGTCGTAATCGACGCTCTTCATTTCCGCCACGCATTTTCCTAGGATGTCTGACGGCCCCGTGACGCTTGACAGCTCTTCTCGGACGCCGTAAACATGCTGCGCGTTAAACAATTGTTGGCCAAGCGTCACGCTGCTGCCTTTAAAAAACTCATCCACATCTGCAATACGCCTGAAGCCGCAAAAGAGCACGCAGCTACGGCTTGGCGCTGCCATTCTTGAAACGGCGGAACAGACGGCTACCGACCGGTTCGGCCGCAGGTGGCGCTTCATGTTTCGGAGCGGTGGCGCCCTCATACCAGCGCACGAGGCGGATAGGGAACCCAAGCTCAAGTTTGGGAGCGCGACGCCAGCGCCGCAGCGGCGAGCAGCGGAAACTCGGGGCGGCGCCGTAGCAGACGCCCTGCTAGCTTTGTATGCACGTGCGACGGGAGAGTCGCGCGAGGCGCAATCTTCGCGCTGACAGACGCGGTCTCGGCGAAGCAAAAAGGAGGTAGTACGAAGGCCGTAATGTAAAAACCAAAGCGTATGTACACGGTGATCCACTCTTACCGCGAACACGCGAGTATGCGGCCGCGCTCTTCGGAGAGCCAGTGAGTCTGTCCCTACCATGCACGAAAAAAGTGACAGACGACGCGCAGGCAAGTCGCTCGCTGCTCGATTTTCCAGCCTTGCGACTGGGAGTCACAAGCCGCTGTACTTATCGGCGAGACAGTAGAGCTTTCGGCAACGACGTCGCCCGCGGCCACGCCGGGCGACGAGCTGCGCTGCTCCCTCGCTGCCGTAGTCGTCGCTAAGCCTAATCATTTCGCACCGATGCTGTAGCTGAGGGCACTTCGGAACTGGCCAGCGCTGTAATAAAGGTGCTACTCGCGTCACCGTTTTACTATGTTCACCGTCACATAATAAAACAAAGACGTGACCGATTTCCGTGATGCCTTTAACTGCGGAGCCAGGTGACAACAGGCGAGCAGCACTGGGCATCAGCAAAGCGGCTTTGGAAAAGAAATATGCTTGTATCGCAGTTATCGCTTCTACCAGCAGCTCGGTATTGGCCAACGATCCTCAAAAATGATTCATTTTTGACGTTACTCTACTCCAGGGTTTGGTATGAACGCGAACAAACAATATTAGCGTATTTTTCTGACAGCGGCGGCAGGCAAACAGGTCGGCAGGCCGGCCCTAAAAAGCGCGCCGCTGTCGCTGTCATCATGACGCTTATACGACTGCGGTGCACATCAATACCGTCACGACATCCTCCTGGTCACCGTAGTGCATTGAGAATCGCACCGAGCGCGAGTGCAGGAGACGCAGTCAAAGCAGACGAAGTTCTCGAAAGCGCGCAAGCAATGTTATTCCGGAGAGTTTTCGCTTCAAGCAAGAAGGCGACCCGCAGGTCACACTTGCAAGTGTGAACAATGGTGGTCAAATGTTTAGGGGGTTCCCACAAGGTGGAGTAGAATGTTGACGAACTGTTGCCTGGTCGCATGTCGTTTCGACTCGCACGTAAGTGGATCGCCCTGCGCATCGCATGCAACAACTGACAACTACGATCAACAAGTGTCTCGCTTTATTTCTCACAGCTGATAGTACTTCGCATATTTCGAGCATATAATTATACCGTGAACTTACCTCTAGTTACATGTCATACAGTACGACGTTAATACTCACTCGAGAAACGCATTTTACAGTCAAATGGGCCTCCTCATCGTCGACCGTCTGCTCCACACAGTAGAGGCGACTAATCAGTTTCCCCCCTTTAATTAAGTTTGCATTGCAGTACTGCGCGTCAGTCTGAACGATCTTATTGTGGCTCATGCAGGCGACACATCGCGACAGCGCGGGCGCGCGCACGTGCAAGGAAGCGCGCGTGCAAAGAAGCGTGGTGAAAGCAGCGCGAGTAGCGAGCAGCGCCCCAGTTTTTACTTTTCTCCCATAGATGGCGCTGCACATCAGGCGCAGCAGCGCCACCCGGCGATGCTTTGGGAGCCTATAGGGAAGCGCACCTGAAGTTTGCTCCCACTGCACCAGCGCCACTTCTCCCCTGCCGGTCATTTTGGCGTTTCCGTCCGGGCACGTCGCGGGCGGAGCGCATTGAGCCAGCAGCCTGTCGACTGGTACGTGCGTGCTGCTCGCGCAGCTGCCACTCTCTCTTTCATTGTGAGCACGTGCCGTCCTGCTCGCGGGCGCTCAAAAGTGTTGTTGCCGCTCGCTGTGAATTCCGCGACGTTCTAAGAGTGGAGAAACTTGTTGTGTCTAGGGCTGTCACAATAGTTCTTTGAACATCGACGGCCAAGGACTGCCCGTGGAATTCTACAGATTTCCTGGAGATGTCCTACATTCTTGGGGGGAAAAAAAATTTAATATTGGAAAATTGTAACATACAGTAACGGAAATATTGAAGGTAATAGTCCACCTTTCTATATGCAGCAAAATCTTAAATATTTTCATCGCTCGTATCGAGCAGTTGACGATAGGAAAAACGTTAATACGAAAAAAAAATGCAAGCCTATCGATGGGAGATTGCTATAGTGAAATCTTCCAGTATATGAAAAAAATGCGTTCATACACTTTTTCTTATTAAAAAATGTTTTTGTCCGGAATTGTTGGGTATGAAATGGATGAGAACGAGAAACGGCAGGCCTCGATAACTGCTATGGGCAAGGTGAAGTAAGCTTTTTCCTGTTGCTAAACACGTTTGGCATGTTGCACGCGTAATATTATTTCTGAGCAGTTTTTGCTGTAATTCACTAAGCATGCAGTGTTTAGTAAAGCTCGCGCTAACGAAACTCATTTCTGTTGCCATTTTTTATTTTGGGGACTGACAACAGCTAGCGGCATTATGCAGACGCGTGTGAGGCGAGGTCAGTGATCGCCTCAATGTTCTGACTTGTGACGCCTGGCTCAATTTTCGAAGTTCCTTTACATGTAAAAAATTTCTAAAAACAAAAATAATCACAATGTTTGCTTGCACATGAATGAGCGTTTGCATATGAGCGATGGCTCTGCAAATAAATTGTTTTGGGGATGCGCGTGCGCTGTAATCGGCATTAAAATAAATATACCAACCGCTTATCTCCGTTGTAGCGGTTGACCAAACTAGAGCATTTTTTCTCTTTGCCGTATATAGCAAGAAGCTGGTAGGCGCATTTCGTGAGAGTTTTCGTTTTTCTCCTCAGCCTCGCGTGTCGCCTTAAGGCCACTTTATTTTAAGTTAAAATAAAAATTACTTCCATTATTTTTCAGCGAAACACGTAACAAAATCCTTATTATTTGGCCAACAAACCTGCATGCACCTAACTGCTCAGCCACCCAACGAAATTAAGCATCTTGCGAAGATGGCCGCGCCAGAAAAAATGGTATTTACCTCGAATTCCACGTCTTAAATGACCTCGTCATTTACTTGCGATACACATTTCGCCGTTACGGTACCGGCTTTTTCGTCAACAATCTGCTTCACGTAGTGGGCCTGATCCACTAGCAGTTCATTTTTCAAGTTTGCGCAGCGGAAAAAAAAAAATTCACTGTCCACTATTTCTTTTAACCGACATCTCAGAGCGTACTGCCACGACAGAAAGAAATGCGAACAGCGCAGTGCCTAGGCGCTCTGCTGTTGGAATTTATTTTCGTCACGCTTATACTTGGCTCGCAACACAAATACGCTAAAGACATCCGTGATACAATAATGATATATCTAGCGGCCGTGGTACCACTCTAGCGTCTTTTTGTTACTACCGAGATGAAAACGCATTGAAGATAAATTCCGACTGCGCAGCGCGTGGGCGCCGTGCTGTCCGCATTTTTTTCTAGCGCCCCTGTACATTTTGCTAATCCTCTGAAGCTCGTCAGCGTTCAAGCACGAGGGAGAAAGCTCGCGACTGCACAAAGAGATTTGCAGGCCAGCCAACACGTGCAAAGTACGTGCAGAACTGGCTTTTTTTCAAGAGAAAGCGCGCTGCTCGCGCAGCTACTCAATGGGAGGGAGACCGGTTTGCCCGGACAAAAGTGCGGAGTTGGCCGGAGAGGGCGCTTTTCAGTGGCGTCCGCAGCGCCCCCCTGCGAAGCTGCGGTCCCCTATTCCTCCGGCGAGTCTGCCTCCGCGAATCTGCGCGTCTTCTGGACCGCGCCCTGGTCAGCGCGCCTCTCAATGTGCTGACGCATGAGCACGTAGGTGGTGGTGGAAACGTTTATTGCCAATGATGTAAATCGTAGGGGCGCCTGGTTTGCCGCAAAAGTTTGCATGATGACGAGAATTGGTCTGGGTATCGGGCATGCAGCAGTATTGGGTATTGAGCAGTCCGGGCTTGTAGTTGTCGCCAATGTGCAGCCTGCGCTATGGTGAGGGACGGAGCAGGGGGCGCGTATTCCCTTCGTTTGTCTCGGTAATACGAGAGAATATCACGGAAGGAGACCAGGTAGTGCGCGGGCCGCGGGCGAACGGACCGTCGTGTGAATCGCCCTTTAACGCCATTTTAAGTACGTGCGCAGTCGCCTTCTTTGCGCGAGGAACGTGCCGGCCACACAAATAGCTCGAAGGGCAACGCGAAAATCGCGAGCCGGCCGTCCTAGAAGCTCGCCAGGAGCAGAACAGCTGTGAAAGAAAACACGAGCAGAATCGCTTTATTAAGGCGAGATCCTTTAATGCCTCATACTGTCGTGAGCAGGGAATGCTAGCAAGTGTGTTCGAGTTCCGGCAAAGAAAAAAAAAACTTTATTGAGACTGGGAATCCAACCAGGGCGTTTGGCACTTCAAGGGTAGTCGCTGCCATTCCGTCACGAACACGGTTTGAGCAAGAATAAAGGCAGATCTAGTGAACGCACGGGTTTCGTGAGTGAAATAAAACAAATAAAAAAATGCAAATATGAAAAGAAACAAAATAATAAAGAAATTAAACTATAAAGCATGAAAAATATTAAAAAACACAGACAGCGCGGTCCAGAAGACGCGCAGATTCGCGGTGTGCGGAGGCAGACTCGCCGGAGGAATAGACCGTAGAGCGCAACAGCTGTGAAAAAAAAAAAGAGGACGAGGAGGATAGAGGAGGAGGAGGGGCGGCGCTGCGAGGAGGGTTCTGGGACGCCAGCGAGGAAATTGCCGATTTATGAAGATAGGATGACACTTGAGTCTGGTGCCGCTACTCAATGTCTAGAGCACGACTTGCGCGTGTGAGCAATTAATAGCCTGCTTCTCACCTGCATTCCCTGCTTAAAGTTCAGAAGCCATACCATCCAGAGTTACCCACGGATGCTAGAAAATTACTAAAGACGCAGAGGCATGCTAACCCAGCAGTGATGACCGATGGTCATTACCACTACTTTGGAATTTTGCGTTCTCTGGAAGAACGTGTGCATGTTCCTTAACGTCTGCACTTTGTGCGAGGGCATTACACCAGTTCTCATGCATTCTACTGGAAGATAGCATGAATCCAGCGGCATTTTAAGCAAGGAGCCAGAATTTATTCTTTCACACGAAACTGACACTGCTGCATCATGCCAGTAGTTTAGTTTTTGCCCTCTCATTCCCAATCAGATGTATACTCTTATAACCAACATTTATGGGACTGTGCAGCGATTTGCGCCAAGGGTACGAAAAGTGAAATATTCATTGGTATTCAATCACCCTTCATCACCATGAGCCAGACTATGCCCACTGCAGGGCGACAGCCTCTCCCATATTCCCCAAATTAGCCCTTTCCTGTGCTAGCTGCATCCACTTGACCCCTGCACCCATCATCAGTTTGTGATCTAGCTTATGCAGCCCCGCAAGAATCGGCCGTTAGCAACTTTGCCTTTCAAATTGTGCACAGCAGTGAGGCTGAAAAAGACTATAGGCTGGGCCTGCCCTCTTCGCTCGGTTTACTTTGTCGGCCACCTGCCATGGCACAATTGAGGGAAGACAAAGGGAGTGATGTGCAACCACCTCCAGCCGCGCCTTCTTCTACAAACGCCCTTGTGGTTTTAAGCAATTGAATGGCCGTCCCCATGGCTGGCACCAGTAGGTCCGCTTGTAAGGCAGGATTCAAGCGAGACAGCAGCACTGGCCATTGCTGTGAGGTGCGGGAATGGGAATTTTTGTTTGTATATTATTTGCTTGCTTTTGAGGAATTTTAGGTGGCATGAATAGTCGATGTCTTTTTTGTAATGAATGCATTTTTTAGCCACTTTCAGAACAATTTGTTGCTCAGGCTGTTAAAATATGCTCACGGTGCCAGGGAGGGGCAGTTTTTTTTCTTCACTATTTTGGTTTGAGCCAAGTGACTGGACATAAGTTCTTTGTACAGAGCTGTCCAATGTCTGTGTTCTTTGAGGAGTGTAAAAGATTTGTTATTAGACGTGTGCCCACCAAGATGCTTATATTAGGAAATTTTTGGTTCCTTTTTGTTTTTGCAGGGATGTAGCTTCGCTTGTGACATCATGAATTTGAAGAGACCATCATCGTGAGCAGCTGGAGGCTACCAGAAGACAAGCATATTTTAGACGTGCTAAATTGGTCAGGCAAACTTTTACAGTACTTTAAATTTGTAGTTTTCCAGTGCAACGGTGCATGACCAAATAACGATACTTGAAGAAAACAGCGCAGCAACAGGGACAAGAGAGAAGATGAGACAGGTGCTGACTAGCAACTGAAGGTTTATTGAAAAGGAACGCATAAAATATACTCTCTTCGCAACCAAGAGTGCACATGAGCTGCGTGAACAACACTGATAACCTGTCAACTTCAGTCATGGTGGTCAGGATACAATAGTTCACAATCATGAACAAGGACAGACGGTTGTTCAGGACTGTGAACTGTTGAATCTTGACCACCATGACTGAAGTTGATAGCTTATCAGTGCTGTTCGTGCAGCTAATGTGAGCTCTTGGTTGTAAAGTGAGTATATTTTGTGTGTTCCTTTTCAATAAACCTTCAGTTGCTAGTCAGGACCTGTCCAATCTTCTCTCTTGTGCCTGTTGCTGCACTGTTTTCTTTAAGTATGTACCAACTTGCCACTTTACTGAAGTTGGGAAGAAGGATAAAATGCAGCACTCACTGACAACTGGTTATTTAACGGTGCAGACACTGCTTAAATGCCCTCAGACCAGGGCAGCAGGAAAAAAACAAACTTATTACACTTTTATCATAAAAACTATGAAAGAAACATCATTTGTGCATTATATGATACAATTGAAGTATTGCTCGCACATTGTGAACCAGCTTTTTTAATGTGATGCGTCTCTGTCGCTTCACATGTGGTTTGTGGTCTGCTTCTCCTATCGATCTTCACACTTAAAAATCTCTGTACAACCACTGCAGTGCTCGACAAGTTTGGAACCTGTCCTCATTCTTTAGATCTCTATCGTGCAGATTGCATTTATGGGCCTCTAGCATTTTGCCTGCATCGAAATGCAACCACCGCGGCCAGGATAGAACCCACATCTTAACAGGCCAGCAGCCGAGCACCATAACCACTTAACCACAGCGGCGGCTCATGTATCTGTGTGTGCGTTCCGTAGGGCTGGAAAACTATGAACTTAAATCAGTAATGTTAACCAGCCCAACAACTAACTCTGCTGTTCATAATACCTCTGCTCCTTGTTTCTGAATGACCAACTAGGTTGCACTGCTACTTTTTTTATTTGTTGCAATTTTGTGCACAAAATGAATGTCTTATATTTGGGAAATACAAAGTCCAGGTGGTGCATGTTTTCAAGGTGTGCTATTGTTGTGTAAGTAGTTTACTTGAAGTGTTTTGTATTTATAACATGGCAGTTGAGTGGTGTGAGCGCATTTTCATGCTATGGTAATGTACCTAGTAACTGTTTAAAACATTAGCTCTGGTTCTTGTTCCTGAGTAGCTCACATGTGTGCTGTTTTTCTAGATTTGTTGCTAGTTTCTTTATGAAGTAATTAAATAAATCATATCTGTGAAAGTGTAAGCCCACGTGGTGCATTTTCCAAGCTATGCCAATATGTTTGTGTAAATGTTGAGTGCATTATAAGTCTGCTTCCTTTTTCTAAATTATATTTCTGTCTATTTAAAAAAAATCAGACTAATTGTCAGAATAACCATGTTATGGAATCTTGTTGCATCTAAACGATAGGAGCACTGGTAGAGAGCTGATGAATGTTACATTTAAGGATTTATTTAGAGTAAGTGGTCTGAAAAGTATGGAAAAACAATGTGTTGTGCAGTGCAGTCTTGTAAGTATTTGTATGCTATAGCAAGCACCGCAGCAAGGAGTAATGCTCAAATGCTCATTCTTGTGACCTTAAGCTGCTGTAACCATTCTGGTATGACGATGCCATTGTACACAGTTTAGCCTTTCAAGAGATCGCCTTATTGAGCAGCAGCCATTGGTAGCTGAAATATTTCAGTAATTTAGAATGCTGTCTGAAAGTTTCTGAAACATTATGACAGCATTGCACCAATATTGCAGAAACATTGTCGTGGGAATGTTGCATGTGTGCAAATAAAAAGTTGTGTCAACATTAAGAAAATGTTGTAGCAATGTTGCATTAATATTGTCTCCAGAAGTTGCTTTAACATTGACTGAAAGTTGATTTAACATTGTCTCAACATTGTCTTATGTACGTTGCGTTAACGTGGCAAAAAGAGGACGCTAGCCACGTTAAGGCAATGTTAGAAGCTAACGTTGTGGCCACACTGAGGCAACAAAGCGTTCGCGCATTATCTTCTGCTCCACAAGTAAGAGTAAAATTCAACCGGTCTTAATTGGCCATTGATCGTTCGTCATCCCAAAACATACCTAAACACTATTAGAAATGCATTTGGGAAGAGCATATTAGTTTAGGACGCTCATAGTCTTCAAACACACACCGTGAAATACTCAAGCCTTTTAGCTTTTAGTTTCTGCAAAAAGGCGACCAGTTCGGCTATGGGGTTCAACCTGTGAGATCACGTTCACTAAAAAATGTCATCTCACTGCTTACTAGGCAGCTTTAATGTTCATATTTCGCAGGCGGCAAAATATAACTGATTAAAATGATGGGGGAATGCAAAGTAGCCTATTACACGCTTATGCAGCCCTTTTTATTTGGCTCTCGGAACTTCCGAGTTCATCTTTGCGTACCTACACGAGATCACTGTCCAAAAGACAGTAAAGTCCCTGCCCCTGGCTTTAGGAGACAGTAGAGACAGGATTTTTTTTTTCCTCCATGCAGTAAGGCTTAAAGGAATTGTGAGAGAACCGGCTCGAGCTCTGGTTCTTCTAGCGGACGCTCGCCGATTAAATGAGAAGGGAAATAATTTTCTTTCAGCAGTGCTTGTTTCAGCGCAGTCACACATTTAACGAGAGCAGTGAATTCGGCAGAGCCATAAACGAAACGTTTAATGAACGTTATCTAAAGGGGTCCTGCGTCAGAATTTCACTGCTCCGTGTTTCAGTGAAAGATAGCGCCCTAAAATCTGCTGCAACAACATGGATTTCGCTCAGTTTTTTTTTTCGTCGAAACAGTGCACCTGGCGGTGGCGCCTGCAGTGACTGCGCGTCTGCCCTGACTGCCCCGTTGACAGCCGTGACGTCAAACGTCTCGTCGCCGCCGCAGCTCACATGTCTCGGGCCCTCGACCGACCGCGGAGTGGACGAGTCGATGGTATCGTCGCTTCGGCGCATTGAGTTTCTTGCGTTCGAGTTCTTTGCTCGATCAACGAAGCAAGATGCCGAGGCACTGCTGGGCTCAAGGCTGCATGAAAGGCGGGTTCGGCGGAGACACACCATGCCACTCCTTTCCAAAGGATGCCAAACTACGACGGATATGGATACGTGCGGCTCAGCCATCACAACCAACGTGGGTACCTGCCAAGCGCGATTTTCTTTGCTCGGACCATTTCGTCGATAGCGACTATGAAACAAGTCTCGCTCTGCTGCGGACCCTCGGCATGTCTCTCAAACGGCGGTGCCTGAAGCCTGACGCTGTGCCATCCGTGTTCCCTAGAAACCGCAAGGGAGAAAGGATCACCGCTGCTTTTGAAAAGAGGAGACGGAAAGAGGCGCGTACGTGTTTAGCTTCATAGTAATTGAAAAGCGAAAGAACTGTGCCGTGTAAAAAGACAGACCGATCACACTTCTCTTGAGCGCTTGAACAGTGCTTCGGAGCAAATCAAGTGAAAGCTCATTGCAGCTGCTTTGCTATGGGCTGTGCATGAGCGCAAATATTGGCCTTGAAAGTCAGTACCTGCCCTAGAAACGATTTATTTCCTCCACACAGCACCACTCGAATGCTCTAGACAAGTGTTATCGGGTCTGCACAGCTACTATTAGAGAGTTTTAGCACCTACGTACCTCTGGTATGGCCGACGGCGTCACGCTTTGCCGTAGCCACCATTGCTGTGCATGCTTTGCCGAGCTCAATTTGCCGCACGGTTGTATTTACTGTAGTTAGCATACATATTTACCGTACGCCAGTGCTAAAACTTTGGTCAGTGTAGGTAGAGCTCAAAGGGGCCAAATCGTAACTGCTGTCACTTGTGATGTACTATCGCGTACGGTAGGACTTGCATCAAGCATCAGGTGTTGTGAGCTCACATTGTGAAACCATGCGAGTCGGGCACTGCTGCCAAGTCTGTACATAGCTGCCCAGCAGTGCGCCCGCATACTTGATGCTGTGCAGCATCATTTGCTGTTAAGCGGAAACCAGGATAAGGTGGCCGCCAGAATGTTGCTAGTCATACAGAGTGTGACTGTGCATTTATTTTACTGTCTGTATACCTTTTCAACACGGGAAGCGCCATCTTCCAGTCAAAAGCCTCAGACCAAGCGGCAAGAGGCCAAGAGTAACTTGCTGGCGGCGAGAGTAACGCACCGCTCAATGATGCCCATTCTGTCTGAACTGCATGGGAAGCTGGCATGTCGCTACAAGCCATGGCTATGAGTGCATGTATGGCGAGTGTGTGTGACTATTTTCCGCTTGACTGTCAATTTAAGTGTTGCTTCTGTCGCAGATAAAAACTGAAAGAGGAGTCCTTTCCTATTCTGCATTTGTGAGGCCACAGTGGTTAGGATGGTCGACTACTGTGTTTCAACAAGGTAGATGACTGGGCAAGTTGGTACTGATTCATTCATTTTCATCATCATCGTCATCATCATCAGCCTGACTACACCCACTGCAGGGCAAAGGCCTCTCCCATGTCTCTCCAATTAACCCTGTCCTTTGTCAGTTGCCGCCACTGTATCCCCGCAAACTTCTTAATCTCATCTGCCCACCTAACTTTCTGCCACCCCCTGCTACGTTTGGTTTCTCTTGGAATCCACTCCGTTACTGTAAGGAGATAGCGCCACCCAGCGTCGCTTGTGAGGAGAAGAAGAAAAAGCACGAGGAGCGCGTGCGGAGGGGAACGCCGGGACAGGTAGAAGAGGATTACGTTGCAGAGAAGAGAAGAGCGCGGTGGGCGATGGACGTGGAAGAGTTCTGCTGGCTCCCCGAGTTCCGGGCTTGGGCCTCAGCCGCAGACGTCCGGGCCACCAGACCTGGACATCCATCGTCGAGAGCCTCAACCACCAGGCCCAGGCGCCACTCTTCTCCGTCCATCCGTCAGCTGCTCCAAACAGGCCGCCTCTGGCGCCTACGTGGCCTTTCCGGGATACCAGACCTGGGAACCGTGCTGGGAGCCCACAGACGCTGACGCTGCGGTAGCGCTGAAGGCCAACGGAGAAACGCCGGCAACAGTTGCATCGACACTGGAACGCCCAGAGACTCCCTGACTGCCCGACATCCAGCCAGTCCTCCCCGCTCGATGCTCGTATGAGAGACAAGTAGTGTGACTTTCCTTTTTGACTTTCCCTGTATTTTTCGCAAGGATTCTGTTCTGTTCCCCCCGTGTGTTTTTTCCGTGTGTTGTTGCGTTGCTCTCTTGTTTCTTTCCTTTTTTCCAAGCCCATACTGAAATTGGTTTCCTTTCCTATAAAAGCCGCCTCGTTTATTGTTTGTACCTTTGTGTTTGTGTAAATTACAACCTGCAATCTCCCACAATCCTCACAGTTACCCTTAAGGACCAGCGGTTATCTTGCCTTCGCATTACATGCCCTGCCCAAGCCCATTTTTTTCCTCTTGATTTCAACTAAGATGTCATTAACCCGCATTTGTTCCCTCACCCATTCCGCCCTCTTCCGATCTCTTAATGTTACACCTATCACTTTCCTTTCCATAGCTCGCTGCGCTGTTCTTAACTTAAGCTGAACCCTCTTTGTTAGCCTCCACGTTTCTGCCCCATAGGTGAGTACCGGTAGGGTACAGCTGTTGTATACTTTTCTCTTCAGGGATATTGGTAAGCTACCATTCATGATCTGAGAGAACCTGCCATATGCGCTCCACCCCATTCTTATTCTTCTAGTTATTTCTCTCTCATGATCAGGATCTGCGGTCACTACCTGCCCTAAGTAGACATATTCTCTTACTACTTCCAGCACCTCGCTACCAATTGCGAACTGCTGTTCCCTTGCTAGGCTGTTGAACATTACTTTGGTTTTCTGCATGTTAATTCTTAGCCCCACCGTTCTGCTCTGCCTGTCTAACTGATTGATCATGCTTTGCAGTTCTTGTCCTGAGTGGCTTAGCAAGGCAATGTCATCAGCGAATCGCAAATTACTCAGGTATTCTCCATTAACTCTTATCCCCAACTGTTCCCATTCCAGTCCCCGGAATACCTCCTATAAGCAGGCAGTGAAGAGCATTGGCGAGATTGTGTCTCCCTGCCTGACACCTTTCTGTATTGGAATTTTATTGCTGACTTTATGGAGAACTATAGTAGCTGTGCAATCGTTATAAATATTTTCCAATATTTTCACATAACACTCTTCTACACCCTGATTCCGTAATGCCTGCATGACAGCTGAGGTTTCCACTGAGTCAAATGCTTTCTCGTAATCAATGAAGGCTATATACACCATTTTACGAGGAGCGGGCAGGAGAGGGAGAAAAACTCTCAAACACGTGCGCTGCGCGGCACCCCACTGATGCCGTCCTCCCATGGGCTGATAATCCGGCGCGCGGAGCAACGTCCGCGGCTGCTTAGCTACCGGTCAAGCGCGTATTTGTGTCTGTACAACAAAAACAGCAATGTTGTACGAAACACCAACGTCTCCTAGACATCATTGTTTTATTGTCGGTTGCGGAAATAGTCGACGAAAGTAGAAAAAACAAACGCCGCCAGTATGTACGCGCACCATGTTATGTGAAGGTCTCAGCACGTCTGCGGTGTCCATTTCTTCACCGCTTTTCCGCCGGTCCCGAGTTACATTGGCAGTGGGCGTAGTTGTGGAACAAAAAATACAAGGTGTACAGGCATACTGTTTTTAAATGCCGCGGGCTTCCTCACCAGTCACATTGTGCTCTGACGTCCACTGAAACATCTGACGAGGAAGTTGGTGGGAGACAGAGGAGTGACGCTACCTACAGGCAGAAGGACCGAAGTTCAGTCTTGAGCCAACTACAGTGGCTCATGAGCTCCTGGCTCTGAACAGGCGAGTGGCTGGGAAGGCACCGCCGGAGGATCGTGAGCGATGCCTGCTGGAAGGAGTGGACGCGCTGGCTAGGACGGCTCCCAGGAGAGCCGGCGGATATAGGTCTACGGTCAACAAAGTAGTGAATTACTTAAAAGAGAACGACATTCGTTTGGTGCAAGCCGACAAGGAAGGTGGTTTTGTGGTGGTGCAAAAGGGGGTTTATAATGAAAAAGCCTGTTGTGCCGTTGAGAAGAACTTTAAACCGTCAAAACTCAAGCCCGTGAAGGCCAAGTCAAGAGCCGTCGCCCTCTGCAGTGAATTGGAACTGCAAAGGTTAGCAAAGTCTGTAAGTGACTGCGAGGGCAAAAGTTTTCGCATGTTTTTTACAGCTAAGACCCACAAAGAGGATGTACCATTCCGTTCCATTGTAAGCGAACGAGGATCTTGGCAACGCCTTGTGAGTCAGTTCCTCTTGAAGCATCTTAACCAGATTGGGGTCACTGATCCTTTCGCAACAAAAAACTCTTTGGATATCATTGAACTTCTTAAAGAGAAGCAACAAATAGGGTATTTCTTTTCTGTTGATGCGAAAGATCTTTTCTGTTCCATTCCTCATAAGGAATTGTTTAAAGCCGTACAATCATGCATTGAGGAAAGTGGGGTTACGTCCTTTCAAAACACAGCTGCTGTGTCACTAGATAGTTTTATGACTTGTTAGAATTTTACCTTAATGCTCCAGTGGTAGAGTTCGAGAGTGGTTTGTTTATACAGAAGAAAGGGATTTGTATTGGTTCCTGTGTTGCGCCGGTTCTGAGCAATATTTTCCTTTCAATGATTGATCAAAGTGTGAATCAGCAGTTAGATAAAGATAAGGTATTGAAGGTTTTCAGGTACGTTGGCTGATTTTTAATCCTTGTAAGTAAACAGGACACACAGCCCTACTTAGGCACAGTTAACGGGATTTTAAGAATTTTTAGTAAGAACGGAGAAGGATTGGAATTTACACACTAGCAACCGAAAAGTGATAAATTACAGTTTTTAGACCTGGAACTTTCCATAACCAATGAGAGGATGTGCTGGATGTACCACCCTCGTGCCCAGAAGGGATTCTTGTCTTATAAATCGGCGCACTGTAAGACTGTGAAGCGAGCCATTGCCATGTCAGGTTTGAAGGCTGCCATTGCGAAGTCCTGTTGCCATACCATGGAAACGAGCTTCCAGTTTCGGATGGTAAGGCTTCAGGATGCAGGCTTCCCACAGTCTGTCCTGACAAGTGTGGTGGAGTCCCTTCTTCATAGCATAAAAGGCGTGGAACGAAAGCAGCCTAAGCTTGTTGAGGAAAGAATTAAGCCAGAAGTGGTTCCCTACTCTCACCGCGTTGCCCATAATCTAAAAAAAGTTGCATCTAAATTTAAGGTTCCAGTCATATTCTCCGCTCCCTGTAAGCTAGCCTCGTTGTGTCCTCGTGTCAATTCGGAAAAATGAGGAGAAAAATCCTGTGGAACCAGACATGCCCGTAGGTACGTGGAATGCAGTGAAAGGGTTGTATATCAGATCCCACTCACACGCGGAAAAGTGTATGTTGGACAAACGGGGCGTTGCCTAAAAGAAAGGTTGAGGGAGCATGAACGTTCGATGGGGACAGGAACAGGTTTGAATCTGCCTCTTCATTGCAAGGACTGTGAACAAAACTGCTGCCGGCCCATTCTGAAAAAAACGTTGTTTTTGGTAGAAGCCATGATCGAGTGTCCCGTGAATTAAAGGAAGCTTTTTTGATCAGAGAAAAGGGCACAAATGCTGTTAGCGATGCATCTATTTTCTTGTACAAAACTGAAGAATAGTTTTTAGAAAGGTTTTCCTGAGTACGAGCATGTGTACAGGTGTTTTTTCCCCTCAATGTAATCTGAAGTGTTCAGCACAGGCCTTTTTCTCAGGGTTTTCTTGCGTCACGTGGTTTTTTTACTGCATTTGTTATGTTTTTTATCCAGTATCGTATTCTTATCATCCTATTGGATTCCTTTCAGTAATGCTTCTTTGGCCCTATACACCACGTGTCATGCTTTTAATGTTCTTTCGCCACTTTTTATTGTTTTTAACTACGTCGTGTTTTTAGTCTCTGTGTCTTTTATCGCTTTTATGACCCTTTACATCATTCTGACGTTTGCTGCATCTGATAGGTGGTGTGACGGTGTGCCTATATATTACGTGTTTCTTTCCAATAAAGAATCAGTTGTCAGTAGCGCGTTGTCCTGTCCACCTTTCTTGTGAGTGTCCTGTGTTTTGCGCTAACTTTTGTACGAAGAATAATGCACTGACTAGCCCAGCAACAAGTGTTACTTGAGTCTTTACAGTCTTTCGAATTACAGCAGCCTAAGGTATAGCCAAATAGAGATAATGTCGTACAGCACTGACATAACTTACTGTTTCAGAGATGTCTGTATTGACGAACCTCTGCCCCTTCAGGAAGAAAGAAAGTTCATGTTTGCATCTGCTCCAGGCGAGCTTTTCTTGAAGTGCCCATGCTGAAAATGCACTTATGTCGACAAAGGCGTAAGTGGCACTTACTTCACGTCGAACGCATTTGTCGCAACAGCCATGCTTATAGTCGGGCAAATCAGTTTATGAACCAAAGAAAAGCAGCTGGAAACTTACTGCTGCCAGCAGCAGCACTTTTTTCTGGCTGCAACATTGCTCTGTTCCTTAGAGCATTGAAAAACATCAGTATAATATGTGGCAGCTACCCCCCATACTTTCCTGTTTATAAACGCTGTCTCATGCCAGAAATCACGAAGGTACGTGGAATGATACTCAGCTTTTTTATGCTAGTTGAAGTCTGAGTTGTATTGGGCAGTATGTTATTTTTCGGATGCAGGTGTGGACGAAGCATCGAAGTGACTTGCAGCCGCAGGTTCTGCATAAAACTGAAAGCCATCATTCTGAACAAGGTCCTCCTAAAAGAGATCTTGAAGCTGTCTGCCTCTGAGCAGACCTTGGCTGCCAAGTGCTTTCACAGCACTATTATTTGGTTCGCCCCAATACATATTTTCCACTACTCAAGCATGGCTGCTGGGTAATGAAGTGTACATTATACAATTTTCTGTCACTTTTTGGGCATTTACTTGCTAAATGATTTTCTTTTTTTTTAACTGCTCTGCACTGCAATGAGAATGGCTCACTAAGCCAAGCAGCTACCAAGGATGGGCCCAAAAGATGGATCGTTGGTCAGATACCCAAAAGCGAAAAAAGCAGCCATTGTTGCAGCATTCAAGACAAAGTGCACATATGGTACTTGTCATCTTGCATAAATATGCAGCGTCGCTTAGTTATAGTAGTTAATTCTCCATCCTTGGCAGGCTACATTGATGAACCCCTGGAAAATGCTGCCAACCTTTCTGAAAACAGCAGCTCTTACAAGCGAGCGATGCAAACAAGCCGGTGTGGAAGTGTCACCTCATCTGAGTGCCATGTTCGAGTATGTTGACAAAGTCTCCTGTGTGGTTGCACACACAAGCCGTTTCAGTGTTTACACAAACTATGTCGATCTGCTGGGGTGATTTATCGCGCGCTTGCTAAATGTATCATGTACAGTGCATACATATCTTTAGTTTGAGGTTGATTTATGAAATAATGTTCAAGGACTCTGATTAAGGACTGGTTTTATTAACAATGCAATATGACCACGTCCCAAAGTAAGAAACTCTTGCAGACCTCCTATTACTAAGCAATGAAAAAACATGAGACAACAAATGTCTGGCAATAATAAAAAGAAATATGCATAAATAAATACACTACAAAAGGAAGACAATTAACGGTAAACAACAAGTTAAAATGGCTACACAAAGCCTAAAACAATGTAAACAAATTTGCTATGTCACGGAATAAACAACTAATGTGGTCTCAATTTACATCAGGTAATGAGTAGCTCAAGTGCACCAAATGGAAAAAACATAAGTGCTGCAAACAAATGTTGTTTTACTGTAGTTTTAAATGATGGTGGGTAGTGCTGAAACAACAAATTTCAAGTTTATATTTTTGAGAATAATACCATCTGCTTGCTGTAGTTAGTTGTCACTTCAGGTAAAAATATATAATTCTCTGAAATGTGCATTTTTAATAAGCTATGCAGGCCACAGCGGGGTCTGCCTCATTTGTTTACACAAGAGACTATATTCCTAAGGGAGAAAGTTAATTTGTTTGCCTTTTTATCGGTGTTTTGTTTGTTTTTCAAAATAGCCTCTGCGATTCTCTGTTGCTGGTGGAAAGCATGTCTAAAGCAGTGCACAACGCAGCTTAGAAGCATGACCCTGTTGACCCTGTTCCCTCTTCCAAGCCTGCAGTGTATCCACCGTGTGAACTTGACTGCCTGTGGAGAGTTTACCTTTATTGCCTGGAAAATAAAGCTGCAATTTGTGTAATCATCTATTCCTGGTGGCATGGCCTATAATAAATAGCAGTGTTTGCAGCATTCGTGGTTCCCTTGGCTGCATCATTGGTACTTACTCATGCAGTTCCCACTGACCAAGGCTGAATGGGCAATAGCATTCCTATTTCAGGTACTCGAGGTGGAGTACGCCGTGACTGAGACAGTACAGCTGTAACAATGGATGTTTCTTGATGCATGCAGAGTTCTCAGCGATGGTTTGTACGTGTGGCTGCTCTTTAGAGAATTTTTCTTTTTTTGTTTGCTCTTTCTTTATTTTATTCGTTATTTGCGAGTAAAGAATGTGCACATATGTATGCAAAAGGTCAGAATGAATTGTGTGGAACCTATCAATTTGCAAATTTTAATGCTCAAATAAACATTATGGTGCCTGCAGTGAATTAGAAATTTATTTATTAATCCGGTGAGCAACGCAGTTCTGTTCAGTGCAGACCCGCCGTGGTGGCTCAGTGGTTACGGTGCTCGGCTGCTGGCCCAAAGGACATGGGTTTGATCCTGGCTGCGGCGGCTGAATTTCGATGGAGGCGAAATTCTAGATGCCCATGTACTGCGCGATGTCAGTGCATGTTAAAGAACCCCAGGTGGTCAAAATTTCCGAAGCCCTTCACTATGGCGTCCCTCATAGCCTGAATCACTTTGGGACGTTAAACCTTAATAAGCCAATAAGCCAAGCCTTTTCAGTCCAGTAGGGCATCAAATAGTAGAGGGCAGGCCAGGTTTCAAATTGAATGAGCTTTGAGTATGTGCGAGCGCAGGAATGGGTGGATATCTGGTGGAGTTTGGGCTGGGGAGTCTTCTTTGGCGTGGATCACACAGTCGCCATTCACTCTAACCGATCTTGTTCAGCACTGAAAAATTGCTTACACCTGCTGTTCACTACAGAGAGAGAATGTGGTTCTGGAGGGAACGGAAATATGCTTGGCGCATGCTGTTTGCAGTGCGAAGTGGCATCATCACAACTACGCGAGGCATTGGCCAAGCTGGGAGGTAGGAGAGGGGGATTAAAAGAAGATTAGGGTAAACACATGGATGCCTTTGAGAGGAAGATGCGGGAGAGTGCAGAGCATGCAGCATATTTTGGACGTGACTTCAGCCATGCGCCTATAGACCTAGCCATGGACCATGGACGTTGTACTGGGTAGGTCGGGCATTCCTTTGGACTCTGATTTAAAAAAGACACAAACTATGTGGAGCTGATTTCTGGATGCAGCCGCGGGTGATTTATTTTGGACGAAGTCTGAATTGTTCGAAATTTCCCCGCTCTAACGGCATACGAGTACTTTTAGCACTGCGGCCATGGCCATTGTCACGAAAAACATGGAAAGATCTTCTGTATAAGTGTGTTTTCACGAATAAATTCAGTTGTTAGTTAGCACTTGTCCCGTTTTCTTTCTAGTCTGCTGTGTTTCGCGCTGCTTCTGCATAATAGTAGCGAAAAACTTTCCTCAATTTTTTGTTGGTGATCAATAACTACATTTTGTGTTGCAGCATGCCAGAATTCAGCGCATACAGTGCATATGCTATATGTGGAAAACTTCGCAGCGTCAATGCAACAGCATCATCTTTGCAGCATCAATGCAACATTAATACTGTACACAAACGCACATGGCAGGTTACTTATCATCATTGTGTTCGTTAGACGAGGTATTCAGTGAAAAGTGAGACGTGAGCATGGTATTAGGCAGTTCATCCTCACAAGAACTTGGCAGAGAAGCTGAAAATTGAGGTAATTGATTCAGATATCGAAGCAGCTCATTGTCTTCCGCAGAAAAAAGGAAAAAAAACAATTTTGCTGGTGAGATTCACTTCTGTCGCTGCAAAAGAAAAATGGATGAGTCATCGAAGCCAGATCACGCCCCTAGTGCAAAAGGGAGAGCTATCTGAAATGTACTTTAACGACAACCTCGCCACATCAAACAGGAAACTGCTCTGGGAGGCTAAGCAGAAAGGCAAGGCAAGTAATTTTAAATTTGTTTGGGTCAAACATGGAAAAATCTTTGCTAGGAAGACCGAAGTCTCTTCTATTTTTCGAATCCGTGATTCTACTGATTTAGATAAACTAGTTTGAATCATGAACTGTACCTTTTCACTTTGCGCCAATATTGGTGAATTTTGTAACTTAGTCTCGCCAAAGGTGGACGCATTCAGTGTAGTTCATGTAAACATACGCAGCTTACGAAAACATTGGAATGAATTTTTGGCTGTTGTTGACAACACTAAGAATACCATAGATGCATTCATACTTACAGAAATTAACATCCCTTCCACACTTCTCTCCTCTTTTTCGTTACCCAATTATTCTAGTTTCTCTTTCACACGCTCAAATCGGATAGGCGGCGGAATTCTTGTTTTCGTTCACAGCAAATGGAATGCTTACCCTTTAGAGTCAACATTTTGCTTTGCTGAGTGTGTTGCATTGCAGATATCACTTTTAAGTTCGGAGGTTACACTTCTAGGAGTTTACAGGCGTCCTTCCCAAAATGTGAAAGAATTTCTTTCTGAGCTCGACAATTTTTTGGGCTCCCTATTGCCAAATCATGCTATATGCCTCATTGGAGACTTCAATATTGACACCTTGTCACCAGCACGTTCATCTGTTTGCGAGTACCTCAACACTTTGGCAAAACATGGTATTGAACCAACGATAAAAGACTATACAAGAGAAGAGTACCTGGGAAAACATTTCGTAGCTTCTTGTATCGATCACATCAATATAAGAGCTCCGTTTGCCCAGAATTTCTCTTCTGTGATTAGATACAAACTTTCAGATCATTACTTTGTAGGTTCTCATATCCTTTTTCCTTCTTCAAATAAATCATGCCTTAATAAGGAGCAAATTTCATATACAGACACTGCCACATTCGATAAACTTATAGCCGACTTTAACTGGGCCTCTTTCCTCGAGGAAGCGAATTCTTTTAACGTATATGATAGATTTGTGCAGGTTGTCAGTTCCATAACAGCCTCATCACAAAAGGTCAAAGTGATCAAAAAACGTAACCCAAACCTTCCTTGGTTAACAAGGGACATTCTAAAGGCCATTGCAGAAAAAGACGCCCTTTGGACACGTTGCAAGCGTTCTCCCAACAACACATGCCTCAAAGATAATTTCAGGTTATTTAGAAACAAAGTTACTGCCATGATTCGAGCCTCGAAACGTAACTACTTCAATTCGGCTTTCCGTAACAACCAACACTCTTCGCGTAAAACTTGGTCAACTATCAATTGCCTTTTTGGACGAAACCCTAAACAATCCATTAGCGATGCATTTGCCAAATCCTTCAAAGACCTTCCCTCTGCTGCCTCTGAGTTTAATGCATTTTTCTCTCAGGTTTCCAGGAAGTTTCCATTATCCCACTATGAGGTTCCTCGGTCTTTATATTGCACAGCTTCTTCAGCTTTTCTCCCCTCTATTACACCCCAGGACCTTCACAGCATAATCTTTAGCTTCAATTCGAAGAAAGCCGCAGGTATTGACAATATCAGGATGAGTGACCTCCAACGGAACTTCACGAAACTGCAGTCGGTACTTCTTTTTATGTTGAATGGTTTTATCACTGAATGCTTCATTCCACACAATTTAAAAGTTGCCATAGTTAAACCGTTACATAAAAGTGGCTCTTTAAAAGCTATTGAAAATTACAGGCCTATTTCAATTCTACCTGCGATTGCACAGATTCTTGAAAAGCACCTATTCCGAGTTATGTACAGTTTTGTTTTCACGAATAATATCTTATCAGAGGCACAGTTTGGTTTTATTGAAGGTAAAGGAACTGTTCTGTTATTAGAAACCTTTACTGATATCATTTACTCATGCTTTGATAATAACAAATTCGCATGTGGTCTGTTTTTGGACGCTAGCAAAGCTTTTGATTGTGTCCGGCATGACCTACTGCTAGAAAAACTTGATGTCATGGGCTTTAGGGGTCCTTTTAAAGATTTGCTGAAAGAATATTTTTCTAATCGGGCTCAGGTTGTTGAAATAAGCGGGCATCGAAGTTCTGAATCATTTTTGTCGGCAGGTGTTCCACAGGGCTCTGTTTTATCGCCTTTGCTTTTCAATTTATTTGTAAATGATTTATCGAATGCTGTCGCAAAATGTTACATCTTTCAATACGCCGATGACACGTTATTGTTGTCAACAAATACTTCGTTGCCTCTGGCCATGGATGCTCTTAGAACAGATGTGGTGCATGTTATGAACTGGTTCTTAAATAATTCTATTGCAATTAATCAACAGAAAACTACTCATTTGTTTTTGTAATCCTCATAAAAAGCTTTCTTTTGTTGAACCATTGTTTTTACATTCTTCGCATTGTCTTAATTGTTCTTGCATTCCAATTAATTTTTCAAATAGTGTCAAGTACCTTGGTATACTTTTTGACAGTGATATGTCTCGGAATAGTCATCTCACCCTAGTATGCAACAAGCTTCGTGGTTTATCATGTGTACTATACAATGTTCGTTATTTATTACCTTTTCAGACTCGCAAGCTTATTGCACATGCTCTCATTTATGGGATTCTCAGATATGGAGTCACTGTTTATTATCATTGCTCAAAGACTTGGCGAATGAAATTAAATGCGATACTAAAGAACATCCTTCGATCCGTGGCATACAACACAAATGCTTCACCTGATTGCAATTTGTTTTCTCTTTTACAGCTGCCCTCTTTTGATGCCCTCTTCCATCATGTAGTCATTCGTGCTCACTTTTGGGAGAGTACATTTTTGGTGCCTTTCATTCCTGTTCGTCCTTTTCGACATCATCCCCGTTTTACGGTACCTCGCTGCTACACTCACTATGGCCACTTCACTCGTAATTATTACATACCAAAAATGTTTAATTCTCTGCCTGATTCAATCTTTTCAGTTTCTTCGTTGTCTCTATTAAAGAACTTCTTAAAAACATATATGTCGGTAACCTAAACTGTTTTTTTGTTCTTGTTTGCCTTAGGTATTGCGGTTTATCATTGTTTGCTTGCTTTGTAACACCTATTGTTTAATATATCTGTCTTTCATCGATTGCCGAGTACTGCCCTACAAGCCTTTATGGCTTGGGCAGACTTGTCTTAAAGATTGTATTCTGTTCTCTGAAAATAAAGGTGTTTATTATTATTATTATATAAGTACCACAACGCAAGAAGCACACGCGAGGCCTCTGGACTTCCGCTGCTTGGACTCATCCTCTAACAGAATTCAAGATTCTAGGGCCTTGGACAAAACCATCACAAGGGAAGTGATGAGAGCGGTCCTGAGGTTCTTAAAGGACTCGGGGTTGTGTTCCAATCTATAGACTTTAAGCTTTAAGTGTGTGCCCTCTGTCCCCTTGTCATATTGGTCGATGGACACTTGAAAAACTCATTTCATTGCCGGTCTTTTTCCTTTTTTTCCCCTTTTGTTCCCCTCCCCACATGTAGGGTAGTTACTGGCATCGCCTGGTTATCCTCCATGCCTTTCCGTCCTTGTTTCTCTCTTATGTCTGTGCCTGCAGATGAATATATATAGTCTTCTATACCTGAGGGACAGGTTTTTGTCACTTGATTTCACCTCCGCACTGCTCTCTGCGCATGCGCAACGTTGCTACAGCGACGGATACGCGGTTATAGGTGCGTCGCCTGCTTCGCATACGTCTCGGCCCCGGAGCCGTTCGCGGCGCTAGCATGCGTCGCTGCACGTTTAAGTCACCTTCTGGAGCATTCTACTTGAGCAGCGCTGGTGAGAACGCTAAGAAAGTGGAGTCATCTGCTTCCACGACGGCGTTAAATGAATACGCACGTGAGGGTTGCCGGATCGCATGACATACGACTTTGCAACATAACAGTGACGAACGTCTACTCAAATTCATATTCCCCGCTTCTCGCGCACGCATTTTGCTTTTCATTTGCATTTCTTTACGGAGGGCAAGCACTCCCTTCTAGCACGGCGCGATGCATAGCAGAAGCTTTGGAAAATAAATAATCGGTACTGTCTGTGGACTTGGCGCTTTTATAAGAGTAGTGCGAATGGCTCTGTCGCACACGTTTATCTGTAGCGGCCACGTTTTGACCCTGGCGAAAAGTAAAATGCACCCGTGTGTTAGCTGCTGATTCGCATTGGATTTCGATATGCCTTGGTTGTCGCTAAGCTGATCGGCTAAGCGACGCGCTAACATTCGGACTGGCGGTTCGAGGCTGACTGTGCTGCAAGCCACGCGCTCCGTGCTGGAATTTGATACCTTCAAAGACGTTTGCGATGCATGCCCTATCGACTGACTCGACGACGCAACTACTATACGTCATGAGAAATGCAGCCGCGGAAATTCGCATGCACAACTATTTTAACTATTAGTGCTCCTGTCTAGAACAGTGTAGCCATATGAGGCCGCATCGAAGCAGACGACGCGCCTCTCTCCGAACGATGCGCATGCGCAGAGAGCAGTGGGAGGGAGAGGGTGATCAAAATGCCGCCACCCCAACATGTAGATTCCCAGTACAACTGGTTTCAGTCCGTTTGAAACTGCGAAATAATAGTAGAAGAATCTCGCACAGTGTTTTGGTTTTACGCAACGCAATCAGTGCCACGTGTTCTGTCGGGCGGAAACGTAGCTACAAAAGGAACATGGAGGCGAATTGGTCTTTACCGCAGCCGTGGCCATCCGTTTGAGCGCTCGCCTCGGCTTCGGGAGGTCGGGGGTTCGATTCCCGCGCCCGCCGGTCTACCCAGCCGGTCAAACCAATGGGAACAGGCGGTCCCCCGGCCATAGCGCTCGGCCTTCCAGGGGTGCACCGCTTGGGAAAGGTGTAGCCTGTGCCTCAAAATCCCGTCGAACGTGTGGGCAAGGAACGACTGAAGTGGTGGAACCCCACAGTCGGAGCACAACTCAACTTGCAGACAGCCTCAGCTGCAGGAAGACTCCAGGACTCGAGTAATAATGCGATGTGTTCGCAGACAAACCTGGGAGAGGTTGTACAGATGTGCCGTAGCACGTACACTCCTGGAGGCCCCTTCCGAGGAGGAAGTAGACAGTTTTAGCAGAGCGTAATTGCGCCTCCGCTCCGCTCACGGTTCCCGCTCACCCTAACCGGAGCGTTGGCCATAAAATTTCTTTTTAGCTGAGCGGGAACGAGGCGAACTGCACAAAGAGCCTCTGGTGTTGAAATGTGAAACTAGGCAACAGGAAAAAATGAATAGCTTCATTTTCCGTCGCAGTATAAAGACATATTTTTGCACGTAAACATTTTATAAGATGTAGATAAGATGTAAGGTGAAATGCATATGTTGTTTTTGAGCAGTCGTTTTTTATTTCTGTTATCGAGCACAGTTGCGAGCCAACGCCAGGTCAGAAAGTAGTCGTGATGAGGCGAGCCTCTTGTTCGTTCCTCTGTCTTGTGCGTACTTGTGCGCGATACGTGCAGCGTTTGTCTTGTGCTGCTAGCTAGTGCATTGCTTACGAGCCGGCGTCATGACACAAATGAGGAGTGTGCTGCAAGACCCACTCTTGTTGAGTCAGCTCACCTGGCACGATATTGAAGACCTTTTGGTAATGGAATTGTTTTCTGTTACTCGGCGAGATCCGCTTTCGGCGTCCGGATATCTGAATATCGACGCTATGGAAAATGGACTTTTCCGATCGTACTTTCGCTTCGAAAAAGCTGACATTAGAAGATTGAAAAGTGCTCTGCTTGTCCCTGACGTCATCGCGACGCCGCAAAGAGTGATCGTCCCCGGAGATGAAGCCCTGTGCATCACTTTGCGTCGCCTGTCGTACCCGAACAGGCTCTGCGAATTAGAGCAACTTTTCGGCCGGCACTATTCAGTGATTTCGTCGGTGACCAGCACTGTGCTCTCGCACATAGAGGACAACTTCGTTCACCTCCTAAAAGACGTGAACAATCACAGCTGGCTTGATTTGCCTACAATTGAAGCGTTCTCCCAGGTAAGGAATTCATTCGAATTTCTTAAACCACCATTACAGACATTTACTTTGCAGGCTGTGCATTTCAAAGGGGCTCCCCTCCACAACTGTTGGGGGTTCATAGACGGAACCGCCCGAGCTATCAGCAGGCCATCAACTAGCCAAAAGCTTTTCTTCTCTGGGCACAAACGCATACACGCTGTGAAGTATCAGTCGATCATGTGTCCGAACGGCATCATATGCCAGCTCAGCGGGCCATTCTTCGGTAGCCGGCACGACGCTGGTGAGTTCCTTGTTCAGCTTTTTCTGGCGTGGCTTGAGCACAACTAACTTTTGTAGAGGAAGGAAACAGCGAGTTAACCCGTTTACTTATTTACATGTCTTTCAGGTATCCTGCGGAAAAGCAAGACATACGAAAAACTGGAAAAGCTTGTCCAAGGGCACAGCTACTGCTTGTATGGGGACCCGGCTTACCCATTGAGGCCACTGTTGTTAAAGCCCTATGGTGGAGGCAGAATAACAGCACGGCAGGAATCATTTAATAGGGAAATGAGCAAAGTAAGGCAAGCTGTTGAGTGGGGCTTTGGGAAGATCGCAGGGTTGTTTGCATTTCTTGATTTCAGGAAAAATCAGAAGCTCCAGCGGCAGAACTTGCCTCGCATGTACAGGGTCAGTGCACTTCTTGCAAATTGCCACACATGTGTCTATGGCTCTCAAGTATCCCAGTACTTTGGCCTCGAGCCACCAAGCTTAGAAGCATATCTCACTCAACAGCGCCATTAATGGCTGCATGGAGAGCACATAAGGTCATAGCACGAAGACCTCAAACATTCAGAACAATGCATGTAGAAAACCGTTTATTTTCAATCCAAGATTCTGGCCCCAACTCCGTCCCTTCCTCAGGAGTGACTGGAATTTTCAGCAGCAGCAGAAGCAGGGAGCTGGCCCGACGCGATGGACCGTTATATTCAAGTCGATGGAAAGATTCGTTGAGAATTACGCCAGAGTTCAAGAGACCCTCAAGAAGCTCTTGCAGACACCAGGTTCAGTGACCGAAAGCAGCAAGGCTATTTTTAGAGGTTACGATCAGCTTTTGCAGACGAACACTTCTAAATGGCGCTTATTCTACCACAACTCCGGGCATTTTAGAGATTCTACAAAAGCAATCGCAAAACATGTGCGAGTTGATGGTTCAGGTCGTGAAGTATGTTCAGCTTCTGTTTTGCATACCAGCGTCTGTTGCTTCCGGGGAACGCGCAAATAAAAACGTATTTGCGCAACCGAACGACTCAGGAGACTAAAGATCTGATTAAGAAACGCCAAAGCATGAGGGCGTCTAACTCCACAGACAGGATAGAACGAGCAGAGCTATCGAAGTTAATAAATAAGCACAAGGTAGCCCACATAAGAAAGCTTAACATGGAGAAAATCGAGCATGCTCTAAGGAACGGAGGTAGCCTAAAATCAGTGACGAGAAAACTGGGCATGGGTAGAATTAGCCGAAGAGTTCTACACAAATCTATACAGTAGCGAATCTAATCACCAAGTTACTGAGGAAGGCAGTCGAGCACAGCAATGGGACATCCCGCCAGTAACGAAGGAGGAAGTAAAGAAAGCCTTACGAGCAATGCAAAGAGGGAAAGCAGCTGGTGAGCATCAGGTAACAGCAGATTTGTTGAAGGACGGAGGCAAGATTGTGCTACAAAAACTAGCCACCCTGTATACGCAATGCCTTATGACCTCGAGAGTACCAGAAGCTTGGAAGAACGCTAACATTATCTTAATTATAAGAAAGGAGACGTCACGGACTTGAAGAATTACAGACCGATCAGCTTATTGTCCGTTGCCTACAAGGCATTTACTAAGGCAATCGCTAACAGAGTCGGGACAACCTTGCACTTCAGTCAACCAAATGATCAAGCAGGCTTTCGTAAAGGATACTCGATAATAGACCACATTCACACTATCAATCAGGTGATAGAGAAATGCGAAGAATATAACCAACCCCTATACATAGCCTTCATCGATTACGAGAAAGCATTTGACTCAGTGGAAACCTCAGCTGTCATGCAGGCATTGCGGAATCAGGGTGTGGAAGAGTGTTATGTGAAAATATTGGAAGATATGTATAACGATTGCACAGCTACTATAGTTCTCCATAAAGTCAGCAATAAAATTCCAATACGGAAAGGTGTCAGGCAGGGAGACACGATCTCGCCAATGCTGCTCACTGCCTGCTTACAGGAGGTATTCCGGGGGCTGGAATGGGAACAGTTGGGGATAGGAGTTAATGGAGAATACCTGAGTAATTTGCGATTCGCTGCTGACATTGCCTTGCTAAGCCACTCAGGACAAGAACTGCAAAGCATGATCAATCAGTTAGACAGGCAGAGCAGAACGGTGGGGCTAAGAATTAACATGCAGAAAACCTAAGTAATGTTCAACAGCCTAGCAAGGGAACAGCAGTTCGCAATTGGTAGCGAGGTGCTGGAAGTAGTAAGAGAATATGTCTACTTAGGGCAGGTAGTGACCGCAGATCCGGATCATGAGAGGGAAATAACTAGAATAAGAATGGGGTGGAGCGCATATGGCAGGTCCTCTCAGATCATGAATGGTAGCTTACCAATATCCCTGAAGAGAAAAGTATACAACAGCTGCATCCTACCGGTACTCGCCTATGGGGCAGAAACGTGGAGGCTAACAAAGAGGGTTCAGCTTAAGTTAAGAACAACGCAGCGAGCTATGGAAAGGAAAATGATAGGTGTAACGTTAAGAGATCGGAAGAGGGCGGAGTGGGTGAGGGAACAAACGCGGGTTAATGACATCCTAGTTGAAATCAAGAGGAAGAAGTGGGCTTGGGCAGGGCATGTAATGCGAAGGCAAGATAACCGCTGGTCCTTAAGGGTAACGGAGTGGATTCCAAGAGAAAGCAAACGTAGCAGGGGACGGCAGAAAGTTAGGTGGGCGGGTGAGATTAAGAAGTTTGCGGGGATACAGTGGCGGCAACTAGCAAAGGACAGGGTTAATTGGAGAGACATGGGAGAGGCCTTTGCCCTGCAGTAGGTGTAGTCAGGCTGATGATGATGATGAAGGTAAAATGCATTCTTTACCCTTCTGGATACCAAAGCCCCAGATTTTAGGTACGCATGACAACACAGCCATTATTTCTGGCAGCACAATACATTATGCACCAACTACAATATTTCATCCTTCGTTGTCCCTGCCTGTTCTACTCCGCTCTTGCAATAAACTCTCAATGCGCTGCATCCGCTCCAACAGCTGATCATGCTGATCTTTGTAAGAATTAATTTGTAGTAGATGCTTCTCCTCCTCGATGCGTACTTTTCTTTCTTCGAGTGCTAGTTTTTTTTCGTCTAGTCGCAGCTGGCGATTTGCTAGGGCAAGGTTTTCTTTTTTTAGAAGAAATTCGTATTCTTCCCTTCGGGCCAGGAGCTCTAGGCCCATGCTCTGCAGTCCTTGTATCCCTATGAGAAAAACAAAGAAACATTTTTAGTGTCCCTTGGAGTGAAAATGGTACTAAACTATTGCACCAGTCAGTTATGTTTTAAATATACTCATGGAGCAGATGTTGCATTCAGAGCACACTACATTTGTTACGCTTCAAACTGCTGCATACGAACAGGGTAAAAATGGCTTGATTCTGTGTAAAGAAGTAAGCATGCAGCATTTGTCAATCCGGCCGACAGAGTTCACCCTAGAGCAGTATACATTTTCAGTGGTGCCTTTTGAGCAGTGAAGAAACATTTCAGAAGAACTAGAGCGTTAGGAGCAAGGGTGAGAAGCGTGCTAACCCTGCCTGGCAATAGCAGGAGCCTTGCACAGCTCAAAAGCTACCCCCTTTGATCTGGACACAGCTGACATAGGCTGTCCCCTGCATTCCCAAAGGTTTTTATTTCCGTTTGGAAGCAAGCACACATGAAACAAAGTGAAAATATATGTGGAGCTGAGTGATGGCATGTGATAACTATTGCAATGTTGTGCAAATGGCTTGTGGACCAGGTTGTCAGGTCCAGTTGTGTGAAATTGTTTGCTAGAGTAAGGTCAGAGATACGAAGCCTCATGTTGCAAGTTGTGAAGCTGTATTTGTATCGTGAAGTTGGTGCTGTTAACTGGAGTGCATCTGTGTACCATTACATGTTCAACAGTGTACAGAACTTGTTTCATGTTATTGTAACCTTGTGTATGCCATGTTCCCAGTGGGTGCAAAGGGTCCAAGGTGCAAATGACAGCTTTTTTTTAATCTCCTCTTGTACAGTGTATGCTGCGAGATAAAAATAAACCAATTTCAAGTTTGGCATTCGCCTGTCAAGGTGTGGATGTCGTACCTGAAAAAAGACCCTGTATTCCAATTACAAACCTGCTGGTCATGTAAAAGGTGTAGAGAGTTTTACATAATGGATAACACTGCTATGATGTCAGTTGAGCATTTTCTGCAAAAGCTTCCAATTTAAAAAGAAAATTGGTGCACACATGATCCATCAACTCCTTCTCCCTCACTTAAATATACCTTTAGAAAGTGCCCTAGAGTCCAAAGTTACAATTCCCCATAAGAGTGCACTTGCCACTCTCAAAACACACAAGCCACCCCGTCGTGGCAGCATAGAGACCCAAGCACTCCACTAAACGATAGTGCAAACACTGCAGTGCTTCAAAGTAAATTTTACAGAAGCATGAGTAAATTATGGATACGCAGTTAAAAATGCACCAACCAGAGAAAAGGTATGATGAACAAAGCAGTGACCTTTACTAACTGCATGCTTTTATCTACACCTCAAAATACCTACGCATTCAATAACTACATACGAGTTCATGTTGCTTTGCCGTTGTCATAATTTTCCTCTTTGTTTTATTGTGTTTGTGTAATTCACATTTCAGCAGGGAACGGTGCTATGTTCACAGGTGGGCAGCTACCTCATGAGTGCACGCATACCACTTTAATTGCACATGTGAGGAACATGAGAGAGAGAGCCCTTTTGAGTGTCATCCCTCGTCAGTACAAGTGGACGTTATATTTGGTGGTTGACGAGAAGCTGCATGCATCCTATTAGAGACTCGAGTGGAGGGCTCTAGGTTATTTAGGCCACTCAGGGTACTTTAACATCCACCGTCACATTTATTTTTACCTCCAAAATGCACTGGTCATGACCAGAACTCAGTCTGACATCCTTGAATGAATGACAAATATTCCTGACTTGAGCTAACTATCGCCATGTTTCTGTCAACATAGCCCTCTGTGCCCTGTTACTCAGACTCTGCCTACTTAAAACAAATTTAACACCAACTTGCCCAAGCCTAAAAAATTTTCAGCATGCACGCAGGCACAACGTCCGCAATCTGCCTGCAAGCCCGTCTGCTGTGATGCACAACAAAGTAACTGAATGCAATAATGTGCTCAAGCTCTACTCAGTGTTCCATGCAAAAGCACCACCCAATAAATGCTTTAGGTTGCGTGCAGTACTGTGTTAGTTTCACCTTTGGGCATATTTTGAGCTCGCTGCCTCTTTCGCCTTTGCCGAGGCTGTGCTTCTGGCTGGTGCGCCATTGCAGCAGCATCATCACTCGCCGAGTCATGGATGACTTGTTCTGTGCGGACAGAGGAGCGTGGGCTCTGTGGGGACAGCGGGGCCTCCTCCTCCTCAGGGTGGCATAGCGACATCAGTATCCGGGAGGCTGCTGACCCGCCACAGTCTGCAAAGGAAGCAGCAGTAGAGAAGTGCCACTGCTATGATTAACTTTTTCCCACACCACTTCTGAATACAAGTAAATGATGCCAATCCTCCTAGTGTGCATTTTGTTGCTGGCATGACCACATCAGTGTGGAAAAAGAAAAACAACAGTGGACTGACACAATACAAAACATCAGTTTTCTTTAACATCAGTTTTCTTTTCTACTGCATCTTGCTGTGCTCTGTGGGGCTGACAGGCCGTGTTAACTGCACTACTTGGACATCAATGTATGGTGTGGAAGAATGACATATTACTGCAAATGGCAGAAAATAGAGCAAGATTAGCAGTGTTTACAAACCCACAGACTTATCGTGCGGCGCTATTGTATAACGGAGAGCCATGGAAGTCTATGCATTTACACACCCCGCGGTAAACACTGGGCGGCTTGTTTGTGAATATTTTTTTCTCTCAGTACCCGCGGCAGAAGTATTTTTATACCTAGTTTTAGAAACGTCAACCCCGTGCTATTCGACACAGGGCAATTGCTGAGTTCAACATACACTCTGCCTTCGCGACTTGAAGGGATCTGTACTGGATTATTAGAAAGCATGATTAGAAAACTTGCCGCTCATGTCTCCATCGTCGGCCTGGTCTCCGCCCGTGTCCATCGGCAGCACAGCAACGTCCCTCATGTTCTGCGCGGCACGCACTTGAGCAGCAGCCGAAAACGGCGCCGCCAGCGTCCTTTTGCACGGTGCCGTCGCGTTCCCTTTCCTCGGCACTGTCCTCGGCGTATACCCGAATTCGTGAGCCATATCAGATACTTCTTGCAGAAGCTGATCCAGCTCGCTATATTGTTCCTCTGTTCCGGATCTGAGGAGAGCGCAGGTTCGATTGTGTGATAAGGCATGCAACGTATATGTCACAGACACAGCGCAAAACAAAATAGGTACATAAGCACTTACTTGCGTAGGTTCGCTTTGTCCTGCTGGCGAAAATACCCGAGCAACAGGTCCAGCCTGTCGCGCACCGCGCGGAGGGTGAGATCGCGCCCCGCTGCATCGGCCACGTTTCGGCGCACTTCGTCCCAAACGCGGGGGTTGTTAAAAGGATTTGCTGCGGCTACCTCGCGCAAAAGGCATAGGTCCTCGTCTATGCGAAACCTTTTTCTAGGTTTGCGGTTGCATGCGCCAATGCTTTTCGCGGAGGCCGAGGCACATTCGCTGTCAGCTGCAGAACAGGCGGCTGCCATGTTGAACGCTGCCGACTCCGCGCGCGCGAGACCAGAATGCCTTGCGTGAGCCTCGCTCGTCGCGCCGTTCCGCGCTCCGCTGGGACTGCGCGCGAGCGGAACGGAAGTGCCGGTCCGCTCACGCGCTCCCGTCTGACGGTTCGGCGCATGCGCAGTAGCGCTCCCGCTAGCCGGCTTACCGGAGCGGAGGCGCAAATACGCTCTGCTAAAACTGTCTAGTATTAAGCATTGAGCATTACGTAGCGGTATTCGCTCACTACCGCGTGCAGCTCCCGCGGCTCATAGGCGGGTGTGCATGACGGGTGGCACACCAAAAGGCACCTTTTTTTTTTCTTTTTGCGGCGCTCAAGTAGATCAGACTATGCCGAACTGTACCGCAGAAAAGAAAAAAAAATAAAAACCTCCGTAACTTCCAAGTGTATCAACGATACACGAAGGTATGAGCGTGCAGCTTAGACCCCTTTTTTGCAATGTCTTCCCACATTAAAGTGTGTGGCGTTTTATTCAAGGCAAATGGCTTCGTTGGTTTCTCTGGAAAGTAGAAGACTGACAGATAACTGCACACACACGACGTTCGCCGTTCTCCCTGACGCTGTTTTAAAGCCATGCAAAATAACTACATCACCCTCATCTAGTCTACCCTTGTGGAGAAAAAAAAACGAGTACGGTGTTGTGAATTGTTTTCCAGTCAGCTGCCGTTCAAAAGTGGACCCTGTGTGTGATTATGTGACATGTGAGAGTCGATGCGGTAGGTTTCCTCGGATGAGAAGTCTTGCTCTCAGCTGGGTACTGCTTGATGGCCACCGAGCCCCGCAGAAGCGACTTGAGGTGCTTGGCGTGGATGATGTACGCGTCCCCCTCGCAGTGCGTGGGCCAGAAATCGTCCCGGAACTGGCTCTCCGGCAAGAACAGCGAGCTGTTCATGTCCCGGTTCACCTGCACCAGCTGCACCGGCACGCAGTGGAAGTACCTGTCGTTGGTCTCGTTCAGCGCCCCGATGTACTCGTGCGCGGCCAGCAGGTCCACCAGCGTGGTGTCGTTGGTGTGGATGAAGTAGCGCAGGTTCGGCCTGCACTGCTCGTGCACCCAGCGTATGGCGTCGACGAAGATCTTCACGCTGTTCTGGACGGTGGCCTCGTACGGGGCGATGATCACGTCGCCCTTGAGGACCTCGCGCCGAAGAGCGCGGGACCTGCGCGGTGGGGGTCCCTGAGGGGGCATCGCGGTGCTTGCACGACATCGAACCTTGTACGCCCTCTGGGGCACACACACATTTGTCCCCAAGACTGCTCAGTGCGGCTGGAGGTATAGACTACTACTGCCTGCATAGAAGCGTTGGCAATGACCCTGGAAGACTAAAGAGTTTACTCAATGGATCATATCGCGGGAAGTCTAGCAAAGTGGGCAATAACTTCTGACGTTAAGCACGACGAGGCGACGGCATCGCCCAAACAAGCAGATTACAAGTAGGTCTGAGGGAGGAGGGCGCAAAGGCGGGAGTGCGGCATAGATCGAGCTGCCGAGACTACATGGTCGTTCTTGCTAGCTGTGCTCACTTGTACTTGTGCGGTAAAAATAATTGTACTGCTAAGAATAATTGGATGGAGCTGTCCCCAATGCTCCTTTGATATTCACCGCGCTTTACCGTCTACTTCTTCCTAGTCCCGTGGTCTGCGCAGTGTTTTGTATTCATGAACTTTATAAAACCGAAGTTTTGTTGTCGTACGGGCACCTTCCAAAAGCGTAGAGTTTTGTGCCCTACTGTTTCTGTAATGACAGTCTTTACTACGGCATGGGCGTGTAGCCATAAGGTGCTTTGTTGTCCACGGAAAGGGGGCGGGGTGATATGGTTTCGTTGGAATTTAATTTCACTCGGTTTTCTTTTTGCAGAGCGTTATTACCCAAATGCCCATTATGTGACTGGAATCAGTCATTGAGACGGGCGGATGGTAAGAATGTAGTAAAATCGAACGGAAATAATTGTGTGATAGCGGCTTCACATTCATTACATACCTCCCGTCCACTGTTTACAAAACAATCGGCGGAAAGTGGGACATAATTGTTTTCACTTTTCATCTCTACACACGATTAGAAATCTGCATTATTTTTCAAAGCAGCACGTGGGTAATAGAATTTATGAGCACGAAGAAACGCAACACGCTATATCAGTTAAAACAGATGAAGTTAAAAGTGCGTTTCTAGTTCTGTCATTCAGTGGTTCGTTGGACAAGAGCCTTCATCGGCGGTGTCATTGACCTCCTTTCTCCTTATGACCCTTTTTGTCTCATCAGCAGTGCTTCCTATGCCAGTACCGAGCACTGTCCTTTCCCTCTCTGACCCCCTCTGTCCCAACTGCTCTGCTTCCTGTGCCAATCACGGGTACTGTCTTTCCACTCTCTGACCCCCTCTGTCCCAACTGCTCTACTTGCTGCACCAATCACGAGTAATGTACTTTCTCCTCCTGACCCTTTCTGCTTCATCTACAGTGCTTCCTATGCCATTAGCGAGCACTGTCTTTTCTCCTGTCCCGTCGCCCTTCTTTCACCTTCATCCTGGAGTAACTGGTGCTCTCTGAACAGCTGAAAAATCAACTTGCCCTTGTAAACCAGACATAAGATATACCGAGCAACTTGATCTGCGCTCTTTAACAAACTGACACACTCTGCCTGTCTCGTTCTTACCCCTTCTAGCCAGCAGAACAGTCCTACCTGACGAGGTCTATGGAGTGTCCCATGTAGATGACGAGCTGCCAGGGCAGCACGGCGCGCACGCTCGGGTGGAACATTGTCTTGCGGATGGCCTCTCGGAGGCCGTGCTTGCTAGGCGACGACCGCACGGCCACCAACACCTCGGTGGCGCCGAGCCGGTCGCCGGCGTACCCCTTATTACACAGCGGCGTGGGGAAGTGCTGCCTGAGCAGGGTGGCCGTGAAGCGGTGAAGCAGCAGACCCAGCACCACCATGGACGCGAAGCTCACCAGCACCAGGGTGGTGGGGGAGCGGCCTTGCCGTGACACCAGCACCATCAGACTGTGGAGAGAGGGCGCCCGTGGGCATGGGTACCAGTACCTTCAGGTTTACAGACACTGATGCAGGATTGACATTGAAATCTGCCGCCTTGCCAAAATTACGGGTGGAGGAACTGTCGAGAGAAAGCTGTCGGTGGACAGCTTGACGGGTCTACAATGTAGCGCTTCGAAAAAGAGGCAACATAACGCATTCATGTATGTTTATGTATCACTATACGTATACATCAATCAGGCATACCTGGCAGCATCATTAAATCAAATGGCCGCCGTGGTGGCTCAGTGGTTAGGGCGCTCGGCTGCTGACCCGAAAGACGCGGGTTCGATCCCGGCCGCGTCGGTCGAATTTCGATGAAGGCGCAATTCTAAAGGCCCGTGTACTGTGCGATGTCAGTGCACGTTAAAGAACCCCAGGTGGTCGAAATTTCCGGAGCCCTTCACTACGGCGTCCCTCTTTACCTCAGTCGCTTTGGGACGTTAAAACCTCCATAAATCATAAACAATCATTGAATGAAATGTAGATACAATGCACATACACTGCCAAGATTTTCCATAGCAACCGCGTACATAAGCCGGAGTCTATATAGGATGACTTGAAGAGACTGGAGTGGACCGAAGTATAATAATTTACAAGTAGTGGTTGAGTGTATGGAGGCGCTGTTTCCTATAGTTGATCGTGGCGTCGATGTTAGTGCAGAGGCTTAGAAAGTTAAGGGACCGATATAAAATAGCCTGCATCAGAGAACGAACTCGCGCCATTATTAACACAATGTTATCCCACTGGAGGTCAAGCGTTGATGTTAGTGCCGAAACTTGGAAAGTTAAGGGACTGAAATAGAATAGCATGGATCAGAGAACGAACTCGCGTCACTATTAATGTTGTCCCACTGGAGATCAAGAGGAGGAAACGGGCAAAGGCGATGCTTGTCATACGGAGAGCTTAGAGCTGACGATCTGAAAGCATAACAGAGCGGATTCTAAGGAAAGCGACACCCAGTGGAGGCTACAGAAAGCCATTTGGGAATTAGAGTTCATAAAGTCTGCAGAAACGGAGTAATAATCGAAGGGTGCACAACGCCAGAGAAACGGGGCGCACACGAGAGCTACGGACACGTGACAAGCACTGTCCTGTGTCTTGTCCAAGTGGTTGTCCCAGCTGTGCTCCTCGTTATGGTGCATCATGCAACCATCGTTATGTCTCGCCATATCTAGCTCAAGCTTCTAGCTTAGTGGGATTAGTTTGGTTTGGTTTACGGGGGTTTAACATCCCAAAGCGACTCAGGTAATGAGGGATGCCGTAGTGAAGGGCTCCGGAAATTTCGACCATGTGGGATTCCTTAACGTGCACTGACAGTATACAGTAAAAGGCCTAGTGGGATTGGGTTGCCACGACCAGCGTAGGAGGAGTCTTATTGGGGGCTCACTAGAAGAGGTCATTGTCCAGCACTGGATGTAACCGGTGGGATGATTTTGATCCCGGCCGCGGCGGCTAGAATTTCTTTGGAGGAGAAATTCTAGAGGCCCGTGTACTGTTCGATGTCAGTGCACTTTAAAGAACCCCAGGTGGTCGAAATTTCCGGAGCCCTCCACTACGGCGTCTCTCATAGCCTTAGTCGCTTTGGGACGTTAAACCCCATAAACCAAACCAAACGATTTTGATGATGATGATAAAGCAAGTTCACGGCTGGACAATTACCACTTCCTAACCTCACCACCCAACGCGAGCCTCTGTCGCCCTCAAGAACGTTTCCATCCCGTCGGTGTCCACTCTTTTAGTCTATAAAAGGACTAACAGTTATCTGTCCTGCACATCACATGCCCTGCCGTGGTCCGTTTTCTTTTAAACTGAGCTAGGATATTGTATACAGTCGCCTTTGTTGTGCAATTAACGGAGCTTGCTAACTGCAATCTAGCTGCCTTTTAGCGTTATCAGTGCTTTCTTCCTGTGTACGGGTCGCTTCAGTGTGCATATTCTAATTTTTAAGTTGACCGCTAGCTTATAAATAAAACAGTTCGTAAATTGTCTTTATTTCCATAAATATACAATTTATTTGATATTTAAAGAAAAAATTGAAGGCCAGATTACACTCTTGTGTAAAACTGATGACACAGCGATGCTGTTTGAGTTTGGTTCGACTAAGTTTTCGCCTCCTGTCGGAGCGGACAAGTAATGCAATAGTTGTCGTACGCTCCGACAAGGGCGGACGACAACTGTCCTGTTAAAAACTGCTCATATCAACTATTCGAGCTTTAAACCTTGTCTGAGCAGCAGGCACAGCGCTATTAGATAAAAAAAAAACGTCTAGTTGGCTCAAACTTAGGCCACAAGACAGAAATGCAATAGAAGAAAACAAGGCAGCAAAGCTAGGAAATACAGTTTACACACGGGCAACGGAAAGCAGTAATAGAAAAATACGAAATAAACCCTCATGAAGAAAGAGGCGTGGTTATACAATTTACAGAGGCTAATATACAACGGAAAAATAATAGTGGCAGCCTGCCTCGAAAGCAGCCACAATAATACAAAGGAAAACAGATGAAGCCGCAACTTTGTCATGCTGAAATATCGCAGAAATCTTTATACATTCGCGAAACGGGACAAGAAGACATATCGATGTCATTACGCATGATGTTGTTTTGTAGGCATGATGGTCACAAATTTGAAAAGCGTAGTTAGTGCGAGTATGTGGCACATGCCAGTGTTCAAGCGATCGTGTATTGTATTCAGCTGCCGCGATGAAGTACCGCGTTTCTGCCACAACGTTGTTAGTGCCATTAGCAGAGCTAACCATCTGCATTACTGCTATTGGCACTGACAACGTTGTGGCAGAAACGCGGCACTTCATGAAGCCATACGCGTTCATTGCGTTCATTGGCGTTGGCGTTGTCAATGTTTACGCTCCGATGATTTGAAGGAAAGGAAGCGCGCATAACCGTCTCCCTGGGTCAGTGGATGCCTGAATCGCGCTTTGAGGCACGCGGGGTGGTGAGAGGGTGGTGTGGGCTGCTTGCGTTAGCGCTGACACCGTTGTGGCAGACACGCGGCATTGCAGGTATAGGCCGGAGCTTTCACTGGATGAGCAAACTCTCGCTATCAACCATTAACTGCCACTTGCAGGGTGGCAGTGTGGGTGCGCTGCCTATCCAGTGTCCGGAACGCACTCAACGTTACAAACGCCAAGCCGTGTATAGTTGCCCGATACGACATAGCTTTCGCTCTCGAACCTGGTTCAGTAGTAATTAAACCAGAGCTAATTTTTTTATAGTCTACTTATTTCCCCTGCAGTAATCCACGCACGGGGTTTATACTTTGTACACTGTTGCCTCGTATGGTGTACGACCTCTGCTACCAACGTAAATTTATTTATTTATTTATTTCATAAATACTGCCGACTGCCCTTTGGCGGTCAAGGCAGGAGTGCACAAAGAAAATAAATTACAAAGTGGTAACAACAAAATAACAGCAACAAAGGGCGATTACAGTACGAGGGAAAAAATTCAATAAGACCAACGGGAAGCAAAAAAAAAGTACAGGCAAATCAACCGACGTCAGACTAAGTGAACAGAATAAAAACAAGGAAACCGAAATACACTGTGTACTAGACACGCTACTGCGATACATGAGCCGAAACAGCAGACAAGAAAGATTCTGAAGATACCAGGTTGGTGATATCGCTTGGCAGTCGGTTACATTCGGAAATGGTGCGTGGAAAGAAGGAACAAGAATATGCTTTTGTTCGGCATCGTGGCGTCAAGATAGTCCTTTCGTGTTTGTTACGGGTGGGTCGTGTTGTGTTGTATTGCATGTAACTATGAAAATTCGCGTTATTTGTAATGAGTCATTAGATTCGCATACGCAACCCACACCTCGAATTTTGATGGAGGCAAAATTCTCGATGTCCGTGTACTGTGCGACGTCAGCGCACGTTAAAGAGCCCTAGAAACCATCTTCAGCGACTCTAAATCTGCGATTCGTAATTTCGCCAAAGGCCGGGTCTCCCCTGTCACCATCTCTCTCCTCCACTCCACCAACCTCCAACTCCGCCCGATCCAATTGATCTGGGTCCCTGCGCACTCATGCCATCCAAGGAACGAGGCGGCCCACACTTATGCCCGAGGATTCGTCGACCGGAATGTGATGTCGCCCGTCCTGCGGACGGCGAGATATCTTATGGTTGCATTTCATTACACAACCATGCACTACCGCTCAGGTCGACTTCTATATCCCCCCGCACATAGCTCTCCCACCAAACCCCAAGAGGTTGCGTGGAGGCTCCAAACGACCGGGGTCTACCCCCCTTCCTGTCAACTGTGTGGTCAACATGCCACTCTATCCCACATACTCTGGGCTTGCCCTCGGGACTTCCCCCTAGAGGCTTGCAGCTCTCGAATCCAGACCAGTGGGAGGCCGCATTGCACACTTCCCACTCGGACGGCTGCGTCTGCTCTCACCGGGCTGTTTTCTCCTCCCCGTCCGATCAGGAACCGGATTTTAATCCGGTCTATACATTCAAAGATATTACAACATATTATCAAAATTGTCATCGCCTTTACCCTAGCCCATGCAAAGGCCTTAAGAAGGCGGATGAGCGGCTCCTTCGCCTTCTCACCAATACATTGCTGTGCCCGGCAGCGCTAAAACATTTTGACCCCTCCTTTAGCGGCAGCTGCCCACACTGTAGTGCAGTGTCTTCTGACACTTATCACATGGTGTGGGCCTGCCCCTCCAACCCCGCTATTCCCCCCATCCCCAACCCAACCCGGGAGGACTGGGAGGCGACCCTGCTCGGCTGCCACGACTTACAGGCCCAACAAGCCTTAGTCGGGCGCGCCCGGGCGGCGGCAACCGCCACTGGGGTCCCATACTAGGGACCTCCACCTAGTGTTTGTAAGGATCGGTCCCTTACGGGCTGATCCAAACATACCTCCTGCTCATTCGTAATAAATGTTTTCACCACCACCACCACCACCACCCACTCGGACGGTTGTGACAAGAGCCCTAAAGTCGCCGAACGCCACGGGCTCACGGCCATTTGGTGGGGCTATAACCCCAAACCGTTTGCTACATTTGTCGGCGGAAATAAAGTTTATCCTCCCCCTCCTGTCAGTGACAACTCATGCAGCGCACAGCTGTCACTACCACCGCGTAGCTTAGTACCACTGAGGTGTCCCCTGTCCAGGGGGCAGTTACATGCCTTTCCTGTGCTTTCGAAGCCCCCGCTCTTCATAGGTTTCGTCGCTTAAAGCGTGACTGAGGTGTCCATTGCCCCAGGGGGGCCGGTAGCTACCGCTCTTCATCGGTTTCGTGGCTTAGAGTGCGGCTAAGGTGTCCACTGTACCAGGGGGCCAGTTATGCTCCTTTCCTTTGCTTTATCTGAAGGTCAAATGAATGAGAAATCCGCATGCACGGTGACCTTGGCTTTACATAGCGTAGTGAAGCTTTCGCTTCAAAATGGACAGGGTCACATTATGTTTGGCATTGCGATAGCATCACAAGCCGTGGATGCCTTTACGGGAAGTGACGTTGTTTCCTCCCAGCCGATGGCAATTATCCGCACTGGTGACGTCCCTTGCCGCTGAAATCAGTTTCCTGCCAGGGATATCGGTAATCTGCTACTCATAATAGGCTACTCATAAATTTACAGAGCCGGAGTACCTGGGTTCGAACCCGACCGCGGCGGCCGCGTTTGGGTAGGGGTGGTGGTGGTCAGAACATTTATTTGGAAGGAACATGAGGTATGTTTGGATCAGCCCGTAAGGGACCGATCCTTACAAGCACTAGGCGGACGTCCCTATAGTTTGGCACCCCAGTGGCGGTGGCCGCCGCCCGTGCGCGCCAGACTAAGGCTTGTTGGGCCTGTAAGTCGTGGCAGCCGAGCAGGGTCGCCTCCCAGTCCTCCCGGGTTGGGTTGGGGATGGGGAGAATAGCCGGATTGGAGGGGCAGGCCCACACCATGTCATAGGTGTCAGAGGACACCGCACTACAGTGCGAGCAGCTGCCGCTAAAGGAGGGGTCAAAACATGACATGTTTACGCAAAAGGCGTACTGGCGCTAAAAAAACGAAGACAACACACACAACAGGACAGGACTGGCGCCACAGGACTGGTGTTGTGTGTGTTGTCTTCGTTTTTTAGCGCCAGTACGCCTTTTGCGTAAACATGTCATGCTACAACCAACTAGCTCAAATCAAAGTATTGCAGGGGTCAAAAGGTTTTAGTGCTGCCGGGCACAGCAATGTATTGGTGAGAAGGCAGAGAAGGAGCAGCTCATCCGCCTTCTTCAGGCCTTTACATGGGCGAGGGTAAATGCGATGACTATCTTTATTGTAGGTTATAATATCTTTGAAGGTATAGATCGGATTAGGATCGGGTTCCTGATCGGGTGGGGAGGAGAAAACAGCCCGGTGAGAGAACGCGCGGGCGGCTGCGTCTGCTGCCACGTTTATTGCCAGCCCCTGATGAGCAGGGGCCCATATAAGGCAACGGTGTGTGGGGTCCGTATCCCGTATGCAATTTTGGTAGATTCGATAGGCTAGGAAGGGAATGCAGCCTTGTTCGACGTTCGGAAAGGCCCCTCGCGAGTCGGTGATTATGTATTTTGAATCGGAAAGTGAGGCCGCGAGAGCAATCGCGACAGAAACTTCGGGACCAATATCTGTGTGCAGCCCAAGACCCCCGTGGATCTGCGTACTCTTATGCAGGCAGAGAGAGCATGGAGCTGGATCAACCTTTCCAGCTCCACTATCTGCGGGCGGCTCTCGCCAAAATGAAACGGGGCACTGCGCCAGGAAGGGATAACGTCACCGTCAAGCTTTTGACGAACCGGCCCGACTTAGCATACCAGTCCCTCCTAGACTACATCAATGCAATTTGGCGTAGGGACACCCCCTTGCCAATCGACTGGAAAACGGCTCTGGTCACTTTTATTCCTAAAGCAGGAAAACCAATTGCCACAGATAACCTCCGCCCCATCTCTCTCACCTCTTGTATGGGCAAACTAAATGAGACGATGGTGCGGGATCGGTTATCTGCATATCTTGAAAACAAACATGTTTTTGCGAGCACCATGTTCGGATTCCGCCCTCACAGATCCGCACAGGATGTCCTCCGCAACTTAATCGGGAAGTCCTAGATCCGGTCGAATGCCCCCATAATGGCCCGGTAGTACTCGCCTTGGATCTTAAAGGGGCATTTGACAATGTAACACAGGAGATCATACTCACTAATTTAAGCCAGACCGACTGTGGCCTCAACACATTCCGGTACATAAGCCAATTTTTAATGGATCTTCAATCGTACATCCGAATCCAAGATAGAGAGCATGTTCCTTATCTACTCGGCACGCGGGGAACCCCCCAAGGCGCGGTACTTTCCCCGCTGCTCTTCAATCTGGCCATGATGCACCTGGCTGCCCAGCTGAGTGGTGTCGCCGGCGTGCAGCACGCCCTGTACGCTGATGACATCACTCTGTGGGCCACGCAGGGTAGCACAGGGGACATTGAAACCAGCCTGCAAACAGCGGCTACGATAGTGGACAGCTACGCCCGCCGCTGCGGTCTTCAATATTCCCCTAAAAAATCTGAATTTGTGCACCTCCGCCACTCACAAAAGTGCACAACTAAAATATCGCTTTCTCTTGAGAGCTGTCCCATACGCGAAAGTGATGAGATACGGACTCTACTCTGGGACTCTACTCGGACTCTACATCCACAAACACAGACGGCCAGACACTACATTGGCCAAACTCCGTAAGGTGGAGGACCAGGTGGGCCGCATGGTCCGCCGGGTTTCCAACAAATGCGGGGGGTTACGAAGTAAGGATGCCTCGCGGCTGGCAAACACCTTTGTAACCAGTCCAATTCTCTACTCGACTCCTTATCTCCACCTACGGAAACAAGAGGAGGATGCGCTTGAGGTCATCCGTCACAAAATTATTAAGCGTGCCCTTGCATTATTAAGCATTATTAATTATTAAGCGTGCCCGGAACCGAGGTTAAAACTGAAGTGCTAGCGCACCTAATTTGCATTTGGCTTAACTCCGCGAATCAACCGCAATTCTTTTTTTATATAAACTGGCGTTTACGTAGCTTTCCCTGAATTTCGCGATTTGCGCAAAAAATAGGAAGAGGCTCCTCGGACAGTGCACATTGCTGGTGGGAGATACGACTGGCCCCTCACTCCTCTAAAAGGCGGGAAGGAGGATGGGAGAGGGGGAACGTTTATTCCCTTTTCCACTTTTTCCCGCCAGGGCCAAAAACTGGTCCCAGCTGAGAGGATGTTGTCCCACCCTCCCGGTCCATCGCCCGGCTTCCTCAGGGCACGGCCGGTCGTGCACAGGGGTGCGCGCTTGGGGCAGGCTCTCCGAAACCTTGGGAAGCAAAACCCGTTTCGAACGACTGTGCGATGCTGCAGTTGCAGAAAAAAGCATTGCCCCTGTGGTGGTGCACCAAATGCTACCGGGATAACAAAAGGAATCCTTGGTGTGCATTTAACAGTGGTGGGGATTTACACATTTAAAGGGCAACTCTGGCGACTTTTCGATGTTCATCGATAGAAATGAAATTTTAAGTCTGTATTCTTAATGGTAGTCTGATCTCTCATGTAAAATTTCGCACCTGAAAGCGGCGTAGATTTTCCCAAAGGAATTTTGAAGACAAGCGCTCCTCTACGCGATCTGACGCGAGCGGCACCCATCGATCAAGCAACTTCTACAGGCCACCCTCTACTGTGACGTCACTGGCGTGTCGGCGTGTCAAGCTGGTCGGGCGTGCGCTGGTGCAGGCAGTGCAGGCGAAAACTGAAAATTAGTTTAGAGGAAAATAAATTACGCGTCACGGACACCTGGACCGCGACATAAGGGAGGAGTGATGGAAGGAGTGAAAGAAGAAAGGAACAAAGAGGGGCCGTAGTGGAGGTCTCCGGAATTATTTCGACCACCTGCGCAATTTCGCGCCATCTCAACGTGCCTGATGTGATGTGTACTCCAGAGTGATGGGTCACGACAACTTCTGTTGTGCTCTGGGGTGCACAAATTCTTCATCTGTGACAAAGGGCGTGATCTACCATAGGTTTCATAGCGATAAGAACCTTCGCGACAAGTTGGTGACAGCTGTCTGCCGTGTCAACTGGTCTCTGAGGATGCATTCCCGCTTGTGTTCGGAACATTTCGCTCCAGATTGCTAAGACAGCGTGTACCTCAGAGAGAGCTTTGGACTCGCTAAGGCTTTGTTTAACCGGCGCTTGAAGGCAGATTCTGTGCCATCGTTATTCGAGTAGAGCCGCCCGTCGCAGCGGCCAGCTCAACGAAGCGCGGCCGTCAAGATGAAGCGGATCACGGTAAGCGTGCTCAAAGTATGTTGGATTGTATAAGTGTGGCTGGCGTGAATTCACTTCCAAAAGCTCGCCGTCGAGACAAAGCTTCGCAAAGAGAGGACTGTTGGTGATGCATGCCCCTGTAAGAGCGTTGTGCACCGCGGCAACGTTCCGGCAGCGGATTCTTTCATCAGGCTGGGTCGGCCGGCAGTCGCCACACGAACAGCTGTCAGCGGGAGCATCACATTAACTTTTGTTCTGACGGTCGTGTCATAAATCCATGCACGAGAATTGACTCAAGCAGTTACTTCTCCGAGTTCAGACCGTCTCCATGCTGCAGGTGACGCGCGGCCTGTGGTGTGACTCGGTTGGCTGGCACGGCGGTAAATAATACCTGAAAGGCGACTCGTCCAGTCCAAAATCGTCGAATGAGTCCTCTTCTAGAGACTCGCTGGTCTCGGAAAAGCTGTTCACCGCGTTTTCAGTCATGTCGACAGCGCGGCTCATTGTAGTTGCGATATCTTCGGGGACTTCACTTCGCGGCGAACACGGGAGTGACGTCACAGTCAATACCGCACGAAGGCACCTCCCTCATTTCGGTTTGGCGTTTTTTGATGTTTAAAAATCATTTGAGGGTTGCTTTTGACAACCTTGTATCGTACACATTACAGGAGGTTCTTAGGAACACAAAACAGCCATTAACTCAAAGGGACTGTGAGGAGAGCTATATTAATATTTTTTTTTACGGCAAAATCCGATAGTTCGGCATTTCATGGTTTTGTTGCCACTTGGCCGGCAGCGAAAGATGCATTTATTTCTAAGAAATTTGGATTCGAAGTTGAAAAAAGTTTTTCCCACCGCTCTGATTCGAACTTGGGATTCTCTTATGGCGACACAGGACTAAGTGACGTGAAACATGACGTGCAGATGACGTAATGCAGACTCCGTGATTTCTGACGGCCAACAGTGCGGCCTGGCAGCAGCCGAAAAGAAAGCTACCGCCGGCCGCACGTTGAAGGCATCTATCGGCTATTGCAGCAGTCGCTAACGTCGCTTCGTTTACGTTTGCACCGGCGTTTTGATAGCGTTACGATGGATCCCGTTCTCGAAGTCGTCAGCTAAGTTCTAGCAAATAGACACTTTTAGCATACCGTGTACCTTGTTACCGTTAGCGGAATACCGGGAGCCAGCCTACCGCCGGTGATCAGGCGATGATTGGTCCCGATGCTGCAGGAGCGCGCGTAGCTGTTGGGATCGTGGCGCCATCTGGCGACGTTATGGAGATTTGCGCATGGATTGGCTGCGCCTCAGTGTTTGGTGATTTCTCGTGTTATAGTGTTGCTAGAACCATTGGTTCTAACAACACTGTTCTGTCCTACGACGTCAGCACGCTTGTAATTGCGAGTTTGGCCTGTGGCGGCGATATCTGTATTTTGGTTCTTGCTCTTTTCTACGTTACAAGACCTATGTTGTCAGTATGAGTGGCGTTTTTGTAATCAGGAGCTGGTATTCTGTCGATACAAGTTAACTTCAATTTCTCCTCAATCTCACTTTAAAATGGCTGAAAAATCGCCGGAGTTGCCCTTTAAAGTCGTTCGCGGTGCACGCCGCATCTTTATATTACGCCGCGTGCTTTAGAAGCAGATTCGACTTCGCAACCAAAGTGTCAAGAGACATGCAGACGAGATAATTCGCATGCACGAACCTTTTATACACTGTATTCGGAATGTTCATGCGGCGAGGTCCTGTTGAAGGCCCTAAAACCCCTTGCGAGATGGCGCATATCCTGTTCACACGATTCCTTGCTTCTTTGTGTACAGCGAATGTCTACTAAGAATTTCTTCTTCCGATGCCGTTGACACGACGCCTGCCACTGCGAGGCGCAGTCCGGTATACCGCACGAAACTTGCATAGCCGTACCACCGGCCGCAAATTTGGCGCGAATGGTGAAGCAAGTGAGTTGCACCTTACAGTCACGTTTAGAGCTGACGCTAGCACCGCGGTGGCTGTGGGGCCGCGGCGTCGTGGGAAGCAGACAACGAGACTATAATGACGTCTCCATCGCTGTAGCTTATGTCAATCCCGCGCATGCGCAGACAGCAGTGGGAGTGAGATCACGCAAGTACAGTGAACTGGTTCACTGTAACGCAATTGACTTTCCTTCCTCCATGTGCAGGTGACAACATCCTCTCCCTATAAAAAAAGTGGTATACAACTTAAAAAAACAGCAGTTGCTAACATTGGGCCGCGGTCCGCGGCGGCTTGTATTACTCCGCTGTCCAACCGCAACTGTAAACGAAATCAGCTTTTTAATGATTGACTATATCAAACAATCCACGTGTCAAAATCCTAGAGCTTATAATTTTTTTCTTGTGATAAGCTTCTTGTTTACTTAACAAGAAACGTTTAAGCAGCGGACTACTTTTTTGTCGCGGATTAATTCTGTGCGCGGAGGCTGCATGTGGGCGGAGCTTCACTGCAGACTTAAAGGGGCCATGCACCATAATCTGAGTGGCTTGTTTTTCTTCCTTGTTGTAATTGTTGAGTTAAGGCGACGCTATTACCACCGGTCATAACACGCATATTTCTGTATTTAATATTTTAAGTTGCTCGAGAATCAAAATCATGGCACTAACGGCGTCGGCACGCAGCGGTGGTCTTTTGCATTTTTGCAGCGGATATGACTTCAGCTGGCGGACGATTATGATTGGATGAACAACTAATAACAAGCTAATTGTGTTCGTGAGCAAAAATATGTTATGTTTTGTTGTGTCCTTTTATATTAAATTGAAAAAACTAGCATCTTTTCTGAAGCAAAATCATTTCAAAGCTTGTTAGAAAAAAAGCCCCAGCAGAGGCGCTGGCTATCACTTTGCATCAAAGAAGTTCGTGGCCTCCTGCTGCGCCGCTCTGCCGAAGCTCCGCCCACAACCGGTGTCGCACTTCGCCGCCGTGCAGCAGTGCCTATGAGCGCTGCTTGGCTTGGTATACAAATATTGCAAGGAAAGACAAGATCGCCTTGTTATCAGAAAGACTGCCAGCTATACTCGAGCAGCGACAAAGCATGCCTGCTTATGTTGCGAGCTTACGGCAACGGCACCGCTCGCGGGCGCTCCGGGCGACGAGCTCTGCTGCTGCCTGGCTGCCGTGGTCGTCGCTAGGCCTATAGCTCGTTTCGCGTCGAAGCCGCAGCGGCCGGCGCTTCGGAAGGCGCCTGCGCTATAATAAAATGCCTACTCTTCACACCGCTTTTCTGTCAACAGCATTCTCTCGCAATAAAATAATAGCGTGGTCAATATCCGCTACGCCCTCAGCAGCGGAGGTAGAGGGCGCCAGTCGAGCCGGACCGGGACGATAACAGATGGGCAGCTAAGGTATTTAAATATTTATACAGAAAGAACGTTGACTCACAGTGGCGGAAAAGAACTAGAAAACTAACCAGTAAGTATGGCGGTCATGAGGACGGAGAAAGAAAGAGCATTAAACGACAGGTTAAAAACGCGGAAGTTAAAAATTGGATGAATTCAATGGAAAAGAAACATAGTGTAGAACTATATCGATTCTGGAAAAGGCAGATCAGGAAAGAATTTTTCTATGATAACTCAAGAGGCAGTGCCCTACTTTTTGAAGCTAGATCAGGGTGTCTTAGAACGCGCAGCTACAAAAAGAAATTTAACGAAGAAGATGACACATGTGCAGTGTGTGGTAGATCTGTGGAAACAATTGAACACCTCATAATCAAATGTGATGGTATCCATCCGGATGTCGATGCAGGCACAGTCGCTCTTTCTGAGGCCCTAGGGTTTAAAGATAACAATGGTCATGTAAATAAATCTGCAGTGGAAGTCAGCAAAAAGCGATTGGAGGATTGGTGGCTGAAAAGCAGAGATGTGGCATAAGGTTAGAATAGTAGGAAACCGTAGGCAAAGGTTATGGAGAATCTTAATGAGAATTGCCAACACAGTAAACAAAAAAAATAATAAATAAAGAAAAGCTGAGCATGGTGCAATTGCCACCACCCCGTTTCAAAGGGGGCGCTCCTATCCATCCATCCAGCATTCTCTCGCAATAAAATAATAGCGTGGTCAATATCCGCTGCGCCCTCAGCAGCGGAGCTAGAGGGGGCCAGTCGAGCCGGACCCCGTCGGGTCAGAGGCAGCTGCGAGGCGGTTCTCGCAACAAATTCGCTCGTGCCACAGTTGTCCCTTTTACCAGCAACTCGGCATTGGCCAGTGACCCAGAAAAATGATATATTTCTCATTTTCCTATCCCAGGCTTTATTACTTACGTCAAGAGTACTCTTTAGCTCGTTTTTATGACGCCGGCAGACGGCATCCCGTCTGCCGGCGTCCAGGCTGGCCGGCCGGCAGGCTCAGCTTACTTCACGTTCGCACAAGAAAATACAAAAACAGCCAGGCTACCTGAAAGGATTCTTTCTAGATTCGAGCAGTGCTTGTAACTATGGAAACGACGCCGTCAGCGGAAACGTGTTACAGCGACCAGGAAACCATGAGAAGCTATCTTCCGGACGTTTTGGTGACGTGCCCGTGAACGCTGTTTCGATTGGTCTCGCCGCGTGTCGTCATTGCGTGATTGAAACGGCAAAGAGAAGACCGGGAAAATTTGAGTCGAGGGCAATCTTTTGTTTGCTTGTAGTTTGAAAATTCATTCCTTAATAACTCCTGTTCTAGTGCACCGATTCCAGTGATTCTTTTTGATTCGGTATCTGCGTGTCATGAAGAAATCATCTAAAGCATATGAAAAAACCGTTGGTGGGCCCCTTTAAGTTGTATAGCTGGTTGCGCTGGCGTGCAAAGTTAACATAAGCAGGAACAAAAAGGGCCATTTTCAATTTTATGATGCTAAAGCCGAAGCTCTCTCATATTTGATATGATTGAAACAGCGCAAGGCCGAAGGCCAAAGAAAGCGGAAGAAAGGAGGAAATGGACAACACAGCTCTGAACTAGCAACTGACATTTGTTTGGCATGCTGCGCGTATAAATACATTCAGACACCAAAATAGAAAACAACGCATAGAGCTCATTCATGCACCCGGATCCCTGCAAGCAAACACAAACTAAGATGTGCAATTCAGGAAGCGAAGTTCTTTTTGCGATAAAGACACTGATGCAGCACTTACTGCATCATATTTGAACTGTACTCTTTATAACCTTTAATACAAAACTGCCAGATCATTATGCGCTAATTTTTTGCTGTCACTTTAACAAAAAAAAAACACAGCTATAGTTCTTATTACAAATAGTAAGAGGGCTGCAGTGCAGTTATAAAAAGTTTCCTGCGTGTTTATATGTGCGCTTTTAGCGGACACAGCCAGTATGTACGGTGCAGTGTCCTTGACGCATCACTGACATTCTCGTTAAGCGATAAGAATGTGACGTTCAAAAAGAAGAGGTAAGTGACAGGCACCAGTCGGCCACTGGCAAGAGCACGGCGAGCAAGCAAACCAAACGAAATTGTAGTTTTTGTTGGGACAGGTGCTTCCATCTATCGGCGATGGGGAAAACTACCTGCGCGGGTACCTTGGGTGCGCAGGAGCTGTCTTGGTTACACGACACGAAGGAACGTATGCATGAATGAACGTATGCGGCCTTTTGTAAGATGTTCAGCGCGAAACGAGTCCGCAGCTGCCTCAGAACGCCTCATTAGCAATAACCCAGCTTCATTGCGGCTAAATAACCATGGGAAGTGCCTGGGACATTCACCGCAGTCGTGGCCTAGTGGTCTGGGCGTCCGCTTCGGCTGCGGGAGGTGGTTGGTTCGAAACCCACCGCCGGACACCCACCGGTAAAATGGGTACAAGCCACCCCCGGCCCGGCGCCCGGCTTCTTCAGGGGTGTGCATTGGAGGAGGCTCCGCTAACCCCGCTGCGCCCTTTCGGGGGCAAAACAAGTTTCGAACACACAGTGGATGGTTGACAGGTTCAACGGAGTGTCGAGAGCTCGACGAAGTGAGTTCGATCTAACGTGAGCTCAGTGGCACTGCTCCACACCAAAAGCTGCGCACTGATGATTGAAAAAAAAAAAGCCCTGGGTGTGGCCGCGACAGTGGCGGGGGTTGCGGTCAATGGCGCCCGCAGAGCTTCCTTTTGTTTGTTTTTATTTGTTAAATTTTGTTTTGTTGGAGCACTTTCTTTTATTATGTGATTCTTTGGTTGTTGATCGCTGAAAATTGCTCTAACCTGCCATTCACTACTACCGATAGAGAATTAATATGTGTTTCGGGAGGGAAAGGAAATTTTCTTGGCGAATGCTGTTTACTCTGTGTGTTTACTGTGGGATTAAAAGCAGAGCAGCGAACGAAATCACTTGAATGGATTTCAACCCCTTCTCAGGGAAGAGGCGCGTAGCATGCAGCATGATGCAGTGACTCTGGACCTACAGCGACGTCCGCCGTACCGTTAATGAGGACCACCTGGGTATGTCAGACGACACTTCGATTTAAAAACAAAACGAGGAGGAGGTAAACTTTCTTAAAGTGCAGGTCTTATGCGCGGATTGGGGTGACGTTCCCTCCCTGCGGTGGGCTCCTCTTCTAGGCCGGGCGCCAGGTGGCCGACCGACGATGTCGTTCGGCGACCTTTTCGGCTCGCTCTGTGACTCGAATTTGAACCTCCGGGTCCGAGCTGAGCAGCGCGGCCTCCCCATGGAGGAAGGAAAAAGAGAGGGGAGGCCCTTTCCACACAACACCATGGGAGAAAAATGTGGAGGAAATCACGTGGTTTTTTTCGCGATCGAGAGGCCACCTAGTCCGGGCAGCTTAGCAACGGCGTCGTAGTTGCTGCTTGCAAGCCGGGCGTTAGCAGACGACCGCGGCGTAGCAGTTGCGGTGCGGCGTACTTTTCTCAACTGCTCGAGTTTGTTTTTGATCGTGCTCACAAGCTTACGTTGGCGCCGTTCACTCATATCTCAGGCGGAATTCGCTGCAAAACTCTCGTTGTTGCGTGCATTGATTTCAACGTGCTCGACCACGATCGCACGGGCATTTCGTCAACTGCGTCACTGCTCGGAGCCGTCGGGAGACCGCCGCTGCTTACTGAGGAGCACTCGCGCTGTTCGTTTACCAGTGATTCAATACGCCGTGCGCTAGAGAGGTCGTCGGCGTATTGCGCGGACGTTTCGCGTCCTGTGCGTGCAGTGTGCGTGTGCCATTCGCGCTCCCGTTTCCATCGGCAGTGAAACCTCGTTGCTATTAGGCGTGCTCTTGCAACGCTCTAGTGATCGTCACTGGTGTTAGTGTAACTATTTTCGTTTTTCGCGATTGCGCTTGTGTGAGCAGCGGGGGCCATGACATCGGTGGAGGGCGATATTTTAAAGGAAGCCGCTGCGCTCGCTTTGCATATGCTTGCACGCCCCTGTTATACGCCGCCGGTAAAAATGAAAAGAAAGAGACCCTGCGCTTAAACAACACCTTAGAGATTTTTTTTCTTTAATAAAGGCGAAGGGTTAGTTTTGTTCACTGCAATATCTACATAAAGATACGAATGCATACAGGATGCCGAGAACTTCATTTGTAAAAAACATTTATTTTCTCACAAAAAACAACTCGCACGAAAAAACGTGGCTATTTAAAATATCTTCACATCACATACAACAACACAAAAGCTTCTGCTCTATAATAACAAAGTCATCAACTGCAAACAAATGACATTTGTCAAAACTTCAACCCCATACGCAAACCTGCGCTCGGCTGCAGGTCCTTTAAAAAAAAGCACTTTTTATTTTCGCGATACCTTCATTTGAGGAGAATAATGCAAAGGATTAAAAAGTAAACACGTAAAAAGGTCTGTTAATAACCCAACAAACACAAAACCTCCTCAAAATCTCCCAAAAATAACCCATCGGGACATTTGGAATCTCCCCAGGAGGTGCTCATTTTTCCCGAACACATCCAAAAAACGTCCCCACAACTAGCGATGTCCAAAAAGTTGTGCGTCCCATGAAAAGCCCCAAAAGGTTAATCCTCGATTTCTCGGCTCTGGTTCAATAAAATTATTCCTCCTTTTTCATGCAGCCTGCAGGCATCCAAGCGCACATATCTGCCAAATTTCAGGTGCATACTTACTTTACAGGTGATGTAATTCACCTGTCCACTTGTGTGAATGCGTGCTGGCTCGGCCGTTTCGCACTGTGAAATGTCCTAGCATTTTACACACAAACGAAATATGATTTCAAAAAGTCACCCCATCTTGCCCATATATAAGAACAAATAGCAGCACCACACAGAAGTCATTTCAGTTTACTAGCCGTACTCTTAGCACGGACTTGTAGCCTATTGTCCATACCGGCGACAGCACTATACACCACCACAATCAAAATGCAAGTCAAAGAAAAACAATACAGACGAATTGAAAGTCCGTGCTGAACAAAACTTCCGGTCAACGGCGCAAATTTGAATGAATACAAACAGCAGACGCAAACGTAGGCACCTTTTAATACACAATTTGTACATAGCACTACGGCGCCACGTAGTGCTATGATGGCCACTTTTTCTCTAGCTCTGAGAAATCTGCAAACTGAAGAAAGTAAAACAGAACATGGGCTGGAAGTTGATGCACCTTAAACAAGTATTCTAAGGGCTACAAAAGCAGATATGCACACGCAAAAGCAAACGTACGTAAAGAGCAACTTGGATGACAAAACAAAAGGCGAGATGAGCGTACGCTGCAGACACGCAGTTTCAGGTCATGAATTTTCTTCAAGTTGAAACCCCCCTCTCTCGGAACAAGCTTCAGCGACATGTTATCAAAACAGAAAAAAAAATAGTTCTACCAGGCGAAAATAAAAAAAAAGTGCGAAAAGGCCCTGCAGTATATTTAAATAAATAAATAAAATAAACCAACATACCTTGACAACTTTGCCTACGGAAACCCAGGGATGAAATAGGAGGCTGCAACAGCTGAAACCATGAATTAAACGCAGCCTTCTGTCCTGCGCCTTCTCATAGCACAGCGAACGCTCAAACATACGCGTTACACCCTCGTAACGATCCTGGGAGTTTTATTTTCTTGTGACTAAGTGTGGGGATAAGACTGCTTGAAGCTAGGCGGGAGGGGGGACGTCTCGTGGCTGGTGCAGTGGCGCGCTGCATCCATGGTGCGGCAGACCACGCATGCGGCACAGTCCGGCGTGAGAGTCGAGATCAAGGCACGATTAATCCGGTGCGGGAGAGTCAGTATAGCCACGCGAACACTGCACAAACTACACCGCTGCGACAGGATGGCTGGGCGGTGGCGAAGTAGGTAGAGCAGGCTAATCCATGGGCACTCGCAGAAAGAGAGTGGTGGGTCTCCGAAGGTCCTTCCCGCCTATGACCGTAGTTGAGGGCCACGCTTCCACCACCAACGCGCTGCAGTCGTCGGAGGCGCTGAGGAATGCAGGTGCGTATGAGGAGTCGCCTATTGCCACGAACTCCGCCCCCTCGAACAGCGGCATCAGTAGGGCCGTGAAGCTGCGCAAAGGACTTGCGATGCGCCGCCGCTGCATCAGTTCCAAAAGGAATGGTATGGGCACGCCGAGATGCGCAGGAAAACTGCCGTGAATCCGTAGCTACGAAGTCCACGACAGCCCAGTTGCCGTAGTGATAAGAGCAAGAACTGCCGCGCGCTGGGGCTTGTGCTCGAACGGCTGAGGCAGCGCGAATAACAGCGCGCAAAATGGCTTCCGTCCAGCGAGGAAGCCGAGCGAGCGACGGGAGGCCATTACTGCACTTCTGCTAGACAGCGGCGCAGGCGCCGATAGCCGGAGATGCCTGGAGGGGCCACCACACAATGTTGCAGTTGGACGGCAGCAGGGGAAACGCTAGAAGACAGGAAAGTTGGTGACCGCCGCTTACGGCGGCGCGATGAAAATGGAGACCGCGGCCACCTGCCTGCAGCGTGGAGCCGACGGCCCACGTGCAAGAAACGCATGCGCCGAGAGAGACGCGGGGCTAACTGCTTCCTTCGGCTGTTCGAATGAAGCTGCGGTTTCATCTCTCAAAACGACGCGTGCAAGAGCAAAACCTCCTCTCGCCGCAGCTTGTGGCTCAAGGGAGAGAGAAAAGAACGCGAGCAGTCGATTTTTGTTTCTTGTTGAAAATCATTGGTCCCAAAACGTTATGCCCAGTTACCTTTCTGGGACCAAAATCCATTAACTCGCTTTTGTTGCTGCTTAAAACTGCAGAAAAAACGTTTCTAGACCTTTAGTGGGAGCACTGCATTTTTGCTTGTGTTTCTATGTCTTGCCTCTATGGTCTGGAAACGTTTGAGAAACGTCGTACTGGGACTGGGACATTCCATCCTTTCTAGGCGCACATGGGGAGGTCTTGTGCTTGTTGGGAAGGAGCGGTCCGCGGCGGTTTGTATTACTCCGCTGGCCAACCGCAACTGTAAACGAAATCAGCTTTTTAATGATTGACTATATCAAACAATCCACGTGTCAAAATCCTAGAGCTTATAATTTTTTTCTTGTGATAAGCTTCTTGTTTACATAACAAGAAACGTTTAAGCAGCGGGCTACTTTTTGTCGCGGAGGAATTCTGTGCGCGGAGCTGCATGTGGGCGGAGCTTCACTGCAGACTTAAAGAGGCCATGCACCATAATCTGAGTGCATTGTTTTGCTTCCTTGTTGTAATTTTTGAGTTATGGCGACGCTATTACAACCGGTCATAACACGCATATTTCTGTATTTAATATTTTAAGTTGCTCGAGGATCAAAATCATGGCACTGACGGCGTCGGCACACAGCGGTGGTCTTTTGCATTTTTGCAGCGGATATGACTTCAGCTGGCGGACGAGTACGATTGGATGAACAACTAATAACAAGCTAATTGTGTTCGTGAGCAAAAATATGTTGTTTTGTTGTGTCCTTTTATATTAAATTGAAAAAACTAGCATCTTTCTGACGCAAAATCATTTCAAAGCTTGTTAGAAAAAAAGCCCCAGCAGGGGCGCTGGCTATCACTTTGCATCAAAGAACTTCGTGGCCTCCTGCTGCGCCGCTCTGCCCAAGCTCCGCCCACAACCGGTGTCGCACTTCGCCGCCATGCAGTAGTGCCTAGTGCCTGAGCGCTGCTTGGCTTGGCATAAATATCGCAAGGAAACACAGGATCGCCTTGTTATCAGAAAGACTGCCAGCTATACTCGAGCAGCGACAAAGCATGCCTGCTTATGTTGCGAGCTTACGGCAACGGCACCGCTCGCGGGCGCTCCGGGCGACGAGCTCTGCTGCTGCTTGGCTGCCGTGGTCGTCGCTAGGCCTATAGCTCGTTTCGCGTCGAAGCCAAAGCGGCCGGCGCTTCGGAAGGCGCCTGCGCTATAATAAAAGGCCTACTCTTCACACCGCTTTTCTGTCAACAGCATTATCTCGCAATAAAATAATAGCGTGGTCAATATCCGCTACGCCCTCAGCAGCGGAGCTAGAGGGCGCCAGTCGAGCCGGACCCCGTCGGGTCAGAGACAGCTGCGAGGCGGTTCTCGCAACAAATTCGCTCGTGCCACAGTTGTCCCTTTTACCAGCAACTCGGCATTGGCCAGTGACCCAGAAAAATTATATATTTCTCATTTTCCTATCCCAGGCTTTATTACTTACGTCAAGAACACTGTTTAGCTCGTTTTTATGACGCCGGCAGACGGCATCCCGTCTGCCGGCGTCCAGGCTGGCCGGCCGGCAGGCTCGGCTTACTTCACGTTCTCACAAGCAAATACAAAAACAGCCATGCTACCTGAAAGGATTCTTTCTAGATTCGAGCAGTGCTTTTAACTATGGAAACGACGCCGTCAGCGTCAGCGGAAACGTGTTACAGCGACCAGGAAACCATTAAGCTATCTTCCGGACGTTGTGGTGACGTGCCCGTGCGTTTCGATTGGTCTCGCCGCGTGCCGTCATTGCGTGAGTGAAACGGCAAAGAGAAGACCGGGAAAATTTGAGTCGAGGGCAATGTTTTGTTTGCTTGTATTTTGAAAATTCATTACTTAATAACTCCCGTTCTAGTGCACCGATTCCAGTGATTCTTTTTGATACGGTATCTGCGTGTCATGAAGAAATCATCTAAAGCATATGAAAAAAGCGTTGCTGGGCCCCTTTAAGTTGTATAAGCAGGAAAGTTAACATAAGCAGGAACAAAATGGGCCATTTTTAATTTTATGATGCTAAAGCCGAAGCTCTCTCATATTTGATATGATTGAAACAGCGCAAGGCCGAAGGCCAAAGAAAAGAGCGGAAGAAAGGAGGAAATGTACAACGCAGCGCTGAACTAGCGACTGACATTTATTTGGCACGCTGCGCGTATAAATACATTCAGGCACCAAAATAGAAAACAACGCATACAGCTCATTCATGCACCCGGATCCCTGCAAGCAAACACAAACTAAGATGTGCAATTCAGGAAGCGAAGTTCTTTTTGCGATAAAGACACTGATGCAGCACTTACTGCATCATATTTGAACTGTACTCTCTATAACCTTTAATACAAAAAACTGCCAGTTCATTATGCGCTAATTTTTTGCTGTCACTTTAACAAAAAAAACACAGCTATAGTTCTTATCACAAATAGTAAGAGGGTGCAGTGCAGTTATAAAAAGTATTCTGCGTGTTTATATGTGCGCTTTAAGCGGACACAGCCAGTGTGTACGGTGCAGTGTCCTTGACGCATCACTGACATTCTCGTTAAGCCATAAGAATGTGACGTTCAAAACAGAAGAGGTAAGTGACAGGCACTAGTCGGCCACTGGCAAGAGCACGGTGAGCAAGCAAACCAAACGAAATTGTTGTTTTTGTTGGAACAGGTGGTTCCATCTAGCGGCGATGGGGAAAACTACCTGCGCGGGCACCTTGGGTGCGCAGGAGCTGTCTTGGTTACACGACAGGAAGGAACGTATGCATGAATGAACGCATGCTGCCTTTTGTGAGATGTTCAGCGCGAAACGAGTCCGCAGCTGCCGCAGAACGCCTCATTAGCAATAACCCAGCTTCATTGCGACTAAATAACTATGGGAAGTGCCGGTGGCATTCACCGCAGTCGTGGCCTAGTGGTCTGGGCGTCCGCTTCGGCTGCGGGAGGTGGTTGGTTCGAAACCCACCGCCGGACACCCACCGGTAAAATGGGTACAAGCCACCCCTGGCCCGGCGCCCGGTTTCTTGAGGGGTGTGCATTGGAGGAGGTTCTGCTAACCCCGCTGCGCCCTTTCGGGGGCAAAACAAGTTTCGAACACACGGTGGAGAGTTGACAGGTTCAACCGAGGGTCGAGAGCTCGACGAAGTGAGTCCGCTCTAACGTGAGCTCAGTGGCACTGCTCCACAGCAAAAGCTGCGCTCTCAAAACCTTGAAAAAAAAAACCCTGGGTGTGGCCGCGACAGTGGCGGGGGTTGCGGTCAATGTCGCCCGCAGAGCTTCCTTTTGTTTGTTTTTATTTGTTAAATTTTGTTTTGTTGGAGCACTTTCTTTTATTATGTGATTCTTTGGCATTGCAACCGGTATTGTTGATCGCTGAAAATTGCTCTAACCTGCCATTCACTACTACCGAGAGAGAATTAATATGTGTTTCGGGAGGGAAAGGAAATTTTCTTGGCGAATGCTGTTTACTCTGTGTGTTTACTGTGGGATTAAAAGCAGAGAAGCGAACGAAATCACTTGAATGGATTTCAACCCCTTCTCAGGGAAGAGGCGCGTAGCATGCAGCATGATGCAGTGACTCTGGACCTACAGCGACGTCCGCCGTACCGTTAATGAGGACCACCTGGGTATGTCGGACGACACTTCGATTTAAAAACAAAACGAAAAGAGGAGGTAAACTTTCTTAAAGAACAGGTCTTATGCGCGGATTGGGGTGACGTTCCCTCCCTGCGGTGGGCTCCTCTTCTAGGCAGGACGCCAGGTGGCCGACCGACGGTGTCGTTCGGCGACCTTTTCGGCTCGCTCTGTGACTCGAAGTTGAACCTCCGGGTCAGAGCTGAGCAGCGCGGCCTCCCACTGAGATTGGGTAGAGAGCTGCAGACTGTGCGATGGCTTGTCTTGAGTATATGGGTATAGGATGTGCGGCGTGTCTGCCTTTTGGTGCCCACATTGAATAGGTTGGGGCACCAAAAAGGAAATAAAAATAATAGGCCCCTGCCTGCACCGCTTACACACAACAGGCTTAACCCAATTGAAAAATAAAAGAGGAGGCCCGTAGGCAAGTTGTAATTTGACCACCCGTGGACGGAAAAGTAAAATAAAAGGGAAAAGCTACTGTAGCGACCCACAGCCGAGACAGCGGGCCCGGGCAGGCTCCCCTGACCTCCCCTGGGAAGTAGCGGAAAGGGAAATGGGACGTGGGAAGGGAATGGGGACAGCGAGTTTTTTTGCTCTGATCCTTCAATTATCTCGACTCCATTACTGGCCTGCCTGGCCAGGGCAGGGAGAGCATCGAGATTGCCAAATGGTGCGGCCCCACTGACCGGATGCCCGACCACCCACCATACGCAACGGGCTCCGACCGTCGGAGACAGGAAAACCTAACACGGGGTCAGTAGCTACCTGGGGCTCCTCTTCGCTCACTAGAGGGCTTTTCCCACCTGCCGGCTACTAGCCGTCGAAGGTTTTTCGCGGTTTTTCAGACTCCGGAAGTATGTGTGATAGTCCCGGCCAGTGGAGGTCCAGAACGTCGACGGCCTCGCGGCCTCAGAACTGGTCGCTCCGGGGGGACACATCTGTGCTTCCTCCAACCATCCATGCACTTATTTCCTCTCCTAGCTTGCTCTTCTCCACTGAGGAGAGAGTGTTCAAGGCTGGGCGACCGGACCACTAACCAGGAACGTGGCTTAGGATGAGATGGCCCGGGCCTACTCCACCGGTACTCCACACATCTTCGGTTTTCGCCAGACTCTTACGAGGCAGTACTAGGCCCTCATCCCCCGGCATCCCGCAGGCGGTTAAGCCTGCGGCCGGCCGTAAGGCCGCTTCCCCGAGGCGGCGGTCCTCAGAGCCTGGCCACTATATGAACCCCCGCGCGGACCTGGTTTCTCCGAAACCAGAAACCGACGCGTCGGTAGCCAGACTTGCACGCCCCCGCGCGCAGAGGAAGGTAGCATGTATTTGAAAACCTTTTGGCGTTTTGACATGCCTTCCGGGCCGGATTTCGTGGGTCCAACCTGAGTATAAACCCAGGCCTGCCTTCGCTCAGGCATCGGACCTCACGTGCACGACAGGCCCTCACAGTCGTCTGGGAGTCGCTGCCACTCCCATTGGGGGTTTGCATCCCCAGAGGATGGGTCCCGGCCATCCCATCCCCACTGCTGGCATTGCACCGAAACAAAGCCTAGTAGCGGGGGGGGGGCACGAGCAGGCTGCACAGTCAGATTTCCCCCCCTTTTTGGTGCCCACAGAGAGAACAGATGGGGCTGTACTGCTCCGGGAACCGTATGGAGTACATGTACGGATTGAAGAAAATGTCTGTTTGGAGCTGCCGCCAAGTGACTTGTTCTGTTTTACTCAGAGATTTATGTGGTTCTGGGAAGATCTGACTTTCTTTCTTGAAGTGGGTAGTAAATTCTTTGTAGGTTGTCACTCGCTCCTTGGCCGATCTGAGCTCGGGGTAGCGCACCTCCCGGTTAACCACGAATCCTCGGGCAAATTGGTGCGCCGCCTCCGGAAACAGGGCGGAACTGGATTTTGAATGAAGCCGCGGCGAATAGACCGAGCGCTGCTTGAAATTTCGATCTCCACTGTGCTCTATACAGCATATAGTACTTCTAGTAGCGTGGCCGTAGTAGGGCGAAACATTCCCCAACTTTTTGTGGGTGTAGAATCAATGTTGAGTTTTTTGTAACAGCATGCCAGAAAGTCCAAAATTCACGCAGCGTGTGTGCATGTTGTAGTGTCCACCTTTACCTGGAAAACCTATAAATGTTCCCGTCTCAACCGCTGTCTCGTTTGCAGTGAAACTGCTCGCAGAGCTTTGGAATTGTAACTTTTGTCTTTTAGGAAGTTTGACAACGGTACTTCCTTGGTTGAGCTGCGCATGACGCAACCCGAGACCGGATGCGCCGAGATTCAGAAACCAGAAGCCGACGGAATTTTGCCAAGGGGACTAGTGGCGCCATCTGTTGCCTGCAGCGTTAAGCGCCACGACACCAAGGAGAGCGTTGCAAGCTGCGCGCGTCCTTCGAAGGCGCTACCGCTGCCCATCGGCGGCAACCTGGCGCCGGTGGCTTTCAGTTCGCTGATCCCGGCGCAGACGATTATGGGTTTTCATAATGCGCAGCTAAATCATGAAAGTACCGTTGTTAGACTTAAAAAAAACGTTACCCAATGCCTGAGCTCTAGGCTTATTTTCATTGCGAATGAGCCAGCGATCGAAGCAGCAAAAAAATTTTAAGTCTTCATGAAAGATATGCAGAATAGTGCACTGCACGGGCTCGGGCCAGTTCGAAAGCCCGGGCCGGGACATGATTTGTTTTGCCGGGCCTGGGCCGGGCCGGGGCCTGAAGTTGTGGGTCCGGGCCGGGCTCGGGCTTAAAGCTGCGGACCCGAGCCGGGCTTGGGTCCGTACAGAAACGGCTGGTGTCCGACTATTCATTCACTATTGCAGAGTGAAGTACACAACTGCGGCATTGGAGCAGCGACACGGATGAGCTATGGGTTTTATTACGCGCTGAGAAGAAAATAAGCTTTATTCATTGACTAATATATTTCCTTTTTTCCATGCCGCGGTGGTGGCGGTCCCACTCTGACGGTGAGCGGGAACCATTTTTGGTGATATTTGTGCGTGGACTGTACCTCGCTCGTTCGCTTCAAAAATATGGTTCAGATATCTGCGAAAAGCTAGTTTTCTCTGCTTTCAAAAGATGCGTTTGGTTTAACGGTAGCTGCAAATTTGTTTCAACTGTAAAAGAAAACGCAAGGATGAAAACTGGCAGTTGAGCTCAACTTGTCTCAGGAAATGCAAAATTGTGAAAAATCTCTTGCACCTAGAGAAATATCTTTCGAGATACTTTGAGATCGGATGCTAATGAGCATATTTAAGCAATTAGAAGTACCTGTATAGATTAGTTTATTAGCCACGCATGTTTGAAAAGTAAAGAAAACAGAACAATGTAATCTGCAATAACTTTTGGGATATGTATTGCACTGCGGCGACGTTTTGTACAGTTTGAGATCGTGTAATCGCTCTTCCATTCTGAAAATTTCATTCGTCTGCCTTGTTTAGTTTCAAAGTTATTCCTGATCAAATTTAGCGTTTTTTCGAAATAGTTAGAAACGGAATGCAATACTGTTCAGGTAACCAGCACGTGGCAGTTCTTAGATTTTGCGTGAAGAAAATTAATACTTCGCTCTACGCGGCTAAGCAATGCCTTTAATCTAGGGCTTTTGGGGAATGCGCAATGTCTACTTCATTTTAGCTACCTTTTTTGTTCTCCTTATGAAGGACACAAGCTCTTGAAACGTTCCGCGGCTTCTTTTTTTCTGGCAAATATACTCTTAAAATGTCGGTCTCTCATTCTTTTAATCAACTTGTAACAATTGCTAGCAACAAAGTCCACAGAATACAAACAATAATAGTAATAACGAAGCGACGTGCGATAAATGTGGATAAATGTAGTAAGTAGCGCCATCTACGCACATGCACGTGTACTAAATAGTCACAGTTCAAAAAAATAACGAGTGTGGCGCTGCTAAACATATACAATCAGGAGGTGTTCACGAGAGGGACCGATATCTCTACAATATTTGCACGTTTCCCTCGATTTTGCCTAGGGTGCCTCTATGCCAGCGCCGCCGTCCAGGGTGGTGACACGCTTTGGCATGCGCCGCGCCGCCGTCTTCCCCGCGCTCGCCATCTTGGGGCAAGTCGCTTTGCGTGCCGCTGCTGTGGAGGGTTCGAAGCTGTGTTTTGCGCTGGATTCTGAGCTGATGAACTGCTTTAATTCACGAAAAATAGCATGCCAGGGTGTTGTATTCCATTGTGTGCCGGCTCGGCGAAGAAAGGAGCGCGATGTTTTCGTTTTCCACGGGATGAGGGACGGAGAAAAATATGGGAGGCGAAAGTGAAGCGTGAGAACTGGAAGGCGAATGACAACGCGAAGATCTGCGAAGTAAGCCACAATGTCTTTTCTGTTTTTATGCATCATTAAAACTTCTTTTTTTGGCTAGTTTGTTTATATAGATAATGTAAAAAAATTTAGCGCGAACAGACACAGACCACGAGGAAGATGAGAGACACACACACACGCAAGCGCTTGTGTTTGTGTGCCGTCTTTCTCGTGGTCGTTGTCTGCGCTAAAGCTTTTAGATCTTTTTCTAAATGTCGCTCACAGTTATGTGCTTTCAGTAGGAATAACATTATACCACACGGCTTCGCCTATCCGCTTGTAAGCACTGACTTTGTGCGGTTTGAATATATGTTTTTGCCTTGTTCACCAATCTCGCACTGTGCGCAACAGGAATTTTTGTGTGCCTTCAAAGCTGCAGCTCGAAGCCTAGTTAAAAACGTGAGTACAGCACGTGTTGCATCGCATTGCCTGGCATTGGAAGTAGCGCGCTTTGTTTTTGAGGCGGAACATTTTGAATTACCAGTTATGTGAAGGCTTACAAGCTAAATATATGAATTATCGCGTCTTTTCACTTTCAGTGAGCTACACTCAACTTCCGTATCATACACGGAGTGTCTCACGATGATCTTTACTCTCTCGCGATCGCACATTGTTTTTGTTCAGAGCAGCGGTGAAAACACGTGAAGCAGGTGGAGCCCGGTATTTGTCGAAGGAATGCGCCATTGTACTCTTTCAACAGTTGCCCTTTACACTCGATCTTGAAAGCTGGTAGCAGCCGTCGAGGCTTCCGGTTCACGCAGATTAAGGAGCATTCCCCTCTCTCCTTTTCAAAAAAGAATATAATAGAGGCTGACGGTTGAACCTCCCACGTGCTACCTACCCATTTTTGTGGCCAGAGTAAGAAGTGAAAATGCAGTCTTGAACAGGGAGTTTTGGTTGCAAAAACCTGCCTACGAGTCAGCCGTCCTGGAATTTTGCAAGTGGTCTTTTCGCAAGTGCTAAATTCTGCGCAGCACAAATAATAGGCCCCTTCACCTTCCTTTTCTCAAATTATTCACGGGAATAATTAGTGCAGTTAAAAGAATATAATGATGGAGCCCGTAACCTTGTATATGTGAGCGAGCAAGTTCTTGACTTTGTTTCTTCGTGCGAAAGTCTCTTTAAAAAACTATCGGAACAAAAAGACATCTGTCGTTTGAAGAGTCCAATGAAGACCATTAAATGCCTTATCGGACAAACCGTTCCCATTCCAGCGGTTGATTGCGCGGAACACCCAAATCTTATGAACAGACTGTTAGAGCGGTTTGTGACGATGCGCCTGCGCATTTACTTGAGTTGGCTGAGCCAGCCAGAAGAATCGGATGATGGGTACGGCAGCAAAACTGTCGCTGGCATAAACCTTGAATAAACTGTTCAAGAGATGTCTCCTCCTAGGCATGCAGCCAGAGGCAGCTTCAAGCGGTTGATGATTGTTTTGAAATAAAATGATGTGTACATCATCGTGTGGCAGGAGTCAAAGTTTGGTCTACTCATCACGGATAATCTTTTTCTGCTGTGAGATCTATTTTACTGTCTACAATAGACGACTGCGATGCAAAATATTTTTGACATGCGCGGCTGACTAAAACGTCAACTAGTTGTTCATCTGCATCAACAGACGCAGTTAAAGCCTTATGCATGTCATGCACCTTATAAACTCCGTCATGTTCTGGCAGTACAAAAGGCATTGCTCTATAAAGCAGTCATTCCAGTTAAAATAACCACTTTGAGCATCTGAGACGGCCAAAAAGTGCTGTCCTAGCTGCACAGTGGTCATTTGCTCTAAAAGCTGCGCTTGTAAGCAAACGCTAACTCTTTTCTCATTTATATCACTAAGCAAAAAGTGCTCAGAACTGTGAGCATATATGCAGAAACCTTATACAGCTCAGGCTGCTAGCGAAAGCGCGTTCTAAAGAAGGATACCGGCCGACGCTCCGTAGCCCCGCATTTCAGCGCTTGCCCCAAGATGGCGCCCACGAAGGTCGTGTCTCCACCCTGTACGGCGCAGTGCTGGCATCGAGGCACCCTAATTTTGCCCATACTCGAGCGCCGCCTACCGCCGACGCCATCGTGGGCTGATAACTTGCAGCCCTTGGGCTGCAGCCGAAGCAGCGTGCGATCTCTGAAAGTGTCATTCGCCCGTTTTATTCCTGCCAAGCCTAGACATTTTGGGTGGGCGTTCGCCTCGGGTCCATCCTCGTGTGTGCTATGCCATTAGCTCCTGCAATAACCAACTGGGAGCAAGCGACCATTGCTCGATACCTGGGCGCCGCCATGTTTTTTTACTCGAGCGCCGCCTACCGCCGACGCCATCGTGGGCTGATAACTTGCAGCCCGTGGGCTGCAGATAGGCTGCAGCCGAAGTACAGATAGCCTCTGTAGCCGAAGCAGCGTGCGATCTCCGAAAGTGTCATTTGCCCGTTTTATTCCTGCCAAGCCTAGACATTTTGGGTGAGCGTTCGCCTCGGGTCCATCCTCGTGTGTGCTATGCCATTAGCTCCTGCAATAACCAACTGGGAGCAAGCGACCATTGCTCGACGCAGCGAACGATCAGCATCGGTGAGTGCCATGCTCGCAGTCCACGCGTGTAGTTTTTGTCGCCGGTTGCCTGTAAGGCAAATGCGGCACGGTGTTGCATGTTAGAAAAACGGAAGCAAAATGTGTTGAAACAAGATCGCGGAGAGCAATGAATGTCAAGTTTTTCGTGGAGCGCAGTTTTTCATGAACGTTTTCGCTGCCTGCTTGGACATGGCAAGTGTGACAGTTTAGATGCTGAGCTTGCGACAGAGTACCCCGTTTACAAACTGAACATTTTGGAAACAGCGAGTACATGACTGAAACGAATCCACTTCTGATGATTAGAATGTCTGTTTGCGGAGATACGCGCGATGAAATCAAAATTCGGCCCCTCTTGCCGCTTGCGTAGGGCTGTTCGTACTACGAGCAATACAAGCCAGTTGACTCAAAGCAATTCGCATTCTCGCCTTCTCCGCTCCCGCCAGTACTCACTGGTGCACAAATACCAGAAAATGTGCAATTATCTAATAGGTTGGTACGCTAATGGAATGCTATTACCACTTACTGATAGGCAGAATCGCCGCACCTGTGTTGAGAATTCCAATCTCAATCGGGTCGGGGCACAGCTCAAGTCGCTGCGTTTGTTGTATCTCTGGCACGGTTATGCATTGTGTGGCTTTCTTTTTACAGTGCATTCGATGCCATTTCAGTCGAATTATTTATGCCAATGCATGGCAGAGTTTACCGTCCTGTGCATGCCGTGTATTTTTTCGTCTTACGTTCCATGACTGCATTTTTCCTCACTTTGCAGTTGGGTAAAAGTTCATGTCGCCGCTTCTATATTCATGCCATGATGTGCAAATAAATTAGTATTTTTGCACTAACGACATGTTTATTTTTTCAGGTGGCGATCCCCACACCCTCCCGATATTGACGATCATGTGGGGCGGCGAAACGAAGTTGTGGCCAAATTTGTGAAGTCCTCACGTAGTGTACTGCTGACGTAGTGTACTGTAAGTATTTCGACGGCCAAGGCCGTCGAAATACTTGATCTCCTAAAATTATGCACAGAGTATAGTTTGGTAACCCACGCGCTTCGCTTCGTTCCGCGCCCGATATAGGCACAGGCAGTGGGTTTGTTTCTGTCTGCATTTCGTTCACAAAGTGCGCTAACGTTTAATCTTTTTTTTGGCGCAAGTATCTTTTGTTCACCAACTACGTCCACTGCCAATGCAACTCAGGACCGGCGGAAAAGCGGTGAAGAAATGAACACCGCAGACGTGCTGAGACCTTCGCACAACATGGTCCGCGCACAAACTGGCGGCGTTTGTTTTTTTTTTCTACTTTCGTCGACTATTTCCGCAACCCACAATAAAACAATGACGTCTATAAAATGTTGGTGTTCCGCACAACATTGCTGCTTATGTTGTACAGACGCAAACACGCGCCTGACCGGTAGCTAAGCAGACGCGGACGTTGCTCCGCGCTCAGGATTATCAGCCCAGGGGAGGACGGCAACAGTGGGGTGTCGCGCAGCGCACGTGTTTGAGAGTATTTCTCCCTCTCCTGCCCGCTCCTCGTAAAATGGTGTATATGGGCATTAGCCCATTAACGCTATACGAACAACTTACATTCGTGAACAATGTATACTCGAACACCGGAACCGAGGTTAAAGCTGAAGTGCTAGCGCACCTAATTTGCATTTGGCTTAACTGCGCGAATCGACCGCAATTCTTTTTTTATATAAACTGACGTTTACGTAGCTTTCCCTGAATTTCGCGATTTGCGCAAAAAATAGGAAGAGGCTCCTCGAAACCGACAGTGCACATTGCTGGTGGGAGATACGACTGGCCCCTCCCTCCTCTAGAAGGCGGGAAGGAAGATGGGAGAGGGGGAACGTTTGTTGCCTTTTCCACCTTTTCCCCCCGGGGACAAAAACTGGTGTTGTCCCAGCGCTCCTCCCACCCCTCTTCGGTCCATCGCCCGGCTTCCTCAGGGCACGGCCGGTCGTGCACAGGGGTGCGCGCTTGGGAGAGGCTCTCCTAAACCTTGGGAAGCAAAACCCGTTTCGAAGGACTGCGCGATGCTGCAGTTGCAGAAAAAAGCATTGCTCCTGTGCTGGTGCACCAAATGCTACCGGGATAACAAAAGGAATCCTTGGTGTGCACTTAACAGTGGTGGGGATTGGCACATTTAAAGGGCAGCTCTGCCGACTTTTCGATGTTCATCGATAGAAATGAAATTTTAAGTCTGTATTCTTTATGGTAGTGTGATCTCTCATGTAAAATTTCGCACCTGAAAGCGGCGTAGTTTTTCCGCAAAGGAATTTGGAAGACAAGCGCTCCTCAACGCGAGCTGACGCGAGCGGCACCCATCGATCAAGCAACATCTACAGGCCACACTGTACTGTGACGTCACTGGCGTGTCGGCGTGTCAAGCTGGTCGGGCGTGCGCTGGCGTTGGCAGTGCAGGCGAAAACTGAAAATTAGTTTAGAGGAAACTAAATTACGCGTCACGGACACCTGGCCCGCGTCGTAAGAGGAGTGATGGAAGGAAGTAGTGAAAGAAGAAAGGAACAAAGAGGTGCCGTAGTGGAGGTCTCCGGAATTATTTCGACCACCTGTGCAATTTCGCGCCTTCTCAACGTGCCTGATGTGATGTGTACGCCAGAGTGATGGGTCACGGCAACTTCTGTTGTGCTCTGGGGTGCACAAATTCTTCATCTGTGACAAAGGGCGTGATCTACCTTAGGTTTCCTAGCGATAAGAACCTTCGCGACAAGTTGGTGAGAGCTGTCCGCCGTGTCAACTGGTCTCCGAGGATGCATTCCCGCTTGTGTTCGGAACATTTCGCGCCAGTCCTCAGAGAGAGCTTTGGACTCGCTAAGGCTTCGTTCAACCGGCGCTTGAAGGCAGATTCTGTGCCATCGTTATTCGAGTAGAGCCGCCCATCGCAGCGGCCAGCTCAACGAAGCGCGGCCGTCAAGATGAAGCGCACCACGGTAAGCGTGCGCAAAGTATGTTGGATTGTATAAGTGTGGCTGGTGTGAATTCATTTCCAAAAGCTCGCCATAGAGACAAAGCTTCGCAAAGAGAGGACTGTTGGTGATGCATGCCCCTGTATGGGCGTTGTGCACCGCGGCAACGTTCCGGCAGCAGATTCTTTCATCAGGCTGGGTCGGCCGGCAGTCGCCACACGAACAGCTGTCAGCGGGAGCATCACATCAACTTTTGTTCTGACGATCGTGTCATAAATTCATGCACGAGAATTGACTCAAGCAGTTACTTCTCCGAGCTCAGACCGTCTCCAGGCTGCAGGTGACGCGCGGCCTGTGCTGTGACTCGGCTGGCTCGCACGGCGGTAAATAATACCTGAAAGGCGTCTCGTCCAGTCCAAAATCGTCGAATGAGTCGTCTTCTAAAGACTCGCTGGTCTCGGAAAAGGTGTTCACTGCGCTTTCTGTCATGTCGACAACGCGGCTCATTGTTGTTGCGATATCTTCGGGGACTTCACAGCGCGGCGAACACGGCAGTGACGTCACAGTCAATACCGCACGAAGGCGCCTCCCTCGTTTCGGTTTTGCGGTTTCAAGTTTTGCGTTTTTTGCTGTTTAAAAATCATTTGAGAGTTGCTTTTGAAAACCTTGTATCGTACACATTACAGGAGGTTCTTAGGAACACGAAACAGCCATTAACTTTAAATGGCTGAAAAATCGCCGGAGTTGGATACTGAAGCAGAATCTTCAAATTGAGCAAAAACTCTGAAAATAGATTCTCGGAATGTGGTTACACCGAAATCTAGTCGTCACTGGGCATATTTTTCAGCGGATGGTTTTATTTTCGATGTTTCACGAGCGCGCACCAAGCCCTCCCGCCCGGCGCGAGGTGAAGAGCGTGATGTCATGGCACCCCCATTGCATTCCCGCTGCGACGAATATGGCGGCGCCCTTCGTTGCATGAAGCCTCGCTTCGGACTGGATTCTTCGTTCTAACTGCCTTCTTCGACGCTTTCAGGGGCCATAAATGGGCCATTGGTCTTTCGCTTCGTCTCCTGTCGCTGATAAGAAAACGTACGAGTAATAAATTTGCTTTATTTTTTATTTAGATTGACGATTCTGCCCCCTTTAGGCTCGAGGGGCGTCGGTTTGTTGACAACAATGGTTCTCCTCCTTACCACCAGATGGCACCACTAGTCTAAACATCGTCGCGCCTCTATTTTAAAAGTGAGAATGTTAGAAATGGCGTAAGGTCCGGAAAAAATAGCTGCATTTAACGTACGTAAGCGTGCATACGGTTATGGCATGTAGACAGCTTCGATTAACGTCTTGACATCTGTGTACGCCGTGAGCAGACGACAGACAGACGACGAGCGGCCGACGCGATGGCAGTCGTGCTTCTGCGGGAACGGTCAGCGCGCGGGTGTAATGACGTCTAGTCGCAGCGTCCACAGGCGGCCGCCAGGTGCAACGATACGGCAATAAATAGCGAAAAAAAACGTGTTATCTGCCTTTTTCGCCAAAATGCTTGGCGGATTTATCAATTTTAGCAGTCAAGCTCTTGTTTACATATAAAGTTTGCACGCCTCATCCGCGTGCTTTAGAAGCAGATAGAATTTTATGATGCTAAAGCCGAAGCTCTCATATTTTAACTGTACTCTCTAGAACCTTTAATACAAAAAACTGCCAGTTCATTATGCGCTAATTTTTTGGGGTCACTTTAACAAAAAAAACATAACACAGCTAGGTCTTATTACAAATAGTAAGAGGGCTGCAGTGTAGTTATAAAAAGTTTTCTGCGTGTTTATATGTGCGCTTTAAGCGGACACAGCCAGTATGTACGATGCAGTGTCCTTGACGCATCACTGACATTCTCGTTAAGACATAAGAATGTGACGTTCAAAAAAGAAGAGGTAAGTGACAGGCACCAGTCTGCCACTGGTCCACTGGCAAGAGCAGGGCGAGCAAGCAAACCAAACGAAATTGTTGTTTTTGTTAGGACAGGTGCTTCCATCTAGCGGCGATGGAGAAAACTACCTGCGAGGACCTTGGGTGCGCGGGAGCTGTCTTGGTTACACGACACGGAGGAAAGTATCCATGAATTAACGCATGCTGCCTTTTGTGAGATGTTCAGCGCGAAACGAGCCCGCAGCTGCCGCACAACGCCTCATTAGCAAAAACCCAGCTTCATTGCGGATAAATAACCATGGGAAGTGCCTGGGCCATTCACCGCAGTCGTGGCCTAGTGGTTTGGGCCAACGTTTATAGATACTTTTTTAGTTCCATAACTCCTCCTCTGAAAGCGGGCGCCGCTTGTACCCGGGCGGTGAGAGGGCGCTGCAGTCGAGGCTTGCGCGTCGCCGACGCGCGCGCGGCTCCTGTCCTGCAGTTACTACTTAACGGGCTCGTGTTTTTCGTTGCCTTTTTTTGTCCATTTGTGTTCCTGTGCGCTCTGCGAACACGTGGTCCCCATCGTACACTCAGAACAACAGACGCTGCTGGCCGTGAAGCAGCTTTCGATCGAAGCGCGACGATGCCAACTTGCTTCGTGCCCGGCTGTACCTGTCAACGCGGCCCCTGCTGTTGCACATTTGCGAAGTCCCACCCAGAAATTCCTTAAGCATTGTCTGATCCCGTGCAAGGGATTGATTTCGCAAAATTGTGGAAAAGAGCTCGTCGATACAGCTTCCGAGAAACTGGAGAATGGCGGCCCTCGAGGAGGAGGCGGGAAAATACAAAGAGGTTGTCCTTTACGACGCCGGGATGAAGGAAGGCGTTTACACCATTCTGAAAAGTGTCGCATTTCGTGAGGACCTGACCTATGCTGTCCAAGCAAATGGAAGGCTGTTGGACAAGTGGGATACTGACATTCAAGTTTTTTCTGTGAAAGATGTAGAGGCAATTTTGCAGATCGTGCACACAAAGCAACTTTGCCGCGGTTGCTCTGACTTCGATGTCGCCAGCTGCAGTAGCGTGGCCTAAAATGCTAGAAGTACGCTCTATCACAAAGACTGCGCTGCTTTGACAAGTGCAGACAAAGAAATATGTGCTATGTGCACCAGCTTGGCAAAATGTTTGAAGCGGAGGGCATCATCGACACGACCGAAGTAAAAGGTGCCTGTGGCAGTAAGTGTGCTGAGAAAGCGGCTGATCCGTGCCACTGCATCACAAGGACGGAAAGATGTACCGTTCCGAAAAGATGCTTGCCTGTGTAAGCGCAGTAGAGGGCACTATAAAACAGGCTAGAAAGGACGAGTTGTTCGGCGACCTGTTTTGGAACGTGCTTAGTTCTCTTGTAAAAAAAAAAAAAAGGCACGAATGGTGTTGGTTGACCACAGCATGCTGAGGTGTTCACAGCTCAATTAATTTGCTTTTATTTAGTGACGCGCATGCACTTCTTTGTGCGAGCAAAGTGCTTGGAAAATAGCAGCGTCGTTAGAGCTCAAAGAGAGCGAAAGAAGGCGAAGCTTGTCTGACAAATTAGTTGACAGCAAATTTGTCAACAACGATGTTTAGTTGGTTTGCGAATAACATTTTTCTATTTAAATGCCAAGGGCCTTGAGTTACTCTTGAGTTTCGCCGACACCGGTACCGAACTCGCGGCTTTCGGGAAAGCAGCCGTAGCCACTGAGACAGTGGCCGGTTTTATTTGCGCCAGTATTGCTGTAATAAAACGTAAAAGGAACTTTGCGCTAAATGCGTAACACAACAGCCAGTCGCGAAAAACTGGTTCGGCGCATAATCCGAATGTATCGAAGTACCAAGGTTCATCTCACGAGAAGCAGAATCGAAGCATGCATTTCGTCATTGCCCGTACAAAACGGCCGCTCGTGACACAGCTCAGAATACCACTCTTAAGTTCAAAAACGCGCTAAGCACACATATGTTATGAAATACCTCCGGGCAAGAGCCGGAAACAAAAAAACAGCAGTCGCGCCGCGATGATTCGAATGCGAGTGCTCGTGCAAAACGCTGCACGCTAGCAGACGACTCTCGCTCTCCCCGCTCAACCCGCGATTGCAGCGCCGCGGTGGCGGGGACGGCGACAGGCCGCCTGCTCCCTACGGGCGCTGCGAGGAGTTATGGAACTAGAAAAGTATCTATAAACGTTGGTTTGGGCGTCCGCTTCGGCTGCGGGAGGTGGTTGGTTCGAAACCCACCGCTGGACACCCACCGGTAAAAAATGGGTACAAGCCACCCCCGGCCCGGCGCCCGGTTTCTTCAGGGGTGTGCATTGGAGGAGGTTCCGCTAACCCCGCTGCGCCCTTTCGGGGGCAAAACAAGTTTCGAACACAAAGTGGAGAGTTGACGGGGTCAACGGAGTGTCGAGAGCTCGACGAAGTGAGTTCGCTCTAACGTGAGTTCAGTGGCACAGCAAGAGCAGCGCACGCAGCATTGAAAAAAAAAAAACCTGGGTGTGGCCGCGACAGTGGCGGGGGTTGCGGTCAATGTCGCCCGCGGGCTTCTTTTTGTTTGTCTTATTTTTTTAAATTTTGTTTTGTTGGATTACTTCCTTCTATTATGTGATTTTTGGCATTGCAACCCGTATTGTTGAGCGCTGAGAATTGCTTATACCTGCCATTCACTACTACAGAGAGAGAATTAATATGTGTTTCGGGAGGGAAAGGAAATTTTCTTGGCGAATGCTGTTCACTCTGTGTGTTTACTGTGTGATTAAAAGCAGAGAAGCGAACGAAATCACTTGAATGGATTTCAACTCCTTCTCAGGGAAAAGGCGCGTAGCAAGCAGCATACTATTCTTTCTTATGCAGTCCTGATGGAACTGTTTGGTTGCCTAAGGAGCGCACACGAATTTGCAGCAGACATTTTGTAGGCAACATTAGCCAACATCCAGCCTACATCCCTACCGTTTTCCCTCCGATCTACAGAAAAAAAGCACCTGACAAGGAAAGGGCGCAAAGGTATGAAACGAAAAAGTGAAACTGCCAATGTAAAATGCAGCTTTGTGTTTTAATAAGTTCTGCTTTTTTATTTGATACTTTCAATCCCGTCATGGATTGTTACTGGGAGGGCATTCAAAATGGCAATGAGATGCAAATATAAAAATTAATTGCACGATGAGTTTGGCTGCACCCTGTTTAAGGTTGGTAGTAATGTTACGTTTACCGGTTCAGTGCAGGTGGCAAAGGCGTCTCAACCAGGCAATATCATCTAGAGAGTTCGGTGCAGGAAGTGAAAATCCATCACGAAGTACTGACGATGAAGCGACAATGCATAAACCAGGAACCTCCATTACAGAGGACATTCACATGATGGATCTCAGCCATGCACCTCTGGAGATGAGCGCAGCTGCGGCTTCGACGATCAGCACAAGTGACTCGCATACTTCAATGAGTGTGTGTGGCGCAGGAGAAAGTCATTTCATTGCAAAGACAGATGCTGTGAGGACACCTTTTAATTATGGGATCATATTTCTGTGTATACAAAAAACGACACAAATTGAACATTAATTTTCTATTAATACTGCGCTTTCAACACTGTTCACATGTAGCACTGAAAACATGTCAGTGCAATACAACATAGTCATTTATACATAATTTTTTTTCAGGCATGCCAAACCATGAGAGTGTGTGGCTCAAGGAAAGCTTACTATACTTCTTTCTGCGACAAATGGAACTGATGCATCTACTCAAGTTGTGCATGCAGAAATGAGTCACAAGGTTGGACTATGCTGCGGTTTTCCCTTATCAGTTGCTTAATTGTAGCTAAAAATTTATTAGGGCTAACAGAGGAGTTCTGGATTCAGTGCGATTACATTTGTTGTTAATTTTTATTCCTGTATAACATTCTCTTATTTTATAGTGGTGGTGCTTATTTTCTTTTTGGAATGAATGAGCATAGTTGCAGGGAGATGTAAATACCAATTTTCATTGGTTAGTCCTCTTGCTAAAGTATATTTGCCTGTGAATTTCACCGTGTTCTCTGTTTATTCTGCTGAAGGTTGCAAGTACGGATGGCAACTGGAAGAAAAACTGTGGGTTTCAAGGCTTTCAGTCTCTAAAGCAAAAAGAAAAAGCGCTGCAAGATTTGTGTGGAGTGACGCTACAAGTCTTCTGCCTTCTCTTGAACCTGCTGCCTCCTCCGAAGTACAGGTGCAATACTATGTCAAAGGAAGATAGGCTGTGCTCGTTTCTCGCCAAGCTACGTCTTGGGATAACATATAATGCACTAGGGGTAATTTTCAGTGTTGCACCCTCAACAGCATCCACTGTTTTTAGGAAAACACTTGGTATTTTAAGCATCGCTCTGTAAGATTGGGTCTTCATGCCTTCCCGGAGAGCGATCAAACTTTCTTTGCCTGCCCCATTTTAGGAAAACTACCCCCGAACTGCACCTTAATAATAGATTGTACCGAGATCCGCACTGAAGCACCCTCAAACCCTGACTGTCCACATATTTTGTATTCACATTACAAGGGAGGATACACGCTGAAATTCTTAATTGGCATAATTCCTAATGGTATGATAAGCTTCGTATCCAAAGTTTATGGAGGGCGACACACTGACTCGTTCATTACCCGAGACTCTGGCTTTCTGGAGCTTGTTAGACCAGGCGATTTAATTTTAAGTGATAAAGGATTTCCAAGCATCCGCACAACGGTAGAAGGGAAAGGTGCGGTGCTACTTATGCCTCCTTTTAATTCAACGGGTGGTCAAATGTCTGATGATGACATAGACATGACTTACAAGATTGCCTCTGTACGTATCCATGCTGAGAGAGTAATCCAAAGGTTGAAAATGTTTCATGTTCTAAGGAACAGAGTACCGCTTAGCCTGATCCCACACATGAAGAAAGTATTTTCAGTGTGTGCTGCCCTAGTAAATTTGCAACCTCCAATAATTAAGCAGTAGGCCTGCTTTGCTTGATGTAGTCCATACATTACTTTCTATGAATTACATTCATAACAGTTCATGTTAGCATTCAAATGAGTTCATAACTCTTTAATTGTATGCATCCTAGCCAATAAATGGGCATGCTAATCACAGCACTGAGGACTTCTGTTTGACTTTCATTTGTTGTAAAAGGTTCTGTGTTGGTCACCATGTGTTTTGCACAGCAGATCTGTGCTTTTCACTTTTTATTCTCCCATAGATGGCAGCAAAAGAGTGAAAGCAGTGGACGCAAGCCACTATACGGCACTGAAATGATATCACAGAAATATGGTTTATTGAACATCGCTTCATATCACCTCATCGTAGGTGTAATGTTAAGAGATAGGAAGCGTGCAGAGTGGGTAACAGGACAAACTTCAGTTAATGACATTCTAGTTGAAATCAAGAACAGGCATGGGCAGGACATGTAATGTGAAGAAAGGGTAACCGGTGGTCACTGATGGTAACAACATGAATTCCAAGGGAAGTAAACCGTAGTGGGGGGTGGCAGATAATTAGATGACATTAAGAAGTTTGCAGTCAAAGGGTGGATGCAGCTGGCAAAGGACAGGGTTAACTGGAGAGACATGGGAGAGGCCTTTGCCCTGCAGTGGGTGTAGTAAGGCTGATGATGATGATGACTTCATATTACAGAACTCTGATTTATTGAACATGAGCTACACCCGACTAAACTTAAATGAGACATCTTAAACGTAGACATCTGGCTAGCCTGAACAGTGCGACACATCTGGGCTGTCAGCCTGATGTACAATGAAAATGCAAAACAATGCACTGAAATTTAGTGTAGTTAAAGCTTGTGACTGTTGTTCTTTGGACATAAAACTCTTGCAAACCAACGCTTGACACTTCCCCTAATTGGTCATGTGGTCTTTGCATGCTACTTTCAGTGGTATATTATTGATAACTTACATTTTTCAGTTTTACTAGTGCTTTGTTAAAAATTTATTTCAAGCATTACTCTGCTTTTTTATTGAAATGCAATTTTATTATGGATGAATTATGTTAGAGCTTTATCTGGCGAATTTTTCTATGCTATGACTAGGGGACACTAGGGCTAACAAATGAAAAAGCTACCATTACAACAAAAATTCATGCTCAAACACTTAAAATCTCCAGGTGTTCTAAATTAACATGGCACGTCCTTTCAAAAGGCACCTGTTATAGCCAGACTTGCTTCATGGCAATAAATATCACATAATGTAACACATTTTAAATACATAACTCCTGAACACAAAATTCTTAAATATGGTTAATTACTGGACATTCCTGGAATAAAAAATGCATAGGTGTTCAAATTAATACAGAATTCGGCATGTACATGATAAAAATGGTGGTTATATAATCTAAAATAACTTGAACAAAGCGTCTTGAATCAGCTAAAGAAATAAAGTATTGAGGCCTAGAACAACCACTGAATTAAGAACTTAAAATAAAAATACTCCATCTTTGGAATCAGATTCCACAGAAAGGCCTCATCCCGGTTTACTTTTACTATCACTGAGTGTTTAGGACTGTAAACATACAGAATGGCCTTGTGAAGGTTCATTATATACATCTGGACTTGGATTTGAGTGTAGTAGCTATGTGTGGTTTTCAATACAATCTCATCCCCACTGAAAACTAAGTAAGGCAGTAGGCTGCGCCTTTCTTCATACAGGATGAAAGGTTCATCTCTGAACTTATATGTGCACTTAATCTCAATGACCACAGTTTCGTCATCAATTTTGGCTATACTGTCTGGGCTGCAGCAAAGCCATGGTTGCTCTGGAAGCACGATGAGTCCTGTCTGAAAATAACGAATGGGATTAATTATTGATTTATTTGAAAGAGCCAAGGAAGAGAAGACTTGACGTACAAAGAGAGACTCATGGAAGGCAAAACAGCAAGCAAACTTACTTGTACAATGCAAATACTAAGCTTTTGTTGGAGCTCATCTCGTGCAATTGCTTCTGTCTTGATACCTGAAAAAACAATTTTGCGTCTTAGACTTTATTATTATGAAAATAGGACAGAATTCAATCTTGCTGTGGCACAGGAAGCACAGTGATGTGATTTGATGACAAAGCACAGCATGGTTTTCTTTTAAATGAAGTGGTATGCTGCTGGAAAGCATACCGTAATGCATTGCAGCACTTGTGTAAGATGATTTCTTGCATAATTGTTCAGCTGCTTTCTGCAATCCGTCATCATTCTTTTTTGTCCAGATGACCTGATGACATGTGCTTTAGTGCTGCTTATGCGGACGTGACGCTCTTCATGCCATCTGCAAATTATAAGTATTATGAGCATGATTTCATTCATTCTGTGTTGTGCTTGCTACCATTTGCTGAATTTTCATTACATACCGTGAGCAGTTTGCCTGGCCCATTGTGTGAAGGCATAGGTCACATGGGTTCTCTTTAAGTACCACTTTTTCTGCACAAATCAGAGCCCTCTTGTCATCCATTTCGCTGGCGAAATTTCTCATTTGGGTTCTTTCGTTTTCAAGAACCTCTAGGTATCTGTACACTGGTCTGTGCTTCATTGGCTGAAGTAAATCCTCTAGGGTTTCTTTCTCCAATTTCGTCGTCACTTGTTGAACAATATCATTGAGTACTTCCTCACAAATCATATCCTCGGCACTTGTTTTCCCTATTTCCAATATTTGTTTTAGTGGGCACACTATATCCGGATAGGTAAATATAATATTTGGGTCATGAGGCTTTCCTTCTTGAGTGCTAGTGTCCTGGCCTGTTATGAAGGACGAAAAAAAAAATAAACAAGTTAATGGTATACTCAACAAATATAAACAGCAGCTATTAAGGGCAGCGTGTTGAATGCACAGAAATAAAAAAGATAAGCTAAAGTAAATGGCCAGAAAGCATATTTTCAGGCTGCAGTGTTCAAGCATATAATAAAGCAGCGAATTCTACTCACAGGAGAAGAGGTCCGAAACGTCTTGTTCTAAGCGCCTCTTTCGTTTGTCGCTCGGCCTTCCCCATTTTTGGGGCTGGCTGGTGCACGATTTCTCTTCATTGTAGTTTGCATAGAGGCACATAGCAGCTGCATGCTTGCAATGAGCTGTGATGCCAGCTTTACATGTGCATCTCCCTCCTTGAACGACGAGGTTCCGCCTCTCCTGGCTTGACCACGCCAACTATGAGAGAAATAAATTGCCTGGGTATTCCTCAAACCAGCCAGGCATGCTAGACCATAAAACTAATTTTATATGAAAGGCAACGTCAGATTTTGGGTGACCTGGCTTATAGTTGGATGCGCCAAGAACATTGCTCAATTTTGCTAGGGCCACGTCTCTATCACGTCATGCATGTTTCGTTGCATTACTGTTCGCAAATGCTCTGCTACTGCCTGCACTGTCTCATTATCTTATATCACTCTCTATCACCATCTGATCAGCCGTCCTATCACACGCATTGCTTTCCGTTAAAAATCATTGGGTTAGAATCGAGCCAGATTTTTCAAAGGCGCGCGCGCACTCACGCACACAGACTGAGTTTTATTTTTGCTTAACGGTTTCGTCGTGAATAAAACTAAGGCCACTGTACATTTCCGCGCTTGCGTCGCGCGCACGACACCCGTGGCTGGGTATCACTCGCAGCTAACTACGCGTTCACGCCGCAGGTTTAACGCCGCAGGTTTCATGAAGATTAATCCACAAAACTCGTAGGCAGGTATGAGAACTGAATAAAAAAAAATGAGGCGGCAGTAAGCCGAGTTTCGCAGTGCTTTAATTCAGCCAACCTCGCAAGCGTCAGTGAATTTCCCAACCAGCGACTAAAGCCTCTGCCTCGTATTCGCCAGCACGTCGATAAATGACTCGCCACGAATAGGGCAATGAATGACTCGCACTCGATCCATCTGTCAGATGGATCGAGTGCGAGTCATTCATTGCCCTATTTGTTGCGAGTCATTTATCGGTAGTTCGAGCATATAACAAAATGACAGACTTACCTCGACGTACACGTCGTACACGATGTGGTCGCTCACTTGCGATGTGAATTTCCCACTTAGCCGGGCTTCATCGTGGTCAATACTCTGGTCCACAGAGTATACATGCGAAATTAGCTTTTCACCTTTGTTCAAGTTTGCTTTTCTGATGATGATGATGATGAAAACTTTATTTATAACAAGGGAGTTTTGGACACGTCGGTCCTTGGGCCCCCGCACGGCCCCACTGCACTCAAACGTTCATGTCCCGGAGGCTCATGACGCTGGCAGCCCGGCCGGTGGCGATGGCTTGCTTGGCCGGGTCCTCGGAGCGCAGTAGGGTCTCCCAAGCCTCCCATGAGGTAAGGTGCTCCAGGCCCCGCGGGGGAGGATCCGCCGGGCAGAGGAAAAGAATATGGTCGAGGGTGGCTTTGGGGTGGTGGCAGAAGGTACAGGAAGGGTTCGTGTGGACTGGATGATATCGCGAGCGTATATAAGGGGAGGGCAAAGTGCGTGTTTGGAGCCGCCTCCAAAGTGTCTGATGGTGATTGTCGAGGGAAGGATGAGGTGGGGGGTAGAGCCGACGTTCGGCTTTGTAGGCCTGCGTCATTTCACTGAATGAGTGCATGCGCTCCCGCGAGAACCCCAGGTCGGAGGCCGCCGGTGCCCGGTTGAGAGAAGCTCGGGCTAAAGCGTTGGCGGCCTCGTTTCCGGGATTCCCGGAGTGGGCAGGCACCCATATCAGCTCCACATGGCGGGGCGGGTGCGCGGCGAGGGAGTCCAGTATGCGAAATGCAGGGACGTGAACTCTCCCGCGAGCAAAATTTAGTATGGCAGTTTTGGAATCTGACAGTATATATCGCGCCTCCGTGCGGGTGATGGCCAGGGCAATGGCGGCCTCTTCGGCCTCCTCCGAAGTGGCAGTAGGGGTTATGTGAAGTGTGGCAATGGGTTGGAGGGAGGGGTTCGTAATGGCGACAACCGCGTCCTCGCCCGTGCATGCGGCATCCACCCAAACGGCATACGGTTCCGTGCCATAGTATTTGTGGAGTGCCCGTGCGCGAGCTCTGCGGCGGGGTTCGTGGTAGGTGGGATGCATGTTTTTGGGGGGAGGTTTAATAAATAAATCGCGGTGAATGAGGCGGGGTACCTGGAGCTGTGTGGGATCGGTAACTGGTAGGCGTATACCGAGGGTGTGTAGGATGTGTCTCCCGGTGGTGGTTCTCGCGAGACGTATGTATTGTGTCTGTCGGTGGGCCTCAATAAGCTGAGCCACCGATACATACTGACGCGGCGAGAGCTCGGCACGTGCACGGAAGCGAGCGCGGCTGAAAGGGCGCGCGCCAACGCGGATACCCCCAGTGTTTGTTTTTCTGTCGGGAGATGGCGCTTTTGTCAAAAGCAGTAGCGCCACTCTGCGACGCTGCGGTTCCCACGAGTAAACTTCCGCCCTCCGCTCGTTCGCTAGCCTGCTGCACGCCACTCCACGGTAGTCTCCGCTTTCTTTAGCACGGTTTTCTTGGTCCACCAAAAGCAACAAAAGCCTCGCAGCCTCGCCTACACCGACAGCCCACACTTCAGACGTGGCAAAGGACCGGTGCTGCCCTCTGGCGAAAATACTACAAAATAGATTTCTCTCAGTTCTTTCCTTCACCTGCAGATGGCGATAGCAGCCCGGAGCCCGTCCTCCTCCTATGCCAGCGCTCGTTCTCTTGGCTTCTCCCGGGCGCCGACGGTGGCAGCACCTAGGCCGGGACCAGCTAGCTCTATGTGGCGGCACCTAGGCCGGTGGCAGCTAGCAGACGTTCTCAACCATCGCCTTTTGGCGCCCGGCAGACCGCGCGCCCAAATGAACTTTGTGTTGCGTATTGTGACTTGGCTTCGGTCAAAATGGCATGATGAAATGAGAGATTGAAAAATCAGTTACTGTAATAACTGCCCAGACCAACGTTGGATTGCTTTATAGAAACTTCTTGTTCTTCGATCGCTCTGACTGCGAAGCACACGTTGGAAGTGGCGCGCGCGAGCGAGTTCGCGGCCCATCAATCGACGAGTGGCTTTCTCGTCGCTCGCGCTTTGGTGCGCAGCGGACCGGGCGCCCGCATGATTTTTGTTGCATTTTCTGCCTCCGATTCGGCCGCATTGAGATTGTGGCGTGGGAGATACAATTAGGCACGAAAAAAAATATACAGCGTGACCTTTCATAACTAAAAAAAAAATACACAAGTGTTAACACGTCACCACTGAGCATTAAAAGCCATGAGAAGCTTTTCCAGTGTCCAACTTTGGAAATGGTGTGGATCATTGCGCACGCCCCTGCGTTAGTGATTCATTTGACACCACCTATCCACGTTACATAGCTCCACGCAGCGCGATTTTCGCAGGAATTCGCGGCAGCGACGACAGCCTCAACCAAAAATGTCTGAAACTATGTTTTACAGAGGCCCTTGCCAGCATTCTCAAGTATTATCCACGCAGATATCGAGTATTCAAGCGACAGGTGCGTTAATGTGCCTAGGCACAGCAACGCCCGATTTCGGTTTAGAACCCTGCTTGAAAAATACGTTCAGCAATGCGCTCAACATGAAAGCTAGACCTTAATCGCAAGCAGCAGGAGCTTCAACAGCAAGTACCACACCTTTGGTGTCGAGTTCGTGAGCGAAGGAATGCAAAACAAATACGTCTAGCGATGCGTTCAACATGAAAACTGGACTTGCACCGCGAGCAGCATGAGCAGCGTAGGCTCAAACCGCGAGTACCGCCCCTTTAGTATCGAGTTCGTGAGCCCAGGAGTCCAGCTGCAGCAACACAAATACGGCAAGCAATGCCCGCAACATCAAGCCTGAACCTGCATAGCGAGCAACGTTAGCGGCGGGGCTCAAACAACATGCGAACGAGTCCGACTGAAACCAAGCCGACACGCCGCACAATGCGAGCAACATTAAACCTGCACTTCAGCACGGCTTTCGTAACCGCTAGCGAACGAATCTATTTAAATTCATGCCAAACGGTATTTAGTGCGAATAAAGACTGCAGCCGCTGGCGCTTCACACCAAATCATCCGAAAAAACACGACTGACAACTGAAAAACGACCACTTATCTCACAAAGACGCGGATCCACAACATTATCGAAGTTTGCCTGGCCGATCCTGTGCTGCCAAACCATTCGGCGAGCCGCGTTGCTTTTTCTGGAAATAATTACAAAAAATCTTTTGCCACTGCCACTTCGGCTGTTGCATCTATACGCGCAACAGAAGCTCGGCATCGCCGCAACACGTAGACGCCGTCAAAGATGAAAAAAAACGCTTCCCGCCAAAACTGTTGCACAGAACGAAAATGAAGCGCGACTCCTGCGGAGCCAAAAAGCGCGCGCTAACACGTGACTCCGGCCCCTCGACCAATGGGAGGCCCGATTCTCCGGCGGCGCGCCATTAGAGGAGGAGTGTCGGAAAGTCCAAAGCTTTTCGCTACTTTTGTTTCATTGAGGGGCTTTAGGAGCCCAACCGCCATACATGCCCTGAACAACAAAACAAAGCTGACTTTGAAAGCATTGACCAACAGAACGACGAGGGCAGCGCAGGATATACCGTGCGACAACAGAACTTGTCAGGCTAGTCGGTTCATTACAGATGCGAAGACGGCAGAGAGGCAAATCCGCACACAAATGCGTCTGTGTGCCCCTTCGCCTCTTCGCTGTCCGTGTATCCATATCGGAATTCTTCACGGTGCGACAAAACCAGCGAGTCGTACTATGCGTTAGTGAATTAATGCTCAACTAAAAAAAAAAGAGAGAAAGCCGGAGTGAAAACGAAATCTACGCTTTCTCTATCTGCTCCACCTCGAAGAAGCAACAGCTGAGAGCACGACTTCTCATCCGAGGAAACCTACCGCATCGACTCTCACATGTCACATAATCACACACAGGGTCCACTTTTGAACGGCAGCTGGCTGGAAAACAATTCACAACACCAAACTCGCTTTTTTTTTTTTGTCTCCACAAGGGTAGACTAGATGAGGGTGATGTAGCTCTTTTGCATGGCTTTAAAACAGCGTCAGGGAGAACGGCGAACGTCGTGTGTGTGCAGTTATCTGTCAGTCTTCTACTTTCCCGAGAAGCCGACGAAGCCATTTGCCTTGAATAAAACGCCACACACTTTAATGTGGCAAGACATTGCAAAAAAGGGGCCTAAGCTGCACGCTCGTACCTTCGTGTATCCTTGATATACTTGGAAGCTACGGAGGTTTTTTTTTTCTTCTTCTTTTCTGCGGCACAGTTCGGCATAGTCTGATCTACTACGACACAGAGCACCGCAAAAAGAAAAAAAAAAGGTGCCTTTACCAATGGTGTGCCACCCGTCATGCACACCCGCCTATGAGCCGCGGGAGCTGCACGCGGTAGTGAGCGAATACCGCTGCGTAATGCTCAAGTTCAATCCTTCCTCCTCGGAAGGGGCCTCCAGGGGTGTACGTGCTACGGCACATCTGTACAACCTCTCCCAGGTTTGTCAGCGAACACATCGCATTCCTCGAGTCCTGGAGTCTTTCTGCAGCTGAGGTGTCTGCAAGCTGAGTTGTGCTCCGACTGTGGGGTTCCACCACTTCAGTCGTTCCTTGCCCACACGTTCGACGGGATTTTGAGGCACAGGCTACCTTTCCCAAGCGGTGCACCCCTGGAAGGCCGAGCGCTATGGCCGGGGGACTGCCTGTTCCCATTGGTTCGACCGGCTGGGTGGACCGGCGGCCGCGGGGATCGAACCCCCGACCTCCCGAAGCCGAGGCGAGCGCTCAAACACACGGCCACGGCTGGGGTAGCGCCTTTTGTAGCTATACGTTTCCGCCCGACAGGAGAGGTGGCACTGATCGCAATACGTAAAATCAAAACACCCTGTGCGAGTTTTGTAGTATTATTTCGCAGTTTCAAACGGACTAAAACCAGTTGTACTAGCCTCTGTAGTTGTACTGGGAGTCTACATGTTGGGGTGGCGGCATTTTCATCACCCTCTCCCTCCCACTGCTCTCTGCGCATCGTTCGGAGAGAGCCGCGTCGTCTGCTTCTCGCGGCGATGCGGCCTCAAATGGCTACGCTGTTCTAGACAGGAGCACAGTAAAGTTTCACAGGTTCTTTCGTCTTCCTTATTGCACCAGCGGTGCCCCGCCAGAGACGGTTGGTTTCAACTTGGACTGAAGCTCTTCGCACCAGGGGTGCCACGTCAGAGACGCTCTTGTGATCAGTTGACACGCAGGGATAAAAAAGGCAATAACTGAGGTTTATGTACAGATATTTACAGCGTACAGAAGTTTAGACACTCGAGACAAATTAAACGGCAAAAGACAAACAACAAAAAGGTGGATCTGGCTAATACTAGGGGAAGCCCCTGCTCGGCGTTGCCGAAGATGCGTTGCATCTGACCTTAGCGCAGAACCCCGCTTCCAGCTCCGGGGCCCGGTTTTAAAGCCCTAAAGGCCCGGCCCACATTCGGTAACTTCCAATCATGTTGCGCTCTTAACATGGTTGGTTCATCCAGGGCATGGCCAGCCCTCCAGCTTCCGTAAGGTAGAGCGCTCTCTCCACCACAAAATAAAACAAAAACACAAATATACATTCGTGCCAGAACGTGCTCTAATCGGTTCCGCGGGGCGGGTGGACACCCGTACTTCCCGGCGCGTTCGCGAGCGGCCGCGTTCCAAGAAATTAAGGAGACGCTTCGCTTTGAGCACCCCCGGCCGCGTTCCGATGACCCCCGCGAACGCTACCGAACCCTTACAAGCACTAATAGTTCTAATAGTTTAAAATAGTCGTGCATGTGAATTGTCACGGCTGCATGTCTCATCACATAGTGGTTGCGTCGTCGAGTCAGTTGATACGGCATGCATCGCAAACATCTTTGAAGGTATCAAATGCCAGCACGGAGTGCGTGGCTTGCAGCACAGTCAGCGCAGCATCGAACCGCTAGGCCGAATGTTAGCGTGTCGCTTTGCCGATCAGCTTAGCGACAGCCAAGGCATATCGAAATCCAATGCGAATCGGCAGCTAACACACGGGTGCATTTTACGTTTCGCCAGGGTTAAAACGTGGCCGCTACGGATAAACGTCTGCGACACCGCCATTCGCATTACTCTTATAACAGCGCCAAGTCCACAGGCAGTACCTATCATTTATTTTGCAAAGCTTCTGCTCTGTACCGTGCCGTGCTAGAAGGGAGTGCTTGCCCTCCGCAAAGAAATGCAAATGAAAAGAAAAATGCGTGCACCGAGAAGCGGGGATGACTTTGAGTAGACGTCCGTCACTGTTGTTATGTTTGCAAAGTCGTATGTCAAGCGATCCGGCAACCCTCACGTGCGTATTCATTTAACGCCGTCGTGGAAGCAGATGACTCCACTTGTCACCAGCGCTGCTCAAGCAGAATGCTCCAGCAGGTGACTTAAACATGCAGCGACGCATGCCAGCCCCGCGAACGGCTTCGGGGCCGAGACGCATGCGAAGTAGGCGACGCACCTATAACCGCGTATCCGTCGCTGTAGCAACGCTGCGCATGCGCGGAGAGCAGTGCGGAGGTGAAATCAAGTGACAAAAACCTGTCCCTCAGGTATAGAAGACTATATATATTCATCTGCAGGCACAGACACAAGAGAGAATTAAACAATAAGGACGGAAAGGAATGGAGGATAACCAGGCGATGCCAGCAGGCTACCCTACATGTGGGGAGGGCAACAAAAGGGAAAAAAAAGGAAAAATACCGGCAACGAAATGAGTTTTTCAGGTGTCCATCGACCAATATGACAAGGGGACCGAGGGCACACACTTAAAGCCAACAGACGGGAACACAATTAACCCCGAGTCCTTTAAGAACCTCAGGACCGCCGCTCTCATCACTTTCCTTGTGATGGTTTTGTCCAAGGACCCAGAATCTTGAATTCTGTTAGAGGATGAGACCAAGCGGCGAGAGTACAGAGGCCTCGCGTGTGCTTCTTGCGTTGTGGTACTTGTGAGGAGGAACTGCCTAATACCATGCTCACTTTTCAGTGAATACCTCGTCTAACGAATACGATGATAAGTAACCTGCCATGTGCGTTTGTGTGCAGTATTAATGTTGCATTTAGCGCTGAGATCAAGTTTTCCACATACAGCACATGCACTGTATGCGCTGAATTCTGGCATGCTGCGACACAAAATGCAATGTTATTTATCAACAACAAAAAATTGAGGACAGTCTTTCGCTACTGTTATGCACAAGCAGTGCGAAACACAGCAGACTAGAAAGAAAACTGGACAAGTGCTGACTAACAACTGAATTTATTCGTGAAAACACACTTATACAGAAGATCTTTCCCTGTTTTTCGTGACAATGGCCATGGCCGCAGTGCTAAAAGTACTAGTATGCCGTTACAGCGGGGAAATTTCGAACAATTCAGACTTCGTCCAAAATAAATCATCCGTGGCTGCATCCAGAAATCAGCTCCACATAGTTTGCGTCTTTTTTAAATCAAAGAGTCCAAAGAAATGCATGACCTACCCAGTACAAGGTCCATGGTCCATGGCTAGGTCCATAGGCACATGGCTGAAGTCACGTCCAAAATATGCTACATGCTCTGCACTCTCCCGCATCTTCCTTTCAAAGGCATCCATGTGTTTACTCTAATCTTCTTTTAATCCCCCTGTCTTACCTCCCAGCTTGGCCAATGCCTCGCGTAGTTGTGATGATGCCACTTCGCACTGCAAACAGCATGCGCCAAGCATATTTCCGTTCCCTCCAGAACCACATTCTCTCTCTGTAGTGAATAGCTGGTGTAAGCAATTTTTCAGTGCTGAACAAGATCGGTTAGAGTGAATGGCGACTGTGTGATCCACGCCAAAGAAGACTCCCTAGCCCAAACTCCACCAGCTATGCACCCATTCCTGCGCTCGCGCATATTCAAAGCTCATTCAATTTCAAACCTGGTCTGCCCTCTACTATTTGATGCCCAACTACACTGAAAAGGCTTGGCTTATTGGCTTATTAAGGTTTAACGTCCCAAAGCGATTCAGGCTATGAGGGACGCCATAGTGAAGGGCTTCGGAAATTTCGACCACCTGGGGTCCTTTAACACGCACTGACATCGCGCAGTACACGGGCATCTAGAATTTCGCCTCCATCGAAATTCAGCCGCCGCAGCCAGGATCAAACCCATGTCCTTTGGGCCAGCAGCCGAGCACCGTAACCACTGAGCCACCACGGCGGGGCTGCACTGAACAGAACCGCGTTGCTCGCCGGATTAATAAATAAAGTTCTAATTCACTGCAGGCTCCATATTGTTTATTTGAGCATTAAAATTTGCAAATTGATAGGTTCCACACAATTCATTCTGACCTTTTGCATACATATGTGCACATTTTTTACTGGCAAATAACGAATAAAATAAAGAAAGAGCAAATAAAAAGGAAAAATTCTGTACAGAGCAGCCACACGTACAAACCATCGCTGAGAACTCTCCATGCATCAAGAAACATCCATTGTTACAGCTGTACTGTCTCAGTCACGGCGTACTGCACATCGAGTACCTGAAATAGGAATGCTATTGCCCATTCAGCCTTGGTCAGTGGGAACTGCATGAGTAAGTACCAATGATACAGCCAAGGGAACCACGAATGCTGCAAACACTGCTATTTATTATAGGCCATGCCACCAGGAATAGATGATTACACAAATTGTAGCTTTATTTTCCAGGCAGTAAAGGTATACACTCTCCACAGGCAGTTCAGTTCACACGGTGGATACACTGCAGGCTTGGAAGAGGGAACAGGGTTAACAGGGTCATGCTTCTAAGCTGCGTTGTGCACTGCTTTAGACATGCTTTCCACCAGCAACAGAGAATCGCAGAGGCTATTTTGACAAACAAACAAAACACCCATAAAAAGGCAAATTAACTTTTTCTCTTAGGAATGTAGTCTCTTGTGTAAACAAATGAGGCAGACCCCACTGTAGGCTGCGTAGCTCATTAAAAATGCACATTTCAGAGAATTATATATTTTTACCTGAAGTGGCAACTAACTACAGCACGCAGATGGTATTATTCACAAGCATATAAACTTGACATTTGTTGTTTCAGCACTACCCACCATCATTTAAAAGTACAGTGAAACAACATTTGTTTGCAGCACTTATGTTTTTTCCATTTGGTGCACTTGAGCTACTCATTACCTGATGTAAATTGAGACCACATTAGTTGTTCATTCCTTGACACAGCAAATTTGTTTACATTGTGTTTTAGGCTTTGTGTAACCATTTTAACTTGTTGTTTACCGTTGTCTTCCTTTTGTAGTGTATTTATTCATGCATATTTCTTTTTATTATTGCCAGACATTTCTTGTCTCGTTTTTTCGTTACTTAGCAATAGGAGGTCTGCAAGAGTTTCTTTACTTTGGGACGTGATCATATTGCATTGCCAATAAAACCAGTCCTTATTCAGAGTCCTTGAACATTATTTCATAAATCAACCTCAAACTAAAAATATGTATGTATTGTACATGATACATTTAGCAAGCGCATGATGAATCACCCCGGCAGATCGACATAGTTTGTCTAAACACTGAAACGGCTTGTGTGTGACACCACACGGGAGACTTTGTCAACATACTCGAACATGGCGCTCAGATGTGGTGACACTTCCACACCGGCTTGTTTGCATCGCTCGCTTGTAAGAGCTGCTGTTTTCACAAAGGTTGGCAGCATTTTCCAGGGGTTCATCAATGTAGCCTGCCAAGGATGGAGGAATAACTACTATAACTAAGCGATGCTGCATATTTATGCAAGATGACAAGTACCATATGAGCAGTTTGTCTTCACCGGGGCAACAATGGCAGCTTTTATGGCTTTTGGGTATCTGACCACCCATCTTTCGGACCCATCCTTGGTAGTTGCTTGGCTTAGTGAGCCATTCTCATTGTAGTGCAGCGCAGTTAAAAAGAAAACCATTTAGCAAGTAAATGCCCAAAAAGTGACAGAAAATTACATAGTGTACACTTCATTACCCAGCAGCCATGCTCGAGTAGTGGAAAATATGTACATATTGGGGCGAACCAAATAATAGTGCTCTGAAAGCACTTGGCAGCAAAGGTCTGCACAGAGGCAGACAGCTTCAGGATCTCTTTTAGGAGGACCTTGTTCAGAATGATGGCTTTCAGTTTTATGCAGAACCTGCGGCTGCAAGTCACTTCGATGCTTCGTCCACACCTGCATCCGAAAAACAACATACTGCCCAATACAACTCAGATTTCAACTAGCATAAAAAAGCTGAGTATGATTCCACGTACCTTCGTGATTTCTGGCACGAGACAGCGTTTCTAAACAGGAAAGTATGGGAGGTAGCTGCCACATACTATACTGATGCTTTTCAATGCTCTAAGGAATAGAGCAATGTTGCAGCCGGAAAAGAGTGCTGCTGTTGGCAGCAGTAAGTTTCCAGCTACTTTTCTTTGGTTCATCAACTGATTTGCCCGACTACAAGCATGGCTGTTGCGACAAATGCGTTTCGACGTGAAGTAAGCGCCACTTACGGCTTTGTCGACATAAGTGCATTTTTCAGCACAGGCACTTCAAGAAAAGCTCGCCTGGAGCAGATGCAAACATGAACTTTCTTTCTTCCTGAAGGGGAGAGGCTCTTCAATACAGCCATCTCTGAAACAGTAAGCTATGTCAGTGATGTACGACACTATCTCTATTTGGCTATACCTTAGGCTGTTGCAATTTGAAAGACTTTAAAGTCTCAAATAACACTTGTTGCTGGGCTAGTCGGAGCATTATTCTTCGTACAAAAGTTAGCGCAAAACACAAGTCACTCACAAGAAAGGTGGACAGGACAACGCGCTACTGACAACTGATCCTTTATTGGAAAGAAACACGCAATATATAGGCACACCGTCACACCACCTATCAGCTGCAGCAAACGTCAGAATGATGTAAAGGTCATAAAAGCGATAAAAGACACAAAGACTAAAAACACGACGGAGCTAAAAATGATAAAAAGCGGCGAAAGAACATTAAAAGCATGACACGTGGTGTATAGTTCCAAAGAAACACGACTGAATGGACTCCAACAGGATGATAACAAAACGATATTGTATAAAAAACGTAACAAATGCAGTAAAAAAACCACGTGAAGCAAGAAAACCCTGATAAAAAAGCATGTACACTGAACACTTCAGATTACATTGAGGGGAAAAAACACCTGTACACATGCTCGTACTCAGGAGAACCTTTCTAAAAAGTATTCTTCAAATTCTTACAAGAAGATAGATGCATCGCTAACAGCATTTGCGCCCTTTTTTCTGATCAAAAAAGCTTCTTTTAATTCACGGGGCACTCGATCATGGCCTCTACCTAAAACAACGGTTTTTTCCAGAATGGGCCGGCAGCAGTTTTGTTCACAGTCCTTGCAATGGAGAGGCAGATCCGAACCTGTTCCTGTCCCCATCGAACGTTCATGCTCCCTCAACCTTTTATTTAGGCAACGCCCCGTTTGTCCAACATACACTTTTCCACATGTGAGTGGGATCTGATATACAACCCTTTCACTGCATTCCACGTACCTACGGGTATGTCTGGTTCCACAGGATTTTTCTCCTCTTTTTTCCGAGTTGAGACGAGGACACAACAAGGCTAGCTTACAGGGAGCGGAGAATACTACTGGAACCTTAAATTTAGATGCAACTTTTTTTAGATTATGGGCAACGCGGTGAGAGTAGGGAACCACTTCTGGCTTAATTCTTTCCTCAACAAGCTTAGGCTGCTTTCGTTCTACGCCTTTTATGCTATGATGAAGGGACTCCACCACACTTGTCAGGACAGACTGTGGGAAGCCTGCATCCTGAAGCCTTACCATCTGAAACTGGAAGCTCGTTTCCATGGTATGGCAACAGGACTTCGCAATGGCGGCCTTCAAACCTGACATGGCAATGGCTCGCTTCACAGTCTTACAGTGCGCCGATTTATAAGACAAGAATCCCTTCTGGGCATGAGGGTGGTACATCCAGCACATCCTCTCACTGGTTATGGAAAGTTCCAGGTCTAAAAACTGTAATTTATCACTTTCCGGTTGCTCCTGTGTAAATTCCAATCCTTCCCCGGTCTTACTACAAATTCTTAAAATATCGTTAACTGTGCCTAAGTAGGGCTGTGTGTCCTGTTTACTTACAAGGATTAAAAATCATCCGACGTACCTGAAAACCTTCAATACCTTATCTTTGTCTAACTGCTGATTCACACTTTGATCAATCATTGAAAGGGAAATATTGCTTAGAACCGGCACAACACAGGAACCAATACAAATCCCTTTCTTCTGTATAAACAAACCACTCTCGTACTCTACCACTGTAGCATTAAGGTAAAATTCTAACAAAGTCATAAAATTATCTAGTGACACACCAGCTGCATTTTGAAAGGACGTAACCCCACTTTCCTCAATGCATGCTTGTACGGCTTTGAACAATTCCTTATGGGGAATGGAATAGAAAAGATTTTTCGCATCAAGAGAAAAGAAATACCCTATCTGCTGTTTATCTTTAAGAAATTCAATGATATACAAGGAGTTTTTTCTTGCGAAAAGATCAGTGACCCCAATCTGGTTAAGATGCTTCAAGAGGAACTGACTCACAAGGCGTTGCCAAGATCCTCGTTCGCTTACAATGCAACGGAATGGTACATCCTCTTTGTGGGTCTTAGCTGTAAAAAACATGCGAAGACTTTTGCCCTTGCAGTCATTTACAGACTTTGCTAACCTTTGCAGTTCCTGGTCGGCTTGCAGCAAACGAATGTCGTTCTCTTTGAAGTAATTCACCACTTTGTTGACCGTAGACCCATATCCGCCGGCTCTCCTGGGAGCCGTCCTAGCCAGCGCGTGCAACCTGCTGCTCCTGCGGCACACAAAGCTTGTTGTCATATTTATGGAATGTTGATTCAGAGCCCACTTTTCGAATGAAGTCATGAAACAACAGCAACAGGCACTGTATTAACAGGCACTGTGTTGATGGTGTTTGCATGAGTCGCATGCGTCTGCTCCAGTGCAAGCAAGAAGACGACATATGGTGTTCCAAAGATTAATGAAGGACATAGGTTACAACATGACACGCACAAATACATGGTAGCAAAGAAATGCACACTCTGGCACTGGTATCTGACTGACACTTAGGACATACCTGCTGAAGCGTCTTGCGGGCATACAGGTGGCTTAGAATAATTTTTTCCTTCTCTCAAATCTCCTTGAATTCGTTTCACGTGCTCAACTTGTTCATATTTCCCTTCCTCTCCAGCTCCACAATCTCCTGTTGGCTCAGGCACAACATCACTGAGGCAGGCAGCATGCTCTGTTGCTTCTTGCGCTCTTTGTCGCATGTCCTCATTCAAGAGCTGCCCAACGACCTGCATTAAAAAAAGAATGATCAGTCAGAGAGTTTCTGTGACAGGAGAAAACACATGCATGCCTTTACCACCCTATTTGCATATAGCGTAAATGTTGGAAGCATATTACAGCAAAAATAGGACTGGATAAAGCCTAATCATTTCGAATATGTGTGCAAAACAATTGAACTGGGATGGCAGTAATTTGCGCAAAATGGTGCTTCATATATTTGAGACCATAAACCCTTATAGACCTCTTCAACAAGCCTCCAGGGGCGCTGCCATTTTTAAATTCCTGGTAGGAAAAGCAAGGACGAGGGCGACGCCCAGCGGTGACGCCATATTGGACTGCAAGAAGTTCGTCACATTCATGTGTCTGCGATTGTTTACGTGTGGTTTGTTACTTCTCGCCTTGTTTTGGGAGAAAAAAATCTGCACATCGATGCTTACACGAGCATTTTTTGTGCCCCAAGACTTTGAAGAAGACTTGCGCTTGTGAATATATGAATAACGGGCCGTTTTGTTCACCGTGAACGATTGGTCGATAGCATCAGCGCATTCAGCTGTTGACACTCCATCGTCGTGCGCGACGGGGAGCCAGCCAACCAGGCTTATTATTATCGGCGGTAAGATGACTGCTTATACAGTTTAGTTGCAATAAATATTCACTCCATACCATTTTCTGCATCTTGTTTGGCTGATACAGCTGCCGCGGATGCTCAGTTGCTGACCCTAAAGACGCAGGTTTGATTCCAGCTGCGGCGGTTACATTTCGATGGCGTCTCCAATACGGCGTGTTTCTCACTTTGAGTCGCTTTGAGACGTTAAACCTCAAACCATCATTCTGGGCTGACACGATACTGCGCATCGTTTTTTACTTCTACAGAAGCCGAGAAAGAGAATTTGAGATCTTAAAGTTGCCATGCCCGTGACGCTGAGTACTTCAGATGATTGTTCCATGCACGTCATCTTTCGGAGAAATGTAAGCGAGTGCAGTGAGTGGATGAGCTCCGTGCAGCGTATAATATTCGGCATGCATGTCACTGTCAATAAGAAAATAACGCTCTTGCCATTCTGAAGCCTAGCAGAGAGCATCAGCTAGCGGTAATCAACTTGTGTCGTCGCTTTCAGCTGTAATTAGAAGGGTGTACCGAATCACTATGTTGGAGTTGAATAAAGCTATGGCATGGATAACGTGGCCTGTATCGCAGTCCGTCTAGAGAAGAAAGCCTCGCTTTTGAGCAATTTTTATTCCTACCATCAGGCCACGGGAATGTTAATGGTGCGGTGAGATACAAATGTTTGGTTAGGTTTATGGGGTTTAACTTCCCAAAGCGACTCGGGCTGTGAGACGCTGTAGCTGAGGGCTACAGAAATTTCGACAACCTGGGGTTCTCTAATGTGCACTGACATCGCATAGAACATGGGAGCCTTGGTTTTCACCCCCATTCAAAAGCGGCAGCCGCGGTAGGGATTCGATACCATATCCTTGAGCACAGTATCAGATTCATTTTAAAACAAGTGAAAAGATGGAACACCGAGAAGAGCAAAGCCTCTTCCTGCGCTCTTCTGTATGTTCTGTCCTTTGACTGGTTTTAAAATGAATGAATCAGTACTAACTTGCCCAGTCATCTACCTTGTTGAAACACAGCAGTTGACCATCCTAACCACTGTGGCCTCACAAATGCAGAATAGGAAAGGACTCCTCTTTCAGCTTTTATCTACGACGGAAGCAACACTTAAATTGACAGTCAAGCGGAAAATAGTCGCACACACTCGCCATACATGCACTCGTAGCCATGGTTGGTAGCGACATGCCAGCTTCCCATGCAGTCCAGACAGAATGGGCAACATTGAGTGGTGCGTTACTCTCGCCGCCAGCAAGTTACTCTTGGCCTCTTGCCGCTTGGTCTGAGGCTTTTGACTGGAAGATGGCGCTCCCCGTGTTGAAAAGGTGTACAGACAGTAAAATAAATGCACAGTCACACTCTGTATGACTAGCAACATTCTGGTGGCCACCTTATCCTGGTTTCCGCTTAATAGCAAATGGTGCTGCACAGCATCAAGTATGCGGGCGCACTGCTGGGCAGCTATGTACAGACTTGGCAGCAGTGCCCGACTCGCATGGTTTCATAATGTGAGCTCACAACACCTGATGCTTGTTGCAAGTCCTACCATACGCGATAGTACATCACAAGTGACAGCAGTTACGATTTGGGCCCTTTGAGCTCTACCTACACTTTCCCACTAAGTTGACGAAAGTTTTAGCACTGGCGTACGGTAAATATGCATGCTAACTACAGTAAATACAACCGTGCCGCAAATTGAGCTTGGCAAGCATGCAATGGTAGCTACGGCAAACTGTGACACCCTTGGCCATACTAGATGTACGAAGGTGCTAAAACTCTCTAAGAGTTGGTTGGCTGGTTTATGGGGTTTAACGTCCCAAAGCGACTGAGGCGATGAGAGACGCCGTAGTGGAGGGCTCCGGAAATTTCGACCACCTGGGGTTCTTTAACGTGCACTGACATCGCACAGCACACGGGCCTCGAATTTTTCCTCCAAAGAAATTGAACCTCCGCGGCCGGGATCGAACCCGCGTCTTTCGGGCCAGCAGCCGAGCACCATAGCCACTGAGCCACCGCGGCGGCACTCTAATAGTAGCTGTGCAGAACCAATAACAGTTATCTAGTGCACTCTATGGTGCTGTGAGGAGGAAATAAATCGTTTCTAGGGCAGATACTGACTTTCAAGGCCAATATTTACGCTCATGCACAGCCCATAGCAAAGCAGCTGCAATAAGCTTTCACTTGATTTGCTCCGAAGCACTGTTCAAGCGCTCAAGAGAAGTGTGATCGGTCTGTCTTTTTACAGGGCGCAGTTCTTTCGCTTTTCAATTACTACGAAGCTAAACACGTACGCACCTCTTTCCGTCTCCTCTTTGCAAAAGCAGCGGTGATCGTTTCGCCCTTGCGGTTTCTAGAGAACACGGATGGGACAGCGTCATGCTTCAGGCGCCGCCGTTTGAGAGACATGCCGAGGCTCCGCAGCAGAGCGAGACTTGTTCCATAGTCGCTATCGACGAAATGGTCCGAGCAAAGAAAATCGCGCTTGGCAGGTACCCACGTTGGTTGTGATGGCTGAGCCGCACGTATCCATATGCGTCGTAGTTTGGCATCCTTTGGAAAGGAGTGGCATGGTGTGTCTCCGCCGAACCCGCCGTTCATACAAGGCTATGTGCTCTAGGATCTTACACGAATGTGCAGTTAAAGAGATCGGCCTATAGTTAGAAAGCAGTTGCTTGTTGCCGGATTTATAGAGAGGGAGTACATTGGCAAGTTTGCATGAGGAAGGGACAATGCCAGTAGAAAGAGATTTTTGAAATATAATTGAGAGATATCGAGATGACCAGAGGGAATAACATGCTAGGAAGGTGTTTGGGATACAGTCTGGTCCAGCGCATTTTTTTGTGTCAAGGCACAAGATAAGATTTAAAATCCCCGGAGTGCTAACCATGATATCTGAGATAGAATGATCATGATTAGGAAGACTGAAAGATGGAATCATGTTATTATCACGTGCAAAGACTGAATGAAAGTAGGCATTAAATGCATCAGATATTTGAACAGGGTCAGTCACAATTTCTTCATTAATAACAAATGAGATGGAGGAAGTGTTTGAGGGTAGAACCGAGCGCCAAAATTTACGAGGGTTATCTCTTAGCAGCCCTTGGAGCTCAACGCGGAAATAGAAATCTTTAGCAGAGTGCATTTTAATTCGAAGTTCATTTTTCGCAGCTTGAAATCGAGCAACAACATCAGGGTTATTGTTACGTGCCATGCGTCTCAGCCGGGCCACACGGCGTGACATCTGCAAAACATCACAAATAATCCAAGGAAGAGTGGGATTTCTTTTCTTTGTTTTGACGGGAACAAACATTTTAATGCACAGTCTAACAATTTTTTCGAAATATTCAGCAAGGTCATTAACGTCGCCGTCACGGCTGAGCGCGCAAAAGGTGTCGAAGCACTCGGCTAGTTTGTCGATTACGGAGTTGTCGTCTGCGTGTTGGAAATCCGGAAATGACGTGAAGGTGTACTGTGGGTTACTAGAGAAGCGGGATAGGGTAAGGAGAACTGCTTCATGGTCAGAAATACCATCGATAACCGTACACTGAAACTCGGTGTCTATTAGGTTAGGGCTTAGAAAGATTAAGTCTAGCAGTGAATTCAGCCTGGTGGGAAGCGTAACTATTTGAGTGAGTTCAAGAGAGAGCGATAGATACATCAACTCTTTTGCTAAAGAAGCGTCACGGCCAGAATAACACATCGATGGCCAGTGAATACCAGGCACGTTGAAATCACCCATGAAGATGATGTTTGATACTGAAAGACTATGTATGAACTGACCAACGGAGTGCAAAACATCAGCAGAGGTTCCGGGGGGTCGGTAAAAAATGCCAATAATAACAGTCTGTTTTTCTAAATAAAGCTTGCACCAAATTGACTCGGTGTTGCAAGGAGCAGGAAGTATAGAAAATCTAAGATAAGAACGCAAAAGTAAAGCTACACCACCGCCTTTGCCCTCATGCCCGTCAGCACGGATAGCAAGGTAACCAGGTGGGGTAAATTCAGAGTCATATATGTCAGGGTGTAGCCAGGTTTCAGTGATGCCAATAATGTGAGGGTCATGGGAGGACACAAGCGCGAGAAGATCAGGGAGTTTGTTTGAGATGCTTCCAGCATTAAGATTTAAGACAACGAGACTTGGTGGCGAGCTAGGTGAACGTCAACGGGGTAACGGAGGAAGCTCACTAGATTCGGTAGCTTCATGACAGGGTAACGAATGAAGCTCAGAAGATTCGGTCGCATCGTGATGGGGGTCCCGTTTCAAGCTACTCGAAGCTTCATCCCATGTGTACCTGACGCCATCAATGAAAGCATGATTGTACCGAAGCTTCACTTTTGACCCACCGTCACGAAGCGAGGAAGATGCATTCCATATTTTCTTACGAAGGGCACGGACGTTCGCAGAGAAATCCTCAGTGCTGTAAAAATCTTCCCCTTTGAGTTTCGATAGGTTCTTCATGACAACAATCTTCTCACTGAAGTCAAGGATCCTTAGAATGACAGGACGTGTACGTCCATCACCGGGTCTGCCGATGCGATGACAACGCTCAATGCGCGGACATTCTATGCGAAGATCTTCAGTAAACATTTTGCAGATTTTGGACAATAAACTGGCGCCATATTCATCAGGACTCTCTTGCAGACCGTGCACAACAAGATTGTTCCGCCTTGACCGGTTTTCTAAGTCTTCATTCTTTACAACCAAGTTGGATATTGTTTTTTTTAATGAGGTAATGTCCGAATGGAGTTTAGCGCTCAATGACTCCGAGGCTGAAGGAGTTGCAGATGATTCCAGTGATGAGACACGAGCTTCGAGAACATCAAGATGAGCGGAAAAAGTTTTCTTAATATCTGTAATGTCACTAGCGATTCGTTCTTGACCAGCAATCACTTGCGAGAGCTGAGAAAGCACGTCTGCGACCCCTGGAGTGGAGGACAAGTCAGTATTGGAACGCGTTGCCCGCTTCCCACTAAGATGTTTAGACGAGTTAGCTGAGACTGATCGTTTAGGGGGGCCTGGGTTTTGTTCAACGTCCCCGCTTTGTAGAAGGTGAGAAAAGCATAATACAGCATTTGAACAGAAGCTAACAAAACTCTGTGGGCAGGAAAACAGGAGCAAACAACGATCATTAGATCAAACGCAGTGAGCGTTCTTTAGGTAACATACCTTCACGAAGAACATGCAACGATTAGGCATCTTGTAAAGGCTGCTGCCGTCCTGCCCACTGAAGCGGTACGCCGGTGCGGTCCGATTTATAGTCCGAGGAAGAGCTGACGTAGACCAAGGGCCGATGGTGTTTGGACGGTGTAGACAGGCACGTGGGAAGCCGTCAGGTGCCCAGGGGAGCACGCCAGGTATATCACCAACAAGGGTGACATGGCAGTCCGTAGCAAAGCTGATGGTCCCATCCACGTGCCGCAAGCTTGATGATTGCGCAGGCGCTCTTGAGTCGAAGTCGCAAAAAAGCGAAACAGCAACAGCCGCGAGGATCTGCACGAAGAACATGCAACGATTATGCATCTTGTAAAGGCTGCTGCCGTCCTGCCCACTCGGATGCGGATGCTCAGTTGCTGACCCTAAAGACGCAGGTTTGATTCCAGCTGCGGCGGTTACATTTCGATGGCGTCTCCAATACGGCGTGTTTCTCACCTTGAGTCGCTTTGAGACGTTAAACCTTAAACCATCATTCTGGGCTGACACGATACTGCGCATCGTTTTTTACTTCTACAGAAGCCGAGAAAGAGAATTTGTGATCTTAAACTTGCCATGCCCGTGACGCTGAGTACTTCACATGATTGTTACATGCGCGTCATCTTTCGGAGAAATGTAAGCGAGTGCAGTGAGTGGATGAGCTTCGTGCAGCGCATAATATTAGGCATGCATGTCGCTGTCAATAAGAAAATAACGCTCTTGCCATTCTGAAGCCTAGCAGAGAGCATCAGCTAGCGGTAATCAACTTGTGTCGTCGCTTTCAGCTGTAATTAGAAGGGTGTACCGAATCACTATGTTGGAGTTGAATAAAGCTACGGCATGGATAACGTGGCCTGTATCGCAGTCCGTCTAGAGAAGAAAGCCTCGCTTTTGAGCAGTTTTTATTCCTACCGTCAGGCCATGGGAAGGTTAATGGTGTGGTGGGATACAAATGTTTAGTTAGGTTTATGGGGTTTAACTTCCCAAAGTGACTCGGGCTGTGAGACGCTGTAGCTGAGGGCTACAGAAATTTCGACAACCTGGGGTTCTCTAACGTGCACTGACATCGCACAGAACATGGGAGCCTTGCTTGTTGCCCCCACTCAAAAGCGGCAGCCGCGGTAGGGATTCGATACCACATCCTTGAGCACAGTATCAGATTCATTTTAAAACAAGTGAAAAGATGGAACACCGAGAAGAGCAAAGCCTCTTCCTGCGCTCTTCTGTATGTTCTGTCCTTTGACTGGTTTTAAAATGAATGAATCAGTACTAACTTGCCCAGTCATCTACCTTGTTGAAACACAGCAGTTGACCATCCTAACCACTGTGGCCTCACATATGCAGAATACGAAAGGACTCCTCTTTCAGTTTTTATCTGCGACGGAAGCAACACTTAAATTGACAGTCAAGCGGAAAATAGTCACACACACTCGCCATGCATGCACTCGTAGCCATGGCTTGTAGCGACATGCCAGCTTCCCATGCAGTCCAGACAGAATGGGCAACATTGAGCGGTGCGTTACTCTCGCAGCCAGCAAGTTACTCTTGGCCTCTTGCCGCTTGGTCTGAGGCTTTTGACTGGAAGATGGCGCTCCCCGTGTTGAAAAGGTGTACAGACAGTAAAATAAATGCGCAGTCACACACTGTATGACTAGCAACACTCTGGTGGCCACCTAATCCTGGTTTCCGCTTAATAGCAAATGATGCTGCACAGCATCAAGTATGCGGGCGCACTGCTGGGCAGCTATGTACAGACTTGGCAGCAGTGCCCGACTCGCATGGTTTCATAATGTGAGCTCACAACACCTGATGTTTGTTGCAAGTCCTACCATACGTGATAGTACATCACAAGTGACAGCAGTTACGATTTGGTCCCTTTGAGCTCTACCTACACTGACCAAAGTTTTAGCACTGGCGTACGGTAAATATGCATGCTAACTACAGTAAATACAACCGTGCGGCAAATTGAGCTTGGCAAGCATGCACAGCAATGTTAGCTATGGCAAAGCGTGACGCCGTTGGCCATACTAGAGGTACGAAGGTGCTAAAACTCTCTAATAGTAGCAGACTCGATAACACTTGTCTAGAGCACTCGAGAGGTGCTGTGTGGAGGAAATAAATCGTTTCTAGGGCAGCTACTGACTTTCAAGGCCAATATTTGCGCTCAAGCACAGCCCATAGCAAAGCACTGCAATAAGCTTTCACTTGATTTGCTCCGAAGCACTGTCCAAGCGCTCAAGAGAAGTGTGATCGGTCTGTCTTTTTACATGGCACAGTTCTTTCGCTTTTCAATTACTACGAAGCTAAACACGTACGCACCTCTTTCCGTTTCCTCTTTTCAAAAGGAGCGGTGAACCTTTCTCCCTTGCGGTTTCTAGGGAACACGGATAGCACAGCGTCAGGCTTCAGGCGCCGCCGTTTGAGAGACATGCCGAGGCTCCGCAGCAGAGCGAGACTTGTTTCATAGTCGCTATCGACGAAATGGTCCAAGCAAAGAAAATCGCGCTTGGCAGGTACCCACGTTGGTTGTGATGGCTGATCCGCACGTATCCACATCCGTCGTAGTTTGGCATCCTTTGGAAAGGAGTGGCATGGTGTGTCTCCGCCGAACACGCCGTTCATGCAGCCTTGAGCCCGGCAGTGCCTCGGCATCTTGCTTCGTTGATTGGGCAAAGAACTCGGAACACAAGAAACTCAATGCTCCGAAGCGCCGATACCATCGACTTGTCCACTCCGCGATCAGTCGAGGGCCCGAGACATGCGAGCTGCGCCGGCGGCGAGACGTTTGACGTCACGCTGTCAACGGGGCAGTCAGGGCAGACGCGCAGTCACTTCAGGCGCCACCGCCAGGTGCACTGCTTCAACGAAAAAAAAAAAAATGAGCGAAATCGATGTTGTTGCGGCAGCGCTAGCTTTCACTGAAACACGGAGCAGTGAAATTCTGACGCAGGATCCCTTTAGATGACAACATTAGATGTTTCGTTTATGGCTCTGGCCAATTCACTGCTCTCGTTAAATGTGTGACTGCGCTGAAACTGAAACAAGCACTGCTGAAAGAAAACTACGTATTTCCCTTCTCATTTAATCGGCGAGCGTCCGCTTGAAGAGCCTGAGCTCGAGCCGATTCTCTCACAATTCCTTCAAGCCTTACTGCATGGAGGAAAAAAAAAATCTTTGTCTGTACTGTCTCCTAAGGCCAGGGGCTTTACTGTCTCCTGGCTGCTGTCGCCTTCTGCAGGTCAAGAAAGGAACTCAGAGAAGCCTGTTTTATAGTCCTACCGCTAGAGGGGAACACCAATCCACTGACCGATAAAGACCCTCAATGCTTTAACTGACGAGTCTCGACGGGCTCCGTCGGTGCCATGGAGATTCAACCCTCGGAAACCAGAAATGAGGGCGAGCGCATGCATCTCGTATACTCACCTTCTAAGTGTTACAATGGCCTTTTCGACTGCTTCCTACCATGCGCATACGTGCGCTATGGTGGCTAGAGGGGAGAGGAGTGCGCATCGGAGTGCCAGAGAGGCCGGAGAGGTAACACAAATTCAGGACGATGCGGCGTGGCATTGCTGTCGACAGTGAGATGCTTTGCGCTGGTTCACCTGTCCTAAAGGACTTCTCAAGTTTCAGTGAATTTTGCACACGTAAAGGACCAATCATGCAGTTAAGTCCTCTTATTGCAATGTTGACTGCTACATACCTTGAACTATAGGAACCGACTGAACCATGAAAGCACTGAGCAACATATCGCACCAAAACGACGAGGGAAACGCAGGACAACATCAACATTGCAATAATTAATGCTCAACTAAAGTAGTTTGGTTTTGGATTTATGGGGTGTAACGTCGCTAAGCGACTCAGGCTTGAGAGACGCTGTAGTGAAGGGCTCCGGAAATTTCTACCACCTGGGGTTCTTTAACGTGCACTGACATCGCACAATAGAATTTCGGCTGTCCTTCCCACGCGGTGCACCCCTGAAGAGCCGAGCGCTAGGCCGGGGGACCGCCTGTTCCCATTGGATTGACCGGCTGGGGGGACCGGCGGCTGGGGGAATCGAACCCCCGACCTCCCGTAGCCGAGGCGAGCACTCAAGCACGAGGCCACGGCTGCGGTGACGTAGCACGGCTTCTATGCGCCTTTTATAGCTACGTTTTCGGCCCGACAAGACAGATGGCGCTGCTTTTGTTGTGTAGAATCACCATAAAAACAAGCGAAGTAGTACTAAACGCTTGCAAAACCCACTGCGCGAGATTTAATTACTATAATTTTGCATTTCAAGTCCAATGACATTGCAAGATCTTTGCGCCATCTGCAGGCACAAGCACAAACTGTTTCAAAAGTTGCGCGTGTGTTTACATGTGTTGTCGTTACTTGCAAGAAGGAACTGAAGAAATGCCTTAAACACCATGCTCACTGTCTCACTTTTCAGTGAACACTCGTCTAACGACCACAACGTCGATAAGTTATCAGCTGTGTGCGTTTGTGTGCCGTATTAATAATGTATTGCCGCAATGATCAAGTTTTCCACATACCGCGTGTTCCTTATTTATCCGTCCGGGTTATAAAAAATTATCCTGCGCAAACTACAGGATATTTGGACTCAGACACCGGCGACATGATATCTTATAATAATCTTCGTTTTTTTTATATATATAAGTTAACATCAGAACGTGTCTGGATTGTCCGGAATCGGCGAAAAACTGCAGTCGGCTGTCGCGACGAGCGGAGCAGCCGATTTGAGAGGCTGCGCCATCTGGCAAATTGCGATGCAACCAACGTCTCTGTTTGCAGTTCCCCAGATGGCGCAGCCTCTGCTCCACTCGCAGGTTGTCCTTTATCACCGCTGCTCTTCATGCTTTATGTGATAAATATGGAAAGAAGGCTACAAGTAGGTAATCGAGGTTCTAATCCGGAGCACAGATTAGGTGGAAATGTCGTTAAGCAACGGCTCCCTAGTCTAAACGATATTGTACAGCTAGCAGATAACTAGATTTGCAAGCTGTGTCAGTTTTAGCGCAACGAAGTCAGGTGTAATGATTTTCAACAACACAACTAATGAGGTGCTTACCATACAAGGCCATGAAATGCAAATATCTTGGAATATGATTACACGAAGTGCAGTTATGCACGGAAAAGCACTTAAGGCAAAAGGGCGCAGAGATGCCGGTATAATGAAACATAAAGGGCATACCGGGGTACAACAAGGAATAACGGTGCCGGGGCTTAATTTCGGGAATGTGGTTCTGTGCTTAAGAAGCTAAGAACACCTGAGGAAATTGGACGACAACAAGTTAACAGCTAAGGTATTTAAATGCATATATGCAGAAAGAGCGTCCACTCACAATAATATCGGAAAAGAACTAGGAAACTAACCATTGAGTATGCCGGACACGAGTACGAGGAAAGAAACGACAGGTTAAAAACGCGGAAGGTAAAAATTCGGTTAATTCACTGGAAAAGAAGCATAGTGTAGAACTATATCGATACTGGAAAAGGAAAATGATAACTCAAGAGGAAGTGCGCCCCATCAAGCTAAGTCAGGGTGTCTTAATTAGAACACGCAGCTACAAAAAGAAATTTAACGAAGATGATACATGTGCTGTGTGTGGTAGATTTGTAGAAACAATTGAACACCTCATACTACTATGTGATCGTATCCATCCGGATGTCGATGCAGACACTCTCTGAGGCGCTAGGGCTTAGATAATAATGGCCATGTAATAAAAACGGGGGTGGATGTTATCAAAAAGCGATTGGAAAATTAATGGCTGAAAAGCAGAGAGGTGACATAAGGTTAGAAGTGTAGGAAACAACCGTCTGCCCTTGTTCATGATTGTGAACTACTGTATCCTGACCACCATGACTGAAGTTGACAGGTTATCAGTGTTGTTCACGCAGCTCATGTGCACTCTTGGTTGTGAAGAGAGTATATTTTATGCGTTCCTTTTGAATAAACCTTCAGTTGCTAGTCAGCACCTGTCTCATCTGCTCTCTTGTCCCTGTTGCTGCGCTGTTTTCTTCAAGTATCCTTATTTGGTCATGCACCGTTGCACTGGAAAGCTACAAATTTAAAGTACTGCCAATGTTTGCCTGAACAATTTGGCACGTCTAAAATATGCTTGTCTTCTGATAGCCCCCAGCTGCTCACGATGATGGTCTCTTCTAATTCATGATGTCACAAGCGAAGCTGCATCCCTGCAAAAACAAAAAAGAACCAAAAATTTCCTAATGTAAGCATCTTGGTGGGCACACGTCTAATAACAAATCTTTTACACTCCTCAAAGAACACAGACATTGGACAGCTCTGTAAAAAGAACTTATGTCCAGTCACTTGGCTCAAACCAAAATAGTGAAAAAAACCGCCCTTCCCTGGCACCGTGACCATATTTTAACAGCCTGAGCAACAAATTGTTCTGAAAGTGGCTAAAAAATGTATTCATTACAAAAAAAGACATCGACTATTCATGCCACCTAAAATTCCTCAAAAGCAAGCAAATTATATACAAACAAAAATTCCCATTCCCACACCTCACAGCAATGGCCAGTGCTGCTGTCTCGCTTGAATCCTGCCTTACAAGCGGACCTACTGGTGCCAGCCATGGGGACGGCCATTCAATTGCTTAAAACCACAAGGGCGTTTGTAGATGAAGGCGCGGCTGGAGGTGGTCGCACATCCCTCCCTTTGTCTTCCCTCAATTGTGCCATGGCAGGTGGCCGACAAAGTAAACCGAGCGAAGAGGGCAGGCCCAGCCTATAGTCTCTTTCAGCCTCACTGCTGTGCACAATTTGAAAGGCAAAGTTGCTAACGGCCGATTCTTCCGGGGCTACATAAGCTAGATCACAAATTGATGATGGGTGCAGGGGTCAAGTGGATGCAGCTAGCACAGGAAAGGGCTAATTTGGGGGATATGGGAGAGGCTGTCGCCCTGCAGTGGGTATAGTTAGTTAGTTATATGGGGTTTTATGGCGCATAAGCAACTATGGCTATCATGCGCCAAACACAAGGTTTGATGATGTTATGTCAAGTGTACAGAGGTTACATTATAATAGATTTAAAACATTGGCTTTCTTTAGAAACTTACAAAAAAGTGAAAACTCGACAAGTGTTTGCTCACCTAAAAGCAATGCGGGATGAAATGGAATGTGTTCATTGTAAAATACCGTAAAAAATTTTTTTCTAAGTTCTTCAAGATGCGAACAAGAAATTAAAATGTGATTTACTGTGAGCTCCTCACCACACATTTCACACACAGGTTTGTCTTTTTTTGTTGTTGTCGTTGTGTTGAATTTATTGGCGCATAAGCAGCTAAGGCTATCATGCGCCAAGAACAAGGTATGGAAAAATTGGCTTGGTCAGAGTTTGAAAACAAAGTGGATAAAAACGGTGGTGTAAAGGGCCTAAAAGTTATTTTTACTAACTAGCTGATGAAAGACAAGAATTTTAAAAATGTCTGAGAGCAGAAACTTTTAAAGGTTGGGTCGCCTCTGCAGACATCCTTGGCTCGGCAAGGATTTCGAGGCTCCCAACAGCTCAGATAAAGACCTCAGCCTCCCTCTCATGATTGAGAAAGTGGCTGAGGTGTATAACTGTATGTAGTGAAGCACAGGGTGAGTAAATTAGAGTTTGTGAAGAATACTGGCTTCCCTTAAAAAGCTAAAAACACAGGGTATACTGACAAGTGCATCTTTGCCTAAAATCAATGCTGGATGAAAAGGAATCTGTTCTTTGTAAAAGGTAGTAAAATGTTTTTTCCTTATAGATTCAAGTTCCGTACATGAGAATAATATGTGGGTTACTGTTAGTTCATCTCCGCACTTTTCACAAACAGGTTTGTCTTCTTTTGTAAGTAGGAAGTTGTGTGTGAGATGTGTGTGTCCAATACGGAGACGGCATAAAATAACTTCGATGAATCGTTTTTGGTATGAGCATGATTTCCATTCGCCTAGGATGGGTTTTACTAAATGTAGCTTATTATTTCTTTCAATATTCCATTGCGACTGCCATTTATTTCTTAGCTTGCACTGTACCAACTTCATACAATCATTGTAGGGGATGTTCACTTTCTTGATTTCTTTGTTCCGAGCTTTTCCAGCACATTCATCTGCTTTCTCATTGCCAGCGATTCCAATGTGGCTGGGAACCCAGCAAAATTTTATGTCTTGTCCCTGTATTATCGCGCTTGTTATGTTGTGTATGATATCCCCGATTAGTGGTGTCACTGCATTGCTATGGTGAAGTGAGGTTAGTATGCTCAGAGAATCAGTGTAAATGATACTGTTCTGAATGTTCTCATTTATTATTTTTTCTACAGCCACCAAGACTGCGTAACACTCGGCGGTGAAAATGGATGTGCACTCAGGTAGCCGTACTATTTTTTCCCAATTATTCTGAACCACAGCACTTCCCACGTAGTGCGCCGATTTTGATCCATCGGTATAAAATGCTTCGTATTCTCCGTATCTTTCGTTGAGTGCTAAATATTCCTGTAATATCAGTTCATGTGGAGTATGTTTTTTCTGAAATTGTGTTAATGTGAAGTCGCACACAGATGGTAGGCAGTACCAAGGCGGGAGTGGATCACGTTTGCGGGCAATATTAGGCAATGTGTCCATTATATCTAGTTCTTGGCATTTCTCTTCAAAGCGGAGAAGGAGTGGTCTGATTGCTAGAGGTTTGTTGGTAAATAGTGTTCGAGATGGACACTTTGTAACGAGTGGGTAACAGATGTGTTTAGGCTGGGAACGGATCTTTAAAATGTATGAGCATGTGAGCGTTGTTCTTCTGTCTGCAAGTGGTGGTTCATTGGTTTCTACGTACAGGCTTTTTATTGGTGACGTCCTGTATGCACCAGTTGAAAGGCGCAATCCAGAATTGTGCACAGGATCCAGTCGCTTCAAGTACGATGGCCTTGCTGATCCATACACTATGCAACCATAATCTAAAACGGAACGTACTACAGAGCGATAAATGTGTAGAAGACATACCCGATCAGAACCCCAGTGTTTGCGTGATAGGACTTTCAGTATGTTCAGTGCTAGCGACGCCTTCTTTTTCAGTGCGTTTATGTGAGGCAGGAAAGTTAGTTTTTTGTCGAAGGTGATGCCTAGAAATTTGTGTTCGTTTTTGAAAGGCAGCTCGGTTTGGTTGAGGTGTAATGTTGGATTTGTGTGCAAGCCTCGTTTGAGTGAAAAAAGTAAGGCCACCGTTTTCTGTGTTGAGAACTGGAAACCATTCTTGTCTGCCCATGTTGCCATTTTGTTGATTGTAAGTTGTACTTGTCGTTCGCATGTGGATATATTGGAAGATGTACATGCTATCTGAAGATCATCAACATACATTGAATACATAATGGACCTTGGGATTATTTTTCTAATAGAATTCATTTTTACAACGAAGAGAGTTGTGCTTAAAATGCACCCTTGAGGAACTCCATTTTCCTGAATAAAATCCCTCGAAAGGGTCGAGCCTAGGCGGACATTAAATGAGCGGTTAGACAAAAAGTCTTTAATGGAGTTGAGCATTCTGCCACGGATGCCGAGCTCAGCTAAGTCCTGGAGAATCCCGAACCTCCAGGTTGTATCATATGCTTTTTCTAAATCAAAAAAGACGCTAAGACAGTGTTGTTTGTGTATAAAAGCTTCTCTGACAGTATTTTCAAGGCGGACTAAGTGATCTGTAGTGGAGCATCCTTTTTTAAATCCACACTGATGGATATCAAGCAGTTCACAGGATTGAAGAACAAAGGTTAGTCTTATATTTAGGACACTTTCGAAGGATTTGGCGAGGCAACTGGTTAAGGCTATGGGTCTATAACTGCTAGGAGAGGTTGGGGGTTTACCAGGTTTGAGAAACGGTACAATAATAGCTTTCTTCCAGGCTACAGGTATTTTCCCTGACATCCAAACTGTGTTGAAGAATCTTAAAAGTGCTGCTATGGCAGGCTCAGAAAGATGTGCAAGCATTTCATAATGTATATGGTCGGGTCCTGGAGCAGTTTTTTTTCCGGCAGACAGTACTCTGTTGATTTCTTGGCGGGTAATTAGACTATTGTATTTTTCATTTGCACCTCCAGCTGTTGGCAGCCGCTGTTTTTCAGCTGTATTTTTGTATTTTAAAAAGGACTGCGTGTAGTGTGATGAACTTGAAACTGCAGTGAAATGTTCCCCCAATATGTCTGCCTGTTCCTGTATGCTTGTTTGTGTGCCAGGTGTTGTTAAAAGCGGAATTGTGAATGGTGAAAAGCTACCGTTTAATTTGCGAACCTGCTCCCACATTTTTTTAGATGTCATCTGACTGTTAATGGATGAAACATAACTCTGCCATGATGCTTTCTCGGCACCCCGACGGACGTACCGAGCTTTGGCTCTTGCCTTCTTAAAATTAACGAGATTTTCATGTGTCGGGTACCGGCGAAATTTACCCCAAGCTCTGTTTTGTAGTTTTTTTGCTTCCTTGCACTCTTTTGTCCACCATATTTTATGACTTTGTTGCACCACTCCTGACGACTGTGGAATAGCTGTGAGTGCGGCAGTTATGATACAATTAGTGAACTTTTCATTTATCTGGTCGATGGAGAGATTATCTAAAAGTATATTTTCTAAATTTGCCTTTGCTCTAAAAAGTGACCAGTCGGCGAGGTGAAGCTTCCAGCGCCGTGGCCTTGTGGGGATTATTTCCGGTGGGGATGTTAAAGTGATTAGTATAGGGAGGTGGTCACTGCCATATGGGTTGTCAATGACATCCCATTTAAAATCATTAAAAACAGAAGGTGAGCTAAAAGACAAATCTAAAAAGGTCATTTTCCCCGAGGCAGGGGAGCAGTAGGTGGCTTTTCCTGTATTTAAAAGACATACATTGTTTGTGAGGATAAAATCTTCGATTATTTGACCCCTAGAGTCACAGTGCTCGCTTCCCCAAAAAGGGGAGTGAGCGTTAAAGTCCCCAACTACTAGATACGGTTCTGGAAGTTCATTGATAAGTTCTTGTAAATCGTGGACTGTTAATGTAGAATGTGGAGGAATATATACAGAACAAAGAGAAATTGTTTTATGGCTGACGACACTGACCGCAACGGCTTCAAGTTTTGTTTTGAGTTTTATTTCTCGAGCAGGAACGCCGCTTTGTACGATAATCGCGACGCCTCCAGAGAGTCTATTTGCCTGCTCACGATCGCGTCTAAAAGTTTTATAATGCTTCAGGATGTTCATATGTTGTGGACCTAGATTGGTTTCCTGGAGACATAAGGCTACGGGTGACATTGACCCTAAAATGTTTTTTATGTCATCGTAATTTCTCAATATTCCTCTACAGTTCCACTGAACTAGAAAAGCCATGTTTTATGTTTTGGGGTAGGAGCAACGAGAGGTTTACTTATGTTCTGGGGCCGTTATGGTAGCCCTGCCTTTTTTTCGCTCAAGAGAGCTGTTCCGCCGCTGTAAAGCAGACGGGCTGGGAGTTTGGTCCATCACCTCGGAAGAGGTGCTGGACGACCGCGAAGAAGCCGCGGGTGTGTGGGTGTCAGGCCTCCCCCGACGGGGGGAAGTCCTGCGGGATGCTGACCTGTGGGCCGGCACTCCCTGGCTTGTAGTTGGCAGAGCAGCTTTCGCTGTCTCGGCCTGGGGCGTGGATGGCACTGCCACAGGCGCGGTGGAAGTGGCCGCGGCAGGTGCCGGAGCGCTGTGTGGTGCTACGCCCCCGCGCACCACATCAGCGAAGTTTGGTTTTGCTGTGAAGGAGAATGAATTGGTAAGCGCAAAACGCCTCCTCGCTTCTTTGAATGAAATGTTTTCTTTAGTCTTAATGGTGATGATTTCTTTTTCCTTTTTCCAGGACGGACACGCCCTGGAGTATGCAGCGTGATCTCCTTCACAATTCGCGCAGCGTAGAGCTGCGTCGCATTCCTGAGACTGGTGGTCCTTTGATGCGCATTTCGCGCAGGTTTTGCGGCCGCGGCAGCTCTGCGAGCCATGGCCAAACTTCTGGCAATTGAAACAGCGACGGGGATTAGGTATGTAATGCCTTACGGTGATTTTCAGGTATCCAACATCGATCGTTTCGGGCAAACTGCTGGTGTTAAACGTGAGGACCATGTGTTTGGTGTCTATTTCTTTGTTGTCTTTACGGATTTTGATTCTGTACACTTCAATTACATTTTGATCGGAAAGTCCTTCAAGCATTTCGGTTTCTGTTAGATGGATGAAGTCAGCCTCTGAGATTACGCCTTTGACTGTGTTGAGGGATCGGTGGGGAGTTACGGAGACAGAGATGTCCCCTATGGAATCGATGTTTGAGAGTTTTGAGCATTGGATGCTCTCACGGAGTTCGAGGAGTAGGTCGCCACTGGACATTTTGGATACCTTGTAGCCAGGCCCTAAGGTATCTGTTAAACATTTGGTTACAAGGAATGGGGATATTATTCGAGCTTGCTTTTCGTCACTGTTGCTATGTATCACATGAAACTTTGTGAATGTAGGTTTCTTTTTCGAAAAAAAGTCTGCTGCCTCGTTCCGCACTCTTTTAAGAGAGCGATCAGGTTTTGAAAGGGGGGGAGCCATAAAAAATTGATGTTTTTCGGTCATGGTGCCAGCCACCCACCATGGAGTCCAACAAGGGGACGCGACAGGAACTTGAAAGAAAGTCCTGCCCACGCCAGCTGTACACCTTAACTATAACCTAATATGACTCAACACAGGGTAGTTGGTCACACACGGTTAACCCTCGCCGCCAGGAAAAAGAGGAAAAAACCAAGAAGGGAGGAGGATACAGGAGAGTTTTAAGAAAGGAGATAGGAAAGTGAAAGATGGAGAGGAGAACAGGAAAAGGCGACTGCCGATTTCCCCCGGTCGGGTCAGGCCGGAGGTGCTGTCTACAGGAAGCTGGGGCCAAAGTGGTGTGTTGCCTCCGCCGAGGGGCCTTAAAGGTCCAAACGCTCGGCATCGACTCAACCACCAGGATCCCCTTTTCCCCGGACACGGCGATGCCACGCACGGCTAAGCGCGGATACTCGGGTCCGTGGTGACGCATTGTTCGGTTTGTCTTTTTTTGTTAATAAGAAGTTATGGGTGATGTGTGTGTGACCTATGCGTACACAACATAAAATTACTTCAATAAAACGCTCTTTATGGCGGCATGATTTCCATTCTTTTAAAATGGGCTTTATGGTATGCAGCTTGTTGTGTCCTTCATTTTCCCAAGAAGCTTGTCACTTGGCTCTTAGTCTGCTATGCACTAACTCCATGTAATCCCTAGGAGGCAAATTCACATGTTTTATTTCCATGGTTCTGGTTTGCGCAGCACACATGTCGGCTCTCTCATTGTCCCTAATGCCAATGTGACTGGGAACCCAGCAGAATTTTATAACATGTTTTTGTGTTGTGACCTTTACTATATTGTGTATGATGCTTCCAATCATTGGCTCCGTAGCATTTTTGGAGTTTAATGCTGTAAGGACGCTCAGTGAATCTGTATAAATGATGCTGTTTTTGATGTTTTCATTTGTTATTTTCTGTACCGCAACACTAATAGCATAACACCCCGCGGTGAAAACTGCAGCACATGAGGGCAGTCGTACTGCATTTTCATTTTTTCCTTGTATTACTGCGCTTCCTACATGAGCATGAGTTTTTGACCCATCAGTATAAAAGGCAGTATAATTTCTGTATTTTTGTTGTAGTGCTAGATATTCTTGTATTATATGGTCGTGTGGTGTACAGGTTTTCCTGAGGCGTGTTAGTGTGACGTCACACACTGTGGGGAGAGTGTACCACGGTGGCAGCGCTTCGTGTCTTGGGGCAATATTTTTGATTTCGTTTAGTATGTTCAGAGTTTGACATTTTTCTTCGAAGCGCAAGAGCAACGGCTTAATCGCGTGAGGCTTGTTGCTGAAGAGTATTCGGGATGGGCATTTCGTGACAATTGGGTAACAGAGATGTTTGGGCTGAGAAAGGATTTTGAGGATGTATGTACAAGTTAGTGTAGTTCTTCGATCTTCTAAGGAAGGTTCATTAGTTTCCACATACAGACTTGCTAATGGTGAAGTTCTGTAAGCACCGGAAGACAACCTTAAACCAAGATTGTGGACAGAATCCAGTCGTTTTATGTAGGACGGCCTTGCTGAGCCATATACTATGGACCCATAGTCTAACTTAGAGCGAACCAGAGAACGATATATATGTAACAGGGAAGCTCTACCAGACCCCCAGCGTTTTCTTGATAGTATTTTCAGCACATTGAGGGCCAGGGAAGCTTTTTTCTTTAAGCTGTTAATATGTGGCAAGAAAGTGAGCTTTTTATCGAAAGTTATCCCTAGGAATTTATGCTCTTGTTTGACAGGTAGTGGGGTTTGGTTTAAGTATAGTGTGGGGTCGGCCTGTAGACCTCGTCTCAAAGAGAACAGAACCGCTACTGTTTTCTGAGGGGAAAATCTAAATCCGTTTCCATCTGCCCAGGTAGCCAGTTTATTTATTGTTATGTGTATTTGCCGCTCATAGGTAGGTATGCTGGAAGACGTGCATGCTATTTGGAGGTCGTCTACGTAAACTGAGTACATTATGGATTTTGGGATTACTTTTCCTATGCAGTTCATTTTGATGATGAATAAGGTCGTGCTGAGGATGCACCCTTGGGGCACACAAGTTTCTTGGATAAAAGTCTTGGAGAAGGTTACGCCTAGGCGGACTCTGAACGTTCGATTGGTCAGGAAGTCGCTCAAACAGCTCAGCATCCTGCCGCGGATACCTAGGTCCGCTAGGTCACGGAGGATACCGAACCTCCACGTGGTATCGTAAGCCTTCTCCAGATCAAAGAAGACTCCGATACAGTGTTGGCTGTGGATGAACGCTTCCCGGACTGTGTTCTCAAAGCGTACAAGGTGATCGGTTGTGGAACATGTCTTTTTAAAACCGCACTGTTGTATATCTAAAAGTTGCTGGGACTGAAGTATGAAGGTTAGTCTGATGTTTAGTATGCTTTCGAATGATTTTGCTATACAGCTAGTGAGTGCTATTGGCCTGTAACTGGTGGGACTAGTTTGTGGTTTGCCAGGTTTTAGAAAGGGTACTATGATTGCTTCTTTCCATGCTTGGGGGATTTCTCCACTCATCCATATTTTATTGAAAAATTTTAGGAGAGCCTCTATGGCAGCCTCAGAGAGGTGAGCAAGCATGGCATAATGTATATTGTCTGGGCCTGGTGCTGTCATTTTACCGGATGTTAGTACTGTGTTTAGTTCCTGCATGGTAATAAGCTGATTGTAGTCTTCATGTATGAATGTTCCAAAGGGCAGGCTTTGTTTTTCTACTATTGTTTTGTGCTTTTGAAATGTGTGTGTGTAGTTGGAAGAGCTTGAAACTGTGGAAAAACAACCACCCAATATGTTGGCCTGCTCTTCTAATGTTGTTTGAGTACCGGGTGTTGTTAGCATTGGAAATGTGAATGGAGTAAAATTTCCTGTGAATTTCCGCACCTGCTCCCACATTTTCTTTGATGATATTGAGCTGTTTATGGAGGATATGTACTGTTGCCATGATGTCCTTTCTGCGCTGCGTCTAATGTATCGTGCTTTGGCTCTAGCCCTTTTGAAGATGAGCAAGTTTCCTGCAGTGGGATATCTGCGAAGGTTGCCCCAAGCCATGTTTTGCTGCTTTTTAGCCATTGAGCATTCATTTGACCACCAAACTTTACGTGTTTTTCGTGCAATTTCAGACGTTTGTGGGATGGCTTCTATTGCTGCAGATATTAAGCATGTGACAAATTTTTCATTTAGTTCTTCTATAGTAAGGGTTTCGGCATATTCTTTTTCTAGTGCGGCCTTCGTTGTGAAAAGTGCCCAATCGGCGAGGTGAATTTTCCATCGCCGTGGCTTCGTAGGGAGGATGAATGTAGCTGATGTTAGTTTTAAAACCGTAGGTAAGTGATCACTTCCCCGGGGGTCATCTAAAACATTCCAAATAAAATCATTAAAAACAGATGGTGATGCAGATGCTAAATCGAGGCAGGTCATTTTTCCAGAGCTGGGGCAGCAGTACGTAGCTTTTCCCGTATTCATTAAACAAATGTTATTCGAAAGAATAAAATCCTCGATGAGCTGACCCCTGGAATCAGTATGTTCACTTCCCCAAAATGAGGAGTGTGCGTTAAAATCCCCTATTATTACATATGGCTCTGGCAACTGTTTCGGAAGTTCTTCTAGGTCATGCATGGCTATTGTGTTGTGTGGTGGTATGTACACAGAGCATATTGTTATTGTTTTATGGCTAATGATGTTTACTGCGACCGCTTCTAAGTTCGTCTTTAATGATACCTCTCTTGCAGGGACATCGCTTTGCGTAATGATAGCGACGCCTCCTGAGAGTCGGCTAGCTTGTACTTGGTCTTTCCGGAAAATATTATATTTTTTAAGATGTTTGTGTGCTGTGGCCCAAGGTTCGTTTCTTGCAGGCACACAGCTGTAGGTGCCATTGTTTTGAGCATATCGGTTATGTCTGTGTAGTTTCTGTGTAGACCTCTACAGTTCCATTGTATTAGATACGCCATTGTGATAAGTTGGGGATTGGGGAAAGTTACTTATTCTCAGGAGCAGTGATTCGTGGTTTCCCTTTTTTCTCAAGGGAGTCTCGCCGCCGCTGCAGCGGCGGCAAACCAGGGGTTGTATCCATCGCCACTTTCGTGGCGCCGGATTTCCGCGGAGAATCCGCGGATGCGTGTGTTTTAGATGTCAGCGGACTTTCGCTGACATCCATCTCCTCCACGGTGGACGTGGAGGATATTTCTTGTTTGCGATGGCCCGTGGCCTTCGCATTCGTCTTTTTTGTTGGCACCACTGAACCATGCTCTGCTCCAGGGGCAGAGTCTCTTGGGCCAGCAGTTGCCTTCTTAGAGGGGTGGGGCGACAGGTCCAGTTCAGCAGAGCTGTTCTGGGTGTCTGTCGCCGAGGATGCCGCTGCTGAAAGTGGGACCTGAGGGCCTCTGGCGAGGATCGCGTGGTCTTCCCGCGAAATTTTCAGCCCTGTGGACTGTGTCACCGACTTCAGTGGTGGGGACTTGGTTGTCGACCCCAGGTCCTTCGGATCGACCTGTGTGCCGACAGAAACTGAAGGGGGCGGCGGTCCCCGCGTCACCGCTTCAGAGTATGTCCCTTTCTGTTGGAAAGAGACGCGTTTTCTTGCTTCAAGGTAGGACAGGTTTTCTGTGGTCTTCAAAGTTATGATTTGTTTTTCTGTTTTCCAGACTGGGCACGACCTGGAGTACGCGCCATGTGCGCCATTGCAGTTGATGCATTTTGGTGTGCGTTCGCATCTTTCTTCTGTATGTGCGTCTTCTGCGCATGTGACGCAAGTGAGTTTGCCCCGGCACGCCAACATGCTGTGTCCAAAGCGCTGGCACTTGAAACATCGTCTCGGATTCGGTATGTATGGGCGGACTTTACAATGGAGGTACGCGGCGTGGATGGAGTCAGGCAGCGTTGTGCTATTGAAAGTTAGTACAATATGTTTGGTCTTGATTTCAGCATTGTTTCTCCGGATGGTTATTCGTCGGGCTGCTATTACTCCCTGTTCGGCTAGTTCTTCTTCCATTTCCGCATCGGTACTCTGTAGGAGTTCATATTCAGATATGACGCCCTTTGAGTGGTTCAGGGTGCGGTGTGGGGTTACCGTTACCTGTATGCTCATTTCTCCAAGATTTTTTAAGGACATCAGTTTGGTGCTCTGTTCTTTTGTGTTTATTTCTACAAGGAGGTCTCCGGTTCGTTGCTTTTTTCCTTTGTAGTCTTTGCCTACACAACTTTTTAGGGTGTTGGCGATGACAAATGCAGATAGGTTGGATACCGGTACATTAGTGTTTGAGTGAAGCATAAAAAACTTCGCAAACGTTTCTGGCTTCTGTGGACTCAGTTTCTCCACATCGGTGCGACCCCTTTTCGGGGGCCGATCAGATTTTTTTGCAGATTTTTCCATACGGCATGTACTGGCTAAGGGTTGCTCATACTCTGTCGCCTCTGATTCACCCTTATACACAGAGGAAGGTCCCGGGACTCCCCTCCTGGTAGACAAACGAGGAGCCCATCGGCCGAGGATTGACCACTTCCTCGACCGCCACCATTCAAGGTTTCTTCCCTCCACCTTTCAACCTATCGCCACGGTACGGATGACAGCTTCGGTATGGGGGCTAAGGGTCTGTGGTGGCGCCAAGCACCAACACCTCGTTACACAATGCAGTGGGTATAGTCTGGCTGATGATGATGAAGGATGATTGAATACCAATGAATATTTCACTTTTCTTACCCTTGGCGCAAATCGCTGCACAGTCCCATAAATGTTGGTTATAAGAGTATACATCTGATTGGGAATGAGAGGGCAAAGACTAAATTACTGGCATGATGCAGCAGCGTCAGTTTCGAGTGAAAGAATAAATTCTGGTTCCTTGCTTAAAATGCCGCTGGATTTATGGTATCTTCCAGTAGAATAATACCCTCGCACAAAGTGCAGACGTTAAGGAACATGCACATGTTCTTCCAGAGAACGAAAAATTCCAAAGTAGTGGTAATGACTATCGGTCATCACTGCTGGGTCAGTATGCCTCTGCGTCTTTAGTAATTTTCTAGCATCCGTGGGTAACTCTGGATAGTATGGCTTCTGCACTTTAAGCAGGGAATGCAGGTGAGAAGCAGGCTATTAATTGCCCACACGCGCAAGTCGTGCTCTAGACATTGAGTAGCGGCACCAGACTCAAGTGTCATCCTATCTTCATAAACCACCAACTCCTCTATGTCAGAATTCCGCGACAACTCTTACGTTGCACTTTCTATGTCAGAGATGCTGTTAGCGGAGCTAAAATCCGACAAGTGAGAACTGCGGCTTTCAACTGCGTCCTCGGCTGGCACTGATAAAGAGGATAAAATAACATTATGCGATGAAAAGGCATCTTGGTACTGTTCTGCTCCTGTTGCGCATAATTTGCTACCATGACCATTATCAAGACTGACAACTGCCAAACAGTTTTCTAGTTCGTCGTGGACAGCCTCAGCTGTTCTTCGGCGTCGTTGCCGAAAGGACACTTCGCTTAGCACTTTATTCTCTTCATGATACAACGAATGTAGCACTTTATCAAACTATCACGAAGGGCATGGGTACACCACTACTGGCTTTGTGCCAACCAAGAGCACAACAATGGAACATTGAAGTCCAGAAATCACTCACCATTGAGGTCATCCTCTGGGCAAGCCTTTGTTGTTTCAGCTGAATTCCAGTGAAATCACAACGAAACACAGCAACGCGGGCACGGCGACCGCAAAAAAACTTGCAACGACTGCCGCTCGGAACGCGGGTACAGTGTACTAGAAGTTTTACAGTGGCTCGAGCGGAGGCGCCTCCTGTTGTGCGCCGCGTACCCTGCTTTGGAAGAAAGTAGCGGCGGCGCTGTCGTCGCCCGCACTTGAAGCGACTGCGCGCGCCTTCTGCTCCCGCAGTTGCGTGTCGTTGTTTGCGTCGTGGTGTGTTGCTCCGTGCGTGCGTTTTCTGCATCAGTGTTTACGATGCCTCCCAAGCGGCGGCTAAACCACTGTTATGCGCCAGGTTGCACAACTGGCTACGCGAGAACAGCACAGGAGCGTGCTGCTACTACCTGCCTCGGAAGGAAAGATGCTGAACGCAGCAGTATTCACAAGAGCCTGTGACTTCGGTGGCTTGCTCTATCCCTCTATAAAACTTTTCAAGTTTATTACCAACCTTGAAGATATATTTACAGGCTGCTTCAGCTCGAACAAGCTCCATCACGACAGCATCATGGATGTGCTGGCTGTCATACACAACAAGCACATTGCAGCTATTGGATGTGAGGAGCACAACCAAATACTTACAGCCAACATGATTGGATTTTATGTGGTGACCCGCATGCACTTTTATGTTAAAGGCTTGAATAAGTCTCGTGATGCAGCACGCAGAAAGTCGCACCAGCATTTAAAGCTTAGTCGCATATGATGATCACATATCAACCAAGCTGTTGTGCAGTGGTCGGCTTAAAAGTGGACATATTGTGCAGTAAAACTCATTGTTGTGGTCTGTGAAAACTTTGTTTGTTGTTCATGACTGTGCCAAGCACCTGTGCGTACCAAGTAGTAGTAGTAAGTGCAGTGCAAATTCCTTGTGATACAGAAGCATAGATGAAGATATTAAATGCTTTGAAAAATAATGGAATCTCCCTAATAAACCAAGAACATGTATCCAGTACCACACAGGGTATTCAGGTGCGTCACGTCCCCTGCCCCGCGCGTGCGCACGCACGCACGCAGCACAAATAGAATAGCGCCACGACTCGGCGTAATTAAATGCCGCAGCTAGTTCCGAGGCTGGTTACAGAGGGAGGAGGTCGTATGAGTCACGGAGAGCAATTTTAACATTTTGACAAAGCGTATTTCTTTCAAAATGCTAGTAAGGAGACAATATTAATCGCCGTTTCATTTCACTTACGGCGAACTACCTTCTTTATGTGCTCTTGTCTCATGGTCGGTGGTATCTTGATCATAGACAGGGAATCCTTTTTATTTCGTATTTATTGGCGCTTGAAAGCGAGGACGCAAGCACATATTTTGTGTGAAGCGCACCATCAGTGAGATGAAATTTACCATACAAAGAGTATGAGCGAAGTGAGGAATGTATATTGCATTCAGCTATACAGCTGAGCCGCCCGCGAGAATCGCAGTGAGCGTTTGCAAAATCACTTTTTTTTTCATTTTGCTCGTTCATGGATAAAACAGGGTCAATACTAATCAAGGCAAACTGCAACGAATACCACCGCGAAATGTGAAGCGGCTGTCCCCGGCCAGACAATTACGGAACTCTTCGGTCCGCCAGCGACAGCATCGGAATATTTCCACATGCACAACGAAGCTACACGGGACAGAAAGCGGAAAGCAAACATTTTTGTCCCTTAGTAGTTTTGCATCCCTTCGTGGTGGTAAACTTGAATCGCCTAAAACATCGGCGGAAGCGGTGTCCTGCAAGCGCGACGGCCGCCTGAAAGGTGCCGCGGCTGACGCGCTTTCAAGTGCGGGCGACTACAGCGCCGCCGCAACTTTCTTCCGCTCGAGGCCCTCTGCAGCGGAGGCGGTCGCGCCACTAGAAATATTCTAGTTCACTATAACGCGGGTTCTCGGATGAGCGCGCGTCGCAGGATTGGCTCTCGGCGCGGCTGCGAGTAGCCGCGGTTTGGATAGTTTGGATTTGGATTTGTGATAGTGATCTCCATGGCCATTAGACTGCGGGGCGTCAGTGAAACCAGAACTAAATTTCTTCGGCAGTTTCAATTTTGTCTGCGTGTTTTATTGAAAAACAAAGTAATTCCAGCTGTTTAAAAATATTTTAGATAGAAATAAATCTTTCTACCTTAGTGTTACATAGTGGGAGCACACTTGCACTGCTCACCATTTGCATACACACCACATGCAAATTTGCACTCGAAGTAAAAATTAATAAATAAATAAATTATTACTGTCACGGTGAGGAGAAGTGATCTGGTACCGGCTTTTCTATTTGGGCTTCAGAAATAGCCTGAGAGGGCAGACAATTAGCCTATAGCATGAATGTTATAGCAATGCCATCGTATCTGGTTCAACATTTATTCATCATTTGACAATAGGTGGTGTCCAACTTACGGCGGACATTGCGTCACGGCGCAGCTTTGTCACGTGAATTTGAACTTCCGGGTCCTTTCTGTCGTCTGGTTTGTGTGGGCATTGCTTGCATGCGTGCGGTTTCGGTCTTTCTTTCCTTAATACTTTCACTCACATTGCTGGAAAAAGGATGTTGTGCGCTGCCTCAACCTTCAGAAACTTCATTGCAACGGGATGCAACATGTTCCGAGTGCCATCAAGTATAGGGAACGGCAAAAACAGTGCGCCGTTGCGATCCGCTGGCAGACTGCCTGCGACAGTCAACCCTATGCTATGCTTCGAGCATTTTGTTGGCGGCAGAGTTTGAGAGCGTTGTGGAAGTTGAAGAATTCGGTTAAGTAGGTTGTTTATCTCCTCGAGGAGCACCAATTTCTCGCTGGGAAGACTTCGGCTATGTGCCACAACCGTTCTCGCATGACGGCGGCAGCACCGCGCGGGCTATGTTTGCAAACATATGCTGTTCGGCCTCCGTCAGTACAGCGTGACAACTTAAGGTGTTAAAGGACAGGACGATTATTCCTCCGACATTTGCGCTAAATGCGAGTATCTCGAATCCATAGCTAATGCGTGTGTGGTCACTGCCGTCAGTTGTCGAAACGGCGACACCGCGGCCACGTACGGCGGTCTCGTTCGCTGGCACTGCTCTGGTCGCAGTATGTTTACGAGCACTTGTAAGAGTATAAATTGTTCTATGAGGCCATTTTCGCTAATTTCATGCTCAAACTGAAACACGTCTTCACCAGAACACTAGTCGACATGAGCACGCAGCAAGTGTCGAAAATTATAATTAAGCAACCTGTTACACATAAGTTCCCTGTTTGTGTGGACCCGCATGTTGCAGTAATGTTTCTTCGTTTCCTGTGTGCGAAGAGCGAGGCTGACAGACAAGGTGCTCACATTAGAAAGTGATAAGAATTATTTACCGCTCTTTTCATACTCTGGGTCAGTAAGTTGGGAAAAGCACTTCAGGATAACATAATTAAAAAAAATAGCAGCCAACATAGCCTAGCTGTTTTTCACCTTTCATTGTACAGAACTTGGGGTAATTGACATCTGAGACAAATTTTACAATACTGAACTGTCACTGTGCAGCAAAGCATCATTTGCAAACTGTCTAAGTGCTGAACATGCATGTGAAGTAAATAAATGTCTACGTCTATAGCTTGCATGTGTGATGCATTGCATGCTTGCATGTAGCAATATTGCACTTAATGATTGACTGATTGAGAGGGACCTTGGTGATATCAAGAAGTGCAAGATCAGAGGCTGGTCTAGTGGTCGTTGGGTCCGTAACGATCAAGAGTAATAACCTAGTTTTTTGTTAAAAAGCCAAGGAATACATTGTGTTCACAGACATTCCAGACTTTTTGGTATCACTAGTGTCTTAGGGATGCTTTATCAAAGTGCAAGCTGTGCCACATTGTTTATGCCAAAGCTAAAACTGGATGTGAATGCCTTGTGTTCAACATTGCACAAGACTTTGTAACAGGAACTTGTAGAAGATGCTGAAAACAACTCGTATCAAGCTTCTGTGTGTGCTGTAAAAGCCGAAGCATGATATTTTTTTTACGCTTGACCATACTATAATTTACTATTTGTCACAAAGACCTCCTGCATTAAACTCATTTATTACATGCTGTAAAAAATGCGGTGCAAAAGGTTTTGCAAGAGAAAGATATGATGCTATTACCCACAGGACAAGAAGAGTTTCCCATTAATAGCTGAGAAACTTGCTTCTCTTGCAGTTCAACAGTAAAGCTGCCCATGTCAAGAGCTTGTTCTGCTTTTGGCTGGTGTTTGCGTACTGTTTTGTCTTTTTGCCTGACTTTGTTTACGTTGTGGTGCCTGTAGCGAAGCTCTGCAGCAGGCTTTGATGCCTTGCTTTGGCTTTAGGTTTTCATTAGGAAAAACACAAGGCAAGCTCATCTTTTGCCTAGCTGCTGGTGTTGTTACTTACCTGCCTTACCTTGAATACTGTGCATACAGTGCGTATGTTATACATCTCCACATTTCTATACATAGCTGGGCATCAACAGCTGAGGTGCCAACCATTGGCGACATCTGTCAGTACACAGGCTGGTGGTTCTCCTTCAACTAGGCTCAGGGCACAAAGTATACGACTACAAAATGGCTACAGGCTCTCCTCTGCCTTGATGGGAAGCAACATTGATTATGCATCCTGAAGCTAAGAGAACGTTAAAGAGATGACACAAAACAAAGCATTTTTTTTGTGCATTTTGTTTCATCTACATAATGCAGCAACCAGCATCGGGAAATCGAGTACAGAAATTCTTAACATTCAGAGCTGCAAGTTATATGCAAATTGCATGTAATGTCCCACACCACCGTGCAGGATGTGAAATGCATTGCAGTACAGTTGCAGTGCATAACTATGCATAGTTAATTTTGTTTGTGTGCAAAGTTCTTACGCATATCCACCAAAGCCGCAGTAAGTGGACACCTCTCACTGATGGAATAGCTGCCATGTAACTTGCCCATCCAGGTTCTTGACGCACATAAATAGAGGTTTTCAGCCACAAAGTCTCGCTGCATGCTTGTCGGGGCATAATTCGTACATGCAGAAAGACTACAGTAGTGCTGAAAATTCAACACATTTGTAATGCAGTTTCATTTTTGCATTACAGCTCAACTAAAATTATATCACTTGACAGAGTTATTAAGCATGCCAGCTTCTGAAGTAATTATTCCACAAAGCATAGCAAATATCCAACGGAAGCAATTAAGCTGGCAAGTACAGGAACCGACAATAAAACAGATTGTGCCCCTAAGGTTGTAAAACATTGATAAGTCCACAGACGTTTGAGAAGAGGAGCGACACATGGGCAATGAGGGACACCGTAGTAGAGGCCTCCATATTAATTGAGACCACTGGGAGTTCTTTAACGTGCGCTGACATCGGGCAGCATACGGGTGCCTTTCGCGCTTCACCTCCATCGAAACGCGGCGGCCGCGTCCCGGATCGGGTCCTCCGACTCAGTAGCCGAGCGCCCTGACCGCTAGGCCACCGCGGCGTGTATAGAAAATGCACCGAAAGTCCTCCGAGCATTTGCACGGTTCAAGCTCTTTGTCGTCGTAGCCACCCTGCTACAATGTGCGCACCCTGCAGTGCGCTCGAACGTAATGCTAGGCTGCGGTTGCCGTTAGTCCATATATTCAGCGCCTGGAAGCGCGAAACCTCTAGGAAATATGTACTCTAGTATATATTAGAGAACTATGTAGCAGCCTTACGATAACCGTAACAAGAGGCGGACTTTTTAGCGAGTGAATGAAGCGTCCTAAACTTCAGCGCGAACAGACGACGCATGCCGAAACGTTCGCACTTACAACAATTTTCCGCCCTTAATTCCAATATGGAACGTCGAGCGTGGGCATGATAATGCACGTAGAGCATGCTGACCTTTTTTACGACTTCATTCGCGCGTATTAACGTATTACGAGCGAATTTAAGCTTGGCAATTCCACATTTCAAGCAGAGCGCCGTACACACGCATCTCGCCGAAAGACCCGGAAGTCGGAGTACCCAGCATGCCTTGCGGCTCGTTCAGATTGGACACCACCTATATTGCTCCAATGTGAAAAGACCACTTCAGAGCAACGTTATCAGCATGTTGCTTGGTAACATTGCAGCAACATTAAGTAATGTTGAAGAATGTTAGCCCAACATAGTACAACATCGGCAATGTTGTTGCAACGTTGCAGTAACATACTGTGCTACTACATGGCAAAACATTTGTCATGACAACCAGGCTGAAGAAGCGAGGAGGGATAGATGTGGTTATGAGATGAGATTTACAAACTCTCGCGAGCTGGCTATTTCATTTACGAGACGTTCCGGTCGGCTGATCAAAAAGAAAACCAAACGCACTTTAGTTTGTGAATTTTTTCACATGAGAAAAATAAAGCTATAAAATAAAAGCTATGTTTTTGGGGCTTAAGGGCCCAATGGGAGTCAGGCTGTGAGAGACACCGAAGCAGAGGGCTCCGGATCATTTCTACCACCTGGGTTTGTTCACCGAGCAATGATACTATAAAGTACTACATGGCTGCCATGCTTGCCGGCTAAAGAGAAATGCGGCCGCCGAGGCTAAGAGCAAACCTTGGTTCCCCGGCTCAGTAATCAAGCGCCTTGACCACTCAGCCACCGCGGCATGGAAATAAGGAAATATATTAGTCAATAAATACAGCTTAGTTTTTTTCTCAGCGCGCACTATAACCCATAGCTCATCCGTGTCGCTGCTCCAATGCCGCAGTTGTGTACTTCACTCTGCAACAGTGAATGAATAGTCGGACACCAGCCGTTTCTGTACGGACCCAAGCCCGGCTCGGGTCCGCAGCTTTAAGCCCGAGCCCGGACCCGCAACTTCAGGCCCGGGCCCGGCAAAGGCCCAGAAAAACAAATCATGTCACGGCCCGAGCCCGTGCAGTGCACTATTCTGCATATCTTCCATGAAGTCTTAAATTTTTTTTGTGCCTCGACCGCTGGCTCATTTGCAATGAAAATGAGCTTAGAGCTCAGGCTTTGGGTAACGTTTTTTTTTAAGTCTAACAACGGTACTTTCATGATTTAGCTGCGCATTATGAAAACCCATAATCGTCTGCGCCGGGATCAGCGAACTGAAAGCCACCGGCGCCAGGTTGCCGCCGATGGGCAGTGGTAGCGCCTTCGAAGGACGCGCGCACCTTGCAACGCTCTCCTTGGTGTCGTGGCGCTTAACGCTGCAGGCAACAGATGGCGCCACTAGTCCCCTTGGCAAAATTCCGTCGGCTTCTGGTTTCTGAATCTCGGCGCATCCGGTCTCGGGTTGCATCATGCGCAGCTCAACCAAGGAAGTACCGTTGTCAAACTTCCTAAAAGACAAAAGTTACAATTCCAAAGCTCTGCGAGCAGTTTTACTGCAAACGAGAGGTTGAGACGGGAAAATTTATAGGTTTTCCAGGTAAAGATGGACACTAAAACATGCACACACGTTGCGTGAATTTTGGACTTTCTGGCATGCTGTTACAGAAAACTATTGATTCTACACCCACAAAATGTTGGGGAATGTTTCGCTCTACTACGGCCACGCTACTAGAAGTACTATATGCTGTATAGAGCACAGTGGAGATCGAAATTTAAAGCAGCGCTCGGTCTATTCGCCGCGGCTTCATTCAAAATCCAGTTCCGCCCTGTTTCCGGAGGCGGCGCACCAATTTGCCCGAGGATTCGTGGTTAACCGGGAGGTGCGCTACCCCGAGCTCAGATCGGCCAAGGAGCGAGTGACAACCTACAAAGAAATTACTAACCACTTCAAGAAAGAAAGTCAGATCTTCCCAGAACCATATAAATCTCTGAGTAAAACAGAACAAGTCAGTTGGCGGCAGCTCCAAACAGACATGCACTTTCTTCAATCGGTACATGTACTCCATACGGTTCCCGGAGCAGTACAGCCCCATCTGTTCTCTCTGTGGGCACCAAAAGGCAGACACACCGCACACCCTATACTCATGTACTCAAGACAAGCCATCGCACAGTCTGCAGCTCTCTACCGAATCTCAGTGGGAGGCCGCGCTGCTCAGCTCGGACTCGGAGGTTCAACTTCGAGTCACAGAGCGAGCCGAAAAGGTCGCCGAACGATATCGTCGGTCGGCCACCTGGCGTCCGGCCTAGAAGAGGAGCCCACCGCGGGGAGGGAACGTCACCCCAATCCGCGCATAAGACCTGTTCTTTAATGAAGTTTACCTCCTCCTCGTTTTGTTTTTAAATCGAAGTGTCGTCCGACATACCAAGGTGGTCCTCATTAACGGTACGGCGGACATCGCTGTAGGTCCAGAGTCACTGCATCATGCTGCATGCTACGCGCCTCTTCCCTGAGAAGGTGTTGAAATCCATTCAAGTGATTTCGTTCGCTTCTCTGCTTTTAATCCCACAGTAAACACACAGAGTATAAGCAGCATTCGCCAAGAAAATTTCCTTTCCCTCCCGAAACACATATTAATTCTCTCTCTGTAGTAGTGAATGGCAGGTAAGAGCAATTTTCAGTGATCAACAATACCGGTTGCAATGCCAAAGAATCACATAATAAAAGAAAGTGCTCCAACAAAAGAAAATTTAACAAATAAAAACAAACAAAAAGAAGCTCCGCGGGCGACATTGACCGCAACCCCCGCCACTGTCGCGGCCACACCCAGGGTTTTTTTTTTTTTCAATGATGAGTGCCCAGCCTTTGCTGTGGAGCAGTGCCACTGAGCTCACGTTAGAGCGAACTCACTTCGTCGAGCTCTCGACACTCCGTTGAACCTGTCAACTCTCCACTGTGTGTTCGAAACTTGTTTTGCCCCCGAAAGGGCGCAGCGGGGTTAGCGGAGCCTCCTCCAATGCACACCCCTGAAGAAGCCGGGCGCCGGGCCAGGGGTGGCTTGTACCCATTTTACCGGTGGGTGTCCGGCGGTGGGTTTCGAACCAACCACCTCCCGCAGCCGAAGCGGACGCCCAGACCACTAGGCCACGACTGCGGTGAATGCCCCAGGCACTTCCCATAGTTATTTAGCCGCAATGAAGCTTGGTTATTGCTAATGAGGCGTTCTGCGGCGGCTGCGGACTCGTTTCGCGCTGAACATCTCACAAAAGGCCGCATACGTTCATTCATGCATACGTTCCTTCGTGTCGTGTAACCAAGACAGCTCCTGCGCACCCAAGGTACCCGCGCAGGTAGTTTTCCCAATCGCCGCTAGATGGGAGCACCTGTCCCAACAAAAACAACAATTTCGTTTGGTTTGCTTGCTCGCCGTGCTCTTGCCAGTGGCCGACTGGTGCCTGTCACTTGAACGTCACATTCTTATCGCTTAACGAGAATGTCGGTGATGCGTCAAGGACACTGCACCGTACATACTGGCTGTGTCCGCTAAAAGCGCACATATAAACACGCAGAATACTTTTTATAACTGCACTGCAGCCCTGTTACTATTTGTAATAAGAACTATAGCTGTGTTTTTTTTTTGTTAAAGTGACAGCAAAAAATTAGCGCATAATGAACTGGCAGTTTTTGTATTAAAGGTTATAAAGAGTACAGTTCAAATATGATGCAGTAAGTGCTGCATCAGTGTCTTTATCGCAAAAAGAACTTCGCTTCCTGAATTGCACATCTTAGTTTGTGTTTGCTTGCAGGGATCCGGGTGCATGAATTAGCTCTATGCGCGTTGTTTTCTATTTTGGTGTCTGAATGTATTTATACGCGCAGCGTGCCAAATAAATGTCAGTTGCTAGTTCAGAGCTGTGTTGTCCATTTCCTCCTTTCTTCCGCTCTTTTCTTTGGCCTTCGGCCTTGCGCTGTTTCAATCATATCAAATATGAGAGAGCTTCGGCTTTAGCATCATAAAATTGAAAATGGCCCTTTTTGTTCCTGCTTATGTTAACTTTGCACGCCAATGCAACCAGCTATACAACTTAAAGGGGCCCAGCAGCGCTTTTTTCATATTCTTCAGATGATGTCTTCATGACACGCAGATACCGAATCAAAAAGAATCACTGGAATCGGTGCACTAGAACGGGAGTTATTAAGGAATGAATTTTCAAAATACAAGCAAACAAAACATTGCCCTGGACTCAAATTTTCCCGGTCTTCTGCCGCCTAGTGGAGGCCTTTGCGCTAAGCAGGATACTCTATGCCACCCCTTATCTCAAATTTTCGAAAGCAGAAAAGGACAAATTGGATAGCATGATACGGCAGGCCTATAAGGCTGCGTTAGGACTCCCACTAAATGCCTCAACCGAAAGGCTTATGAGGTTAGGAATACATAACACCTACAATGAACTGAAAGAAGCCCATTTAATGGCTCAAACAGCGCGATTAGCCAATTCCAGAACTGGCAGGAGTATTCTTACCAGGCTCGGAATTAACTTTCAACCTACGAATAACGATGCTAAAGTAGACTTACCCCGCTACTATAGGACGGCCCTACTAATCAAACCACTCCCCAAAAACATGCACCCCTTACACCATGAGGATAGAAGACAAGCACGAGCCAAAGCCTTACATAAGAAATACAGACAGTGCGCTGCAACACTTTATGTAGATGCGGCAGAATACAAAATTACCAATGCCTTTGCAATTGTGGTTGTGAACGAGAATGGTGACCACATCGTCTCGGCGTCAATCAAAACGAAATCCTCTGAAACGGCAGAAGAGGCGGCTATAGCCCTCGCCCTAGCACATACCCAAGGGAGCATCATCCTCAGCGATTCCAAAATGGGTATCAATAATTTCGCTAAAGGGCGAATTACAAATACCTCCCTTAGAATCCTTAACGCAACCAAATTCTCACCAAATTATTCCGAATTGATATGGGTCCCAGCCCATTCGGGGAATCCGGGGAACGAGGCAGCCCACAATAAAGCCCGAGGTTTCGTCGACCGGGCAGTGGATGAGTCTGGCTCCCTGAATTTCACGAAGGACTCAATGATCACATATCATGATCTCACCAATCATTTTAAATTAGAGAGGAGAATTTTCCCCCCTCCAGACAAAAGACTTACTAAAGAACAAGAGGTTACGTGGCGTCGTCTACAGACGAGATCGATACGTACCCCATCATTCCTCGCGCACATTTATCCAGATCTTTACAACCCAAACTGCAAACACTGTGGCCAACGTGCTACCTACGATCACATCCTGTGGGACTGCAAAATAGGGCCACCTCCGGGTGATCTAGTTACAGCTCCTTCTCTCGAGCGGTGGGAGACAGTGCTGGCTAGCTCTGACCCCAGAACGCAAGTTTTGGCGGTGGAGTGGGCTGACAAAGTCGTCGAGGGCTATGTACTCTCGACCACTTAACGTGACCTCTTGCCAAGCTCTTCCCGGCGAATAAAATGTTTTACAATCTAGTAACCATGCAACCAATTGAAGGGACCATGTAGTGATGCTCCAAGTAAGTGGGACTGAGCTTAGTTAATTGCTTAATTACCCAATTAGCCCAATTAACTTCTCTAGTCAGGCCATATAAATAAATAAAACCTAGTATGAAATTGGTCGAGCTCGGGAATCGAACCCCGGTCTTCGGAGTGCGAGACGAGCATGCTATCTACTCCGCCATGCCAGCTCGATGGTTTGGAATGAACAAAGGCACGTCTAGTGAATACGGTGTCTTCGCTCACTGCCATCCTCCTCCCTTCCCTTCCGGCGAGGTTTAGGTGTCCACCGAGATATGAGAGAGAAATACATTTCCTTTCCTCAAAAACCAATTTACCGACGAGCGAGGCGTAGAACCGAATGGGCGATGGCGTTCTATGGACTCCCTGGCAGCGTTGTAAGACGCTCTCGCGTTCCACTCTTAGAGGCGAAGCTTAACATCTTAACCACGCATCAGTGACCCCACTTTAGGTCAAAAAAGTGCACCCCCCCCCCCCTGAATTTCGACGGGTGTCCACCGAGATATGTGAGAGAGTTAATGCGTAATTTTCTTTCCTCAAATACAATTTTCATTTTCTTCAATCTTCGTCTTCTTTCACTCCCACTTCCTCCGTTCCTCTACGGTGCGGTTCAGGTGTCCACCGAGATGACAGAGATTTACTGCGCCATTTCCTTTCCTCAAAAACCGTTGCGTTGAAACTGCAAGGCATCGCGCCGAACGGGTGGTGGCGTTCCGTGGACTCCCTGGCAGCGCTACAACACGCTGTCGCGTTCCACTCCTAAAAGCGAAGCTTAAGCTTAATTAGCAGTTAATTAGTATTCGGGTATTAATTAGTAATTAACCATTAATTAGTGATTTGTCATCACTTAGTAATTAGTACTCAATTACATGTGACGCCACCAGTGCCACAGAAGCACTGAAAGTGGTGCGGAAAACGCTTTCGCCTCTACGCACATAAGACAGTCAAAGTGCCCCCTGAATTTTTTTACGTCTACCCCAACAACCACTCGGAGCTGTGCGCTTGCTAGGGTATGCGAGAACGTCGTTATAAAGCCTTCTGAGAATGTCTTGGGCACAGAGCCCTCGACGAAAACCTACTTGCATAGGAGACAGGACGTTGTACTTGTCCAAGTACCATTCAAGTCTTCTTAGAGCCATATGTTCCATGACCTTACAAAGGTTGGACGTCAGCGATATCGACCTGAGGTCTTGTAATGTTCGACTTGGCTTGCCAGGTTTTGGAATTGGTATTACCACAGACTTCTTCCAGGCAAGAGGAAGATCACCGTTGGCCCAGTACTTGTTCATCTCTTTCAAGAGGGCAACTTTATGTGACTTGGGAAGGTTCAGAAGTGTTGAGTAGCGTATATCATCCGGCCCTGGGGCGCTATTGTGATTGGAGTCATACAGAGCTGCCTCCAGTTCGTCTAATGTGAAGGGAACGTCGTAATCGTTTGATGTACCTGATACGGGGTCTGCAGGCAAGACATCTGCACTTTCAGGTTGGGGAAAAAATACCTTCCCTGCTTGTATAGCTAACTTCGCCAGGGAGACATTCAATTTCAAGGCCATGCATTGGGCAGGGGAAATTGGCTTCTTGCGTCCAAGGATAGCTCGAAATATGTGCCAGGCATTCGATAAGTTAGCTGCTCCATTGAGTGAGTGGCACAGCAGCTGCCAGTCTTGGAGAGCGAGCTGCATAGTATACTTCTCAACTTCTTGACTGATGCGAGTGAGAGCACGCCTCCGATGGGGTGTCCGGCCTGATCGGCGATACGCCTTGAGAGCCCGAAGCCTACGATTCCACAGATTCAAAAGGTGGGAGTCCGGCTTTGGGGCATCAAACTTGACTGAAAGCTTCGTTGTAGCTTTCTTCTTGGCATCGCTGATCTGAGTAATGAGCTCGTCTAACCCTGTGGGAGCGTTCACCGTACCGAGCATTCTACGAAAATCGTCCCATGAGACGTGCTCCTCTATTCGACGGCGTTGTTGCCGCTGTAATGACTTTCGCCCTCGAGGAGCCCATGAGACCACCACGGGATAATGATCACTGCCCATGACGTCATCAGCCCTCGACCATAGGATCTCACTGGGATGAGACACTAGTGTCAAGTCTGGGGAAGTGTCTTGTTGACCTTTGTGCTGGCCAAGGCGAGTAGGTAGCGTGAGGTCGTTGGCTATGGTCAATTTCGCTCTGACAATTTGCTGCCAAAGGTGCGTTCCCCTAGCATCTGAGTGATGATATCCCCAGCTGCTGTGCATGGCGTTAAAATCACCCCCAACTACAACGCGATCCTGGGGATATATCTTTAAGAAGTGTTCTACAAAAGACATATCTACTCGATATGTCGTAGTACCGAATGATCGCGCATAGATTGAAAAAACTAAGGCTTGTTGGTCGCCATCTAACCTAAGGCGTACTCCCGCTACCTCCTGCGTCTGCGTGTACCACGCGGAAGTATGTAGTTCAGTGTGGGCCGTGCGCGACAGAACAAGAACGCATGCCTGCCCATTGGCTATTGGAGGCGCAGATCGCGATCCTGGTCCAGGACGCCGGTGCTCTATGGAAGGGGTGCAGTAAGGTTTGTACCCTATTAGACTGGGCTTATTAATGCCAGTCTCCTGAAGCAGGACAGCTAGAGGAGGCGTTGGCGTGATGGACAGTCTCCTCTGAAGTTCCGCTTGTTTGCGACGGATTCCCCGGCAGTTCCATTGCAAGAACCATATAGGAGAGCCCGACGCAAAAATGTCATGTGGTTTCGCGCTAATTCCTGCCATTATGAAACTGAAAGGTACGCGGAAGTGAAGATGATGTGTGCCCAATTTCGGGCTCTTGATTCGGAGAAACCGGTGACATTCCCAAGAGTGGGAGCATACGCTTGATCACCTCGGCAGTGACCAGTTCGATAATGCGCGTGAGCTGGTTTTCATCTAAGTGTAGCGTACGCGAACTATCTTTTGCAAGATTCGTTTGCGCGCCGCGTTGCGTATCACGGAGTGTTTCAGCGTAAACCCGATGAATGCGCGCTTGCTTTGGTGCCGTCGCGGTATGCTCAAAAACTGTGGTTAGAGATGAGGTGGCATTCCTTTGACTATTGCTCTCAGATTGTGTGGAGGGCTTGTGCGCGCCTTGCCGTTTAGTTTTATGATCGCAGTCTCGTGTCTTCTGCAACGGCTGACTTTGCAGTGGAGGGAAGTCCTGATTAACAAGCACAATTGACTCCGAGGCTGATTGCTGTGTACTGACAGGGCTCTTGTGCGCCGTCATCGACACCGTTTGGTTACAACGTAGAATCTCGGCTTGTTGTTTGCGTTCTTTTCGTCGCGATACTCGGATACGACGGAAAATGCCATTCCTCAAGGTTTTTGTGGCCTGCCGCCGAGCAGGGCACTTTGGGTCCGTGGCTACGTGGGGACCTCTGCAATTGCGGCCTAGTGGTTCCGTCGGACAAACCTCGAGGTTTCCATGTGCAAGGCGACCGCAGTACGAGCATCGACGTTGGTCGACTAGTGGACACGAAATTGCCCTGTGTCCGATTTTGTGACAGGTCTCGCATATGATAGACTTCGGGTGATAAGGTGTCACCGGAAAGAGTATGCTGTACAGATGAATTTTTCGGGGAAGTCTGGAGCCCTCAAACGTGATTAGAGCTGCTCCGTTCTTGCCCATAGGCCTGGCGTTTATTATCCTGCACGAGTAGCACGTGAGGTTTGCCATGAGCTGTTCGCTTGTTAACCCGTTGGCACGATAAATGACCCCGCGGATCTGGCCGGGGCGTATGGTTTCATAAGCTTGGATAGATGTCTCCTTTCCAGAAATTAGGAGAGACTGCAGTCCAATCAGATGGTCTCTGGCATGCATATGCGATATGTAGACAGCAAACTGATTGCTTCGTTCAAGAGGCCGCACTTGAAAGCCAGAGTGAAAATGAATTTTCCGAAGCTCATTAGCAACAGCTTCGTGAAGCCAGTGTGCGGGGAGTGTCCCTAGTTGTCCAGGTGAGGTTAGCTTAATTATCACAGTGTATTTAACACTGATTGGATCGGCGGCTGCGGCCTTGTTCTTTCGCCTAACAGGCTGCCAATAATCTTCTTCAGTATGTTCATTATCAGCCAAGTGATCGATTCTGCCCATAGGGGTGACTATGGACGCTGAGGCACAGCCTAGCGATCGATAATGCGCATCCGTGAAGCGAGCATTTATAGCTATCTGCGAGTGGGTATGTTTTACGCCGTGTCGTTTGTTCTCAAAGCGAGTGCTTTCTTGAGCCATCCGCGAGGTGCCTGACCCCATCCTAGGTTGCTTGGCAAATTTCGAAAACGGAAAAGTGCAAGATCCTACCTCGAAAGGGGCTCTTCCCGGCTTGTTTTCCGTGGAAAGAACAGAGAATGGGTTGGAGACAGGTATCGTCGCAACCACTTGAATGGCTTCGTCATCTGCCATGCTTTCGTCGGCGCCGAGCACGGCGTCAGGTTGGGCCGCGTTATCTGTGCCGCTGCAAAACGATGTTACCGCGGCGTCTTGCCGAGGCTGCTGCGAAGCCATGTTCGCGGCTTCGGCGGTATACGTATCCGATGCATCCGGATGGTTTCCTGGGGTAGTCGTTGACGCGGAAGCGTTGAAACCGTCGTCCACAGGTGGCGAGGAACACGATGGGGGTGGCCCATTCATTTTTGGGAGCCTAGCCCAAAAACGTCCGGGCCAAAAAGCTTCAAAAAGTCGGAGCGATGCGAACGTGCGTCTGTTCGAGACGGCTGCTTGCAGCGCCACCCCTCCACAAACCTTCGGTCCTCGTTCGGCGCACCAACGTTTCGCACGCTTTCGCGACAGGCCGCTTCTTATCCTTCGCAGTCCCTCTTGGCATACTCAGTGCCGGCCGGCATACAGGTGAATTAGCACGTATGCGGTACGGCCGAAAGCGCATGCAGCGCACCTCAATGACTCACCACCATTTCGTCCTACTGAGAAATGTTCCAGCGCACGGCATAGAGCTTGCTTGCACCGTGTACACGCTTAAGGGTGTGGGGCGTCGAATCAGTGGACACACCGAATGTGTTGCGAAGGCAAGATTACCGCTGGTCCTTAAGGGTAACGGAGTGGATAGCGAAGGCAAGCGTAGCAGGGGGCGGCAGAAAGTTAGTTGGGCGGATGGGATAGAGCAATTTGGGATACGGTGGCCGCAGCTGGCAAGGGACAGGGTTAATTGAAGAGACATGGGAGAGGCCTTTGCCCTGCAGTGGGCGTAGTCAGGCTTATGATGATGATGACAGTACGCGCCACGAAATACCATCGAAATCATAGTGTGTGGACGAGGGCAAACGCCAAAATCAACGACCCGCTTCGCACGCTCAGTGTCTCTGGCATTTAGCTGCTGATCGCAAGTTCGCGCTACCGAACCGGCCCGCGGCTGCCGGACACAAAAAGGCCCTTTGTGCTTAAAGGACCTAGGTGGTCTCAAATAATCCGAGGCCATCCACTGCGGCTTCCCTCATATAGCCCAAGTGCCGCTTCAGGACGCTAAACTCCACGTACCATATCATACCATAGCATTCCATGCGATGCCATACCATACCATACCATACCATACCATACCATACCATACCATACCATACCATACCATACCATACCATACCATACCATACCCGGGTTCGAACCTGGCCACGGCGGTGGCATTTCGATTGAGGCGAAATGCTGGAGGCTCGTGTCCTGTGCGATATCCGTGCGCATTAAAAAACCGCAGGTGGCCTAAATTATCCGGAGCCCCCCACAACGGCGTCCCTCACAGCCCGGGTCGCTGTGGGAGGTCAATCCTCTAAAGTCGAAGCATACGTGCCATAATTCTATTTGCTCACCCATTCAACTCTATACACATGCCGCCGAGGTGGCTCAGTGGTTATGGTGCTCGGCTGCTGACTCGAAAGTCGCGGGTTCGATCCCGGCCGCGGCGGTCGAATATCGATGGAGGCGATATTCTACAGGCCTGTGTACTGTGCGATGTCAGTAAACATTAAAGAACCTCAGGTGGGCGAAATTTCCGGAGCACTTCACTACGGCGTCGCTCATAGCCTGAGTCGCTTTGGGACGTTAAACCCCATAAAACCAACCAAACCAACATTTTCAATGGGGATGCCACACCATACCATACCATGTATACTAATGATATTGTGCCGTGCATGCCATCAAAATCAACGTAAAAACCATATACACACTTTTTTCACTAGGGCGTTGCCGACACCATGGCGCAAGCACGGTGTAGGTGTTAGAGCCTGCGAGCGATTAGGTGGCGCCCAGGTTATAAAGCTCTGCGGCCGAGGACCGTGCGTGCCGTATGGTTTGAAACGAAGACAGTCACCGCACCTTTCCTTCCTCCTCTCCCTTTTCGCAGGTACGTGCTGAGGATGCGCAGCAGCCGGCGGACGAAGTCGCCCCAGAGCGGCCCATATTCGTCAGTCGACTCAAGAACATCTCGAAATGGAAGCCGCAGTGGCTCAAGACGCTCATCTGCTATGCCAGCGCCAACGAGACCAAGGAGTTGACGGATAAGATCATGGGCAAGATCAAGATCCAGATGCTAGACTGAAGGACGCGACTGCACACTGCCTCGAAGCTAGAGCCATGGCTGTCTTCTTCCCAGTCGGGCCGGGTTTCATGCTGGCTTGTTCGCACACACTATACCCTGTTTTCGCATTCCCCGTGGAAATCCTTTACGGACCTGGTTTCTCGTAAACGCCCTGACAAGCCGGTCCCGTGGGTTTGCGTTTCGCAAGGTATTTTTCTTATCCACGTTCTCCTGTGCTTTGAGCAGCGCCACACCACCGAGACCTTTGGAAAGACTATGGTTCCTCTGCAGTCATGACAATTTTTTTAATCGCCGTTTCTCCGTGTACTAACCGTTCTTTTTGGATTTTTGTGTTGTAACCATTTGGACGCGCCAGTTTTCTTTTGTTTTCTTTCTTTTTGGTTTTGTTTTTTGTTTTTCTGTTTTCCTTTTCGCGTACTCTTCCTGCGTTGTCTAGTGCCCTGGGTAGCGATTCTCGAACAAACTGAACTAGGCAGTTAGGAAGTTGTTTCTGTTGGAATGTGGAAAGAATGCCGTTTAACCGAAAGCTCGGCCCGCATACGCTTCGCTGAGTTTACAACTCTGGCTTTAGAGGACTCGTTTCAAGAAAATGCAACCTCGGAGCAATCCTGGAGATTCAGAAAGTTTGGTTTGGTTTATGGGGTTTAACGTCCCAAAGCGACTGAGGCTATGAGAGACGCCGTAGTGAAGGGCTCCGGAAATTTCGACCACCTGGGGTTCTTTAACGTGCACTGACATCGCACAGTACACGGGCCTCTAGAATTTCTCCTCCAAAGAAATTCCAGCCGCCGCGGCCGGGATCGAACCCGCGTCTTTCGGGTCAGCAGCCGAGCACCATAGCCACTGAGCCACCGCGGCGGCCCCGATTCAGAAAGTGGCTGTCACGACTGGCACATTTCAATGTTCGATAGTGCGTCTTTTGACCTGTGTCATGACATTCTTTATTGTTGTTGTTTATTTTTTGTGCCCTCCTTTTGAGCCATATACAATTCCGGCGACCAAAGGGACATTTGTACCACGTGGGTTGGTCCTGCGACGCAAGACATTTGTGTGCCGCTGTTCTTCACTCTTACCTCCCACAAGCCTGTTTGCACTGCGTGGTCTGTGGTACTGTTGTACTGTGTTCCTGGTGTTTATTTGCAGTGTGTGCTTTGTTGAATAACAGTGTAATACTGTGCTCACTTCGTTAATTCGTCTCCGAACACATATTTACTGCTACACGGATTAAGTGTGTCAGCTGGAATACGAGGATTCAGAATAGTGCCTTCTCTCGTATACAGTTTATGGAACCTCGCAGGTCAGTTCGCTACCTATATGAGCTTCGACGTAAGCTATCGGCCGCATTTTAAAGCTCTATTTGCTTTGAACCGGTCCTTTCTCCGCCGATAGGTGACGCGACCACTTGTAAAAACTTGCCTGGGACAGGACGTCTGGCCCATTCAGCGTGATAAGAGCGGCGCCGATTTGTTCTCTACGCGCGTATTGCACAACAGCCAGCAACAAATGCACGAGATAATTAGGCGTCCTAATTTTTTTTTGTCGTTTGTCCACATTGTCACAGACAACCATAGCTGGCTGTGCTCACAGCATGTCCAGTCAATGTTCGTTTTCTTTTTTTTACTTCCAGCTAAAAATTTTCCCTCCGAGTACCGGTGTCATAGACAACTCCTGTAATGCAGAGAGCTCTTGTACTGTAGAAAAAAGCAAGAACTAAAATACAGGTACCCCCGCCACAATTCAGTCTCGCAAGTACAAACGCGATGAGAAAATAACCAAAAACACCACGGTTCTCAAAGGCTGACAAACGTGCATGAAGGTCGCGCGTTTTATCGATATTGATATATAGAAGTTTTTGTTTTGAAACCGTTGGTGCACTTTCAACGCACGAGGAAGATGGAAAAGAGACAACATGAATGTTGGAAGCCAATTAAAACATATACTTGACAGCGCAACCGGCGGTCAGCTGAGTTTATGTTTTGGTGCTTCGCGGCTATGCGCTTTGACTTTTGAGTTTTTGACTTGAAGTTGAAGTTTTTCAACTTGAAATGACAATATGTCAGCAATAAATGCATCTTTCGCCGCTGGGCAAGGGACAACGAAGCCACGAAATGCGAAACTGTTGGTAGATTTGTCCTCAATGCCCCTTTAATCTCATCTGCCCACCTAACTTCCTGCCGCCCCTGCTACGCTTGCCTTCTCTAGGAATCCAGTCCGTTACAATATTTCGCTCTCGTGATAGGGATCCGCGGTCACTACCTGCTCTAAGTAGACGTATTCCCTTGCCACTTCTAGCGCGTCGCTGCCAATCGTAAGCTGCTGCTCCCCTCCGAGACTGCTGAATATTACTTTAGTTTGCCGCACATTAATTCTTAGACCCACCGTTCTGCTTTGCCTGTCTTAATCATTCCATGAATGGCATTTGTTTGGTTTACGGAGTTTGAAGTCCCGAAGGCTATGGGTACGAGACGCCATAGTAGAGGGCTGCAGATTTGGACCATCCGGGGTTCTTTAGCGTGCACTGACATCGCACAGTACAGAGGCCTCAAGAACTTCGCCTCCATCGATGTTCTACCGCCGGGGCCGAGGTCGAACCCGCGTCTTTCGGGTCAGCACCAGAGCACCATAACCATTGAGCCACCGCAGCGGCTCATGAATATACTGCTGTCACACCGGCACTTTCGATCGCGATCAAGTCGATCGAAATCGAACTCGATGCCGATCCGCCGTTGCTGCACGGCAAATTCAATCGCGATCGACCGCGATCCTGCTCAGCCGCATGGAGCACGATCGAGGGTAGCGGGATGTGTTGACAAGATGGCGGCGCCCTGCTCGCCGGCTTCGGAATAAATACATGTTACCGCTGGATTCTTAGACGCGATAGCTCGCTCAAATGGTAGCGGTTCGCTTTTATTTCGCACACTCTCGCCCCCGCGTAGAGGTTAAGCGATAACTATCCCCTGTTTTTCAGATAATTTGGCGATTTTCAAGCTGTTAGGACTAACTGAATGCAGTGTGGATGGACGGACGGACGGACGGACGGACGGATGGATGGATGGATGGATGGATGGATGGATGGACGGACGGATGGATGGACGGACGGATGGATGGATGGATGGATGGATGGATGGATGGATGGATGGATGGATGGATGGATGGATGGATGGATGGATGGATAGGAGCGCACGCTTTGAAAGGCGTTAAAGTGTTAAAGACGGTGCAAACACTGGCATAGGTTCTCTTCTCATTTAGATTCGACACGGACTAGCTGTAACACCGACAGTGTGCCGCGGCAGGAGCAAATGCAAGCGTCACGTAGGGCCTCACCTACTGCGCCGTAAAGAAGCGTAAAAACGCATTTTGTACATGATACCGAAATGAGAAAAGGAAGCGGCACAAATTGCAGGGTGGAACGTCTTTATTACACAAGGTTCCATGACAACAATGTACTAATGCCTGTTTTTGTGCGAAGTGCCCTGTGCGAGGCTACTGACAGCGCCTCATTTTCAGCAACTTTTTCTTTTCTCGCTGCGCGCCGCGCTCTTTGTTTACCGACTTTACAAGGAAATGCATCCTAGTCAAGGCGTAAAACTTGACCACTTCTGTCGTAATTCGACGTCCATGCTCCGTTCGCAGCCCACACCTTGATGCTCACGTCCCTGAAGAAAATGCAGAAAGCTGACTATGCTATCTGCGTGTAGCTCATTGCGGCTGAAAAACACCGTAAATGCGTCCTCAAGCTTAGCTATGAGCTGTTCAATTGGCCTTGATGGATAAACTAAGCCTCCTTGGTCAAAACTTCGAGTAAGTGAGGCATTGTTGTTTGACTCGGCTTGCAAAGGCGAAGTGCTGAAACAAGTTGCACATTCGGGGCAAGGAAATCTTTTAAGGATTTTTCTTACAACATACCCAGCCACATAAAAAATTAGTCTGCTGTCACTTTTTTTTTTGTCTACACAGCCCTGATGATCGCTCAGGCTGCTGTGCTCCTCGAGCAGCTCTGCAGCAGAAGCCAAGGTTCCGCCATCCAGTAAATTATCGACAAGTTCAGTTATTCGTTCATTTTTTTTCTTTGGGAACATCAGATGGTTGCAAGAGGGCAGTCACGACTTCTGCAGGTACGTTTGCTCCTTTTGGAGGCTTTGCGAGGCTGTAGAAAGAAAGGTTGTTGATAATTATTAAAAACTGCCCCACAGTTGGATTATCATTGCAACCGAAGCACTGGCGCACAATCCCAAATACATTCTCCATCCTGTCTTGGCTTAGGTTTGCAGTCAACAAGTACTTGTATTGCAGTGACGTGGTCAGGTATTTTACAAGCGACAGTGTGCTTTGCAGCATTACACGCAGCCCAAGGGCAGTTCCTGCACTTCAAAAGCCGCCACCATACTGCGCAGCATGTTCTTCCCATTCCTTGATAAAAACAATGAACTCATTCCAAAACTGTGCACTTCTTGAATCAGCACGAAGGCCTTTTGATGGGATTCTAGATGACATTATAAAAATTAGTCTTTCCATTAGTTTTACAAACCGTTCTGTCGGTTCGATGTTCCTAACGTTGTCCCTTTGCAAATGGTCCCGGTAAAAGAAAATACCCTTTAGTACCTCCTGACTGAACAGCTGAAATGCAAGGTTTACTCGCATACGCTGTGCATCCAAACCGGTTTCACAGGGGCCCCTTGAAACGGCGGCCGTTCACGACACTAGGAAAACCTTCTAGCCTCTGTAATACATGCCCTGAACTGCAAAACAAAGCTGAACATTGAAAGCATTGCGCAACAGAGCGACGAGGGCAGCGCAGGATACACCGTGCGACAACACAACTTGTCAGGCTAGTGGGTTCATTACATATGCGAAGACGGCAGAGAGGCAAATCCGCACACAAATGCGTCTGTGTGCCCCTTCGCCCCTTCGCTGTCCGTGTATCGATATCGGAATTCTTCACGGTGCGACAAAACCAGCCAGTCGTACTATGCGTTAGTGAATTAATGCTCAACTAAAAAAAAAAGAGCGAAAGCGGGAGTGAAAACGAAATCTACGCCTTCTCTATCTGCTCCACCCCGAAGAAGCAACAGCTGAGAGCACGACTTCTCATCCGAGGAAACCTACCGCATCGACTCTCACATGTCACATAATCACACACAGGGTCCACTTTTCAATGGCAGCTGACTGGAAAACAATTCACAACACCAAACTCACTTTTTTTTTCTCTCCGCAAGGGTAGACTAGATGAGGGTGATCTTTTGCACGGCTTTAATACAGCGTCAGGGAGAACAGCGAACGTTGTGTGTGTGCAGTTATCTGTCAGTCTTCTACTTTCCCGAGAAACCGACGAAGCCATTTGCCTTGAATAAAACGCCACACAGTTTAATGTGGCAAGACATTGCAAAAAAAGGGGCCTAAGCTGCACGCTCATACCTTCGTGTATCCTTGATACACTTGGAAGCTACGGAGATTTTTTTTTCTTTTTTCTTCTTTTCTGCGGTACAGTTCTGATCTACTACGACACCGAGCGCCGCAAAAAGAAAAAAAAAGGTGCCTTTAGCAATGGTGTGCCACCCGTCATGCACACCCGCCTATGAGCCGCGGGAGCTGCACGCGGTAGTGAGCGAATACCGCTGCGTAATGCTCAGTGCTTAATCCTTCCTCCTCGGAAGGGGCCTCCAGGGGTGTACGTGCTACGGCACATCTGTACAACCTCTCCCAGGTTTGTCTGCGAACACAGCGCATTCCTCGAGTCCTGGAGTCTTCCTGCAGCTGAGGTGTCTGCAAGCTGAGTTGTGCTCCGACTGTGGGGTTCCACCACTTCAGTCGTTCCTTGCCCACACGTTCGACGGGATTTTGAGGCACAGGCTACCTTTCCCAAGCGGTGCACCCCTGGAAGGCCGAGCGCTATGGCCGGGGGACCACCTGTTCCCATTGGTTTCACCGGCTGGGTGGACCGGCGGCCGCGGGGATCGCACCCCCGACCTCCCGAAGCCGAGGCGAGCGCTCAAACACATGGCCACGGCTGGGGTAGCGACCAATACGCCTCCATGCGCCTTTTGTAGCTATACGTTTCCGCCCGACAGGACAGGTGGCACTTGTTTCGTGCCTGTCTAATCTAGGATGACTCTAGTAACTGAGGACTTCTTTTAGATGGGGATTATTGAACGTTTATTACAGTCTGGGCTACATAGGTCTGATTAGGAGGAATACATGGCTGGGTCTGCTGCGTAGCTGTTCAAGTGGGGACGCCGTGGAATCCGAGTCGTCTGCCACTTGTATATAAGAGGGTGAGGAGGACGGTGGCCGTCGGGCCCGTGCGCTCGGCGGCTCGGCGCATCGCCTGCGGGGGTGGCTGGCTGCTTCTCCGACAGCGGAGGAAGCGGAGGGTGCGTTGCCGGTACAGCTGGCGCCATCTACAAGAGCGTCTTGTAACATACTCCCTTTTTTGTAGCTTGCTGTCATCCAACCAGGTAATCGTGAAGTCGCTTTGGGAGCATTCTTGTTCTTTGAGGTCTTGCCGGCGTGCGAGTCACATCAGGGCGCTGCTGGGTTTCTTGCTGTTCAGTATCATTGGTTTGGTTGTCTCCCGTTTCAGCATTTCCTTCTTCGGACTCAAGCTCTCTCTGTTCTTGTTCCTTGTTGCTGGTTGCACTCTTTGGTGGGCTTCTTATAAACACGCGGTTCCTTCTCAGAACGCTGTCTCCCACGTTGACTTCATACGATCTGTCATCAACTCTTTTTGTCACGGTTCCTTTAGGCCATGGTCCGCTTCTAATCGGTCGGACAGTCACACCTTGTCCTTCTTTCAGTGTTGGCAGGTCCTTGGCATGTTTGTCATGATAAAAGATAGTTCGTTGTCTTCTTGCCTGCCTCTTGCCGGTCACGTTTATCGTTTCGGGTTCAAGCAGCTTTGCTGTGGTCGGCAGTGTCGTTCTGGTGCGGCGACCCATGAGCAGTTGTGCCGGGCTGGCGTTTAATCCTTGCAGGGGTGTATTTCGAAAATCTAGGAATGCCAACTGCGGTTCTGACTTGCTTTCTTCCGCTTTTTTCAATAGCATTTTTGCCGTTTTTACCGCTGATTCGGCCATTCCATTCGAACGTGGATAACCTGGACTTGACGTTTTGTGTTCGAAGTTCCAGCTTTTAGCAAACCTCTCGAACTCCTCGCTCGCAAACTGGGGTCCGTTGTCGCTCACCAGAATTCTTGGAATCCCGTATCTAGCAAAGTGAGCTTTCAGCTTTAGGATCACTTGGGTTGAAGTTGTCGTCTTCAGCTGATCTACTTCCCAAAAGTTGCTGAGATAGTCGACTGTAACGAGAAAGTTTTTCCCTTTATACTCGAAGATGTCGCATCCGACTCGTTCCCACGGAAAGCTCGGTTCCGGATGAGGGATGAGTGTCTCTCGTTGTTGGGAATGCGCATGCTTCTGACACACTTCGCACCTTGCGATGTAATCCTTCAGTTCTGTGTTCATCCTGGGCCAGAATACACACTCGCGTGCACGCCGAAGACAGCTCTCAATTCCCATGTGCGATGCGTGAAGTTTCTCTTTGATCTCACGGCGCAGAGACAATGGGATGAGCAGTCGTAATCCCTTGTAGATGAGGTCCTCCTCCACTGTGAGTTCATCTCTGAATGGGTAGTAGACGCGCATGTCTCGCGGCACTTGGTGCTTTTCTTGTGGCCATCCTGACAATATGATTGACTTAAGCTTTTGCAGGAAGTCATCTTTCTCCGTCGCTTTGCGAATTTTTTCCAGGGTTTCCTTGCGCACTGGCAGGTAGTTCACAACGTTGATGCTTTCTAGTTCACTTTCACTGTCGCGGTTGGGAAGGAATGCCCTCGACATCGTGTCAGCTAGAAGTAGTTCTTTCCCTGGTCTGTGCTCGATGTTGATGTTATACCTTTGCGTTTGCAGTATCATACCTTGCAGTCGTCTTGGCACTTGATCGAGTCTTTTTTTCATGATGGACTGAAGAGGCTTGTGATCACTGATGATCGTTGTAGCTGTTCCGAAGGTGTACTGATGGAATTTCTGCAATGCAAATACGATCGCTAGCATTTCCTTCTCGATCTGGGCATAGCGACTTTCTGTCGGTGTTAGTGCTCTGCTGGCGAAAGATACAGGTTTTCCTTCTTGGATGATGAGCCGCTCCAAGTCCGAGGTCGCTGGCGTCACATTGGATTTCAACTGGCTTTCGCGTGTCGAAGTATGCTAGAATAGGAGCTCTTGTCACTGCATCTTTTGCCTTCTGGAACGCTTGTTCTTGTTCTTCTCCCCAGTGCCACGGTGTGTCTTTCACTGTGAGCTTCCTCAGTGGTTCCAACACTCGTGAAATTCCGGGCAGGAATCTGGACAGGTAATTGATCATTCCGCAAAACCGCTGTACGCCTTGGACATCAGTTGGTCGAGGCATATCTTGAATTGCCTTTGTTTTCTCTGGATCCACTTTCAGTCCTTCCTTTGTCAGCACGTGTCCCATGAAGACTGTTGTGCTCATGCGAAGTTGCGTCTTGTTCTTGTTCAGACGTATTCCAGTCTGTCTGCATCTCTGCATTAGGTTTTCGAGCTTTCTGTCGTGATCTTCAAGAGCATCCTTTTCAGTTTCACCAACTCCATAGACGAGGATGTCGTCTGCTATGCACAGAACTCCGTTTAGTCCTTCAAGTGCCATTTGCAGTCTCTTCTGAAATATTTCACTGCTGACCGCTAACCCAAATGGTAGGCGCAGCCATCGATATCGGCCGTTGGGCGTTTGAAACGTGGTCTTTAGACTTGACTCTTCATCGAGGCAGCATTGCCAGTACCCTTCTCGTAGGTCTAGTTTTGAAAAGATCTTGGCTTTTGCATGCTCTGGCAAGACGTCGTCGAGAATGGGCATTGTGTGGCGCTCTCGTTCTAACGCTTCATTTAGCGCTTGTGGGTCAATGCATGCACACTCTCATGTCGCCATTTTTCTTCATCGCCACGACCATTCGGCTCACCCACTCGGTTGGCTCGGTGACACTTTTGATTACTCCTCTTCTCTCCATGCTTTGCAAGGTTTCTTCAAGCTGTGGTTTTATGCTGACAGGCACTCTGCAGCTTGTTATCGCTTTCGGGACTGCATCCTGTTTTGTTACCAGATGTACTGTTCCCGGAAGCGTCCCTAGTGCTTCTCCAAAGACGTCTGGGAATTTTTCCACTATGCGCTTTGTGAAGTCTTCCTCTGGAGCGTTAACTGTAGCTACCAGATCATAATCGATTGTTATGAGACCCATGGTTTCTGCTGTCTTCCTTCCAATGAGAGGTGTGAGCTCATCAGCAACAACTACGAATTCCAGGACATGCTTCTTTCCATTTTTGGCAGTGACCTCAAGCTGGGCTTTGCCTTTGGAGTAAACTTTGCTTCCGTTCCATGTCCGCAGTGTCGTTGCGCTCGCTCTCAGCTGCTGTGGCTGGACGTATTTGGCTGTAATCACATCAACTGCCGCTCCACTGTCTACTTGAAACTTTACTTTGTTTCCGTTCACTTCCAAGAGCGTGTAGACTGAGCTGGGCTTTTCGCTCTTAACTGCCAAAATGTCCCCTTCGTCGCTATCGACCTCCAGACTAGCCACTGCCCTGCTGCCTTTGCACACTGCTGCGAAGTGGTTTTGTTTCCAAGCTGGGCAGGCTGTTCTTTTGCGTTCGTGGCTCCTTCCGCAGTACTTGCATTTCGGAAGATTCGCCATCAACGGAGGTTTCCTTTCTTCTTTTAGACTTTTACTGGCATAGTTGCGACGGTGCTGCTTTTTCACAGTGTGAACTTCGCTGTTGCTTGCAGCTGATCCCTCTTTAAATGCTTTCATTTGCTGTTTTGTAGCCTCATGAGCAAGACACACTTTGACAACTCTCTCGAGGGTTGGGTCATCGAGCTTTAGAATGTCCGCTCGCGCTCTCTCGTCGTAAATTCCACAGACGATCTGGTCGCGGATCAATTTGTCTCGTTCGTTCCCAAACCCGCAGTCGCGCTCTTTCAATTTCAGGTCGGTCAGAAAGTCATCGAACTGCTCTTCCTGTTGCTGCATTCGTGAGCGGAAGACGTATCGCGAGTACAGTTCGTTATACTTCGGTAAGAAATGCGCGTCGAGAAGGCTTATCACATGCGTGTAGTCAAATTCTGGGTGTGGTCTTGCTCCTGTTGGGTGTGGTCTTGCGCCGTCTACAAGAGCGTCTTGTAACAGCACTGATCGCAATGCGTAAAATCAAAACACCCTGTGCGGGTTTTTTAGTATTATTTCGCAGTTTCAAACGGACTGAAACCAGTTGTACTGGGAGTCTACATGTTGGGGTGGCGGCATTTTCATCACCCTCTCCCTCCCACTGATCTCTGCGCATGCGCATCGTTCGGAGAGAGGCGCGTCGTCTGCTTCTCGCGGCGATGCGGCCTCGTACGGCTACGCTGTTCTAGACAGGAGCACTAATAGTTCTAATAGTTTAAAATAGTCGTGCATGTGAATTGTCACGGCTGCATGTCTCATCACATAGTGGTTGCGTCGTCGAGTCAGTTGATACGGCATGCATCGCAAACATCTTTGAATGTATCAAATGCCAGCACGGAGTGCGTGGCTTGCAGCACAGTCAGCGCAGCCTCGAACCGCTAGTCCGTGGTTTAGCGTGTCGCTTTGCCGATCAGCTTGGCGACAGCCCAGGCATATCGAAATCCAATGCGAATCGGCAGCTATCACACGGGTGCATTTTACGTTTCGCCAGGGTTAAAACGTGGCCGCTACGGATAAACGTGTGCGACACAGCCATTCGCATTACTCTTATAACAGCGCCAAGTACACAGGCAGTACCGATTATTTATTTTGCAAAGCTTCTGCTATGCACCGCGACGTGCTAGAAGGGAGTGCTTGCCCTCCGCAAAGAAATGCAAATGAAAAGAAAAATGCGTGCACCGAGAAGCGGGGATGACTTTGAGTAGACGTCCCTGTTGTTATGTTTGCAAAGTCGTAAGTCATGCGATCCGGCAACCCTCACGTGCGTATTCATTTAACGCCTTCGTGGAAGCAGATGACTCCACTTGTCACCAGCGCTGCTCAAGCAGAATGCTCCAGCAGGTGAATTAAACGTGCAGCGACGCATGCCAGCCCCGCGAACGGCTTCGGGGACGAGACGCATGCGAAGTAGGCGACGCGCCTATAACCGCGTATCCGTCGCTGTAGCAACGCCGCGCATGCGCAGAGAGCAGTGCGGAGGTGAATGACAATGCTGGATTGACAATGCTGGACAGGTTGACGTCATTTTTTTAGATTTCAGCAAGGCGTTTGATCGCGTCATGCACAATAAGCTCATATTTAAACTTCAGCATCTTGGTCTTCCAACAGCACTTGTCAAATGGATTAAAACCTATCTTTCCAACAGAAAACAGTTCGTCGATGTTAAAAAATCTCATTCAGGTATTTTACCCCTTACCTCTATGTGCCTCAAGGCAGCGTACTTGGGCCTCTTTTATTCCTTATTTATATCAATGATTTGGTTAACTCCGTAAATACGTCCGAAGTCAGTATTTGACTATTCGCAGATGACTGCATTCTGTTTAAGAAAATTAGCAGCACTACCGACCAAGAATGCTTGCAGTCAAATCTTAATAATGTCCTAGAGTGGTGCACCCTTTGGTCCATGAAAATAAATAGCGACAAATCGGTTCTTCTTCAGGTTACTAACAAGAAAGCGCCATACAGTTTTAATTACGCAATAAACAATCTTCCACTGCTACAGGTGAGCGAATACAAATATCTTGGAGTCACCATTACAAATCGCCTTTCATGGTCCAGCCACATTAATAGCATTTGCTCGTCTGCTTCAAGGAAGCTCGGCCTTCTAAGACACAAATTAAAACACGCTCCCTCTGAACTTAAGGCCGGGATACATGCGGCGTTTTTTTCGACGACATTCGCGCGGCAGAAAACGTCGCGGCGGCGCGACGCCCGGCTGGAGATACATGGAGCGTTGGAGCGGCGGCGCGCCGCTGCGTATCCCTCGACGCGAAAGCAAATGTGATCAACAAGTGGCAAACACCACTGTGCAAGGAGGTCTGTGAGAACAGCGACGCTGACCATTGTGTTAAAATCAGGAAAGTTTCACTTCGGCACCATTGTACAAATTTTAACACGCGCGCTTAAGTATCTATAAAGATTTGCGTGCTCGAATGCATGCCGTCGCGTACCTTTGGACGCCCGCTCAGCCGCGGACACCAGCGGCTGCAGTTTTCTTCGACAGATTTGCTTCAGGGAGGAAGCGCAGGCATTCCGATCCAAGATTCGGCCGTGTTCTCCAAAAAAAGCGACATTTCAAGCCTGATGAAGCGTTTATTTTCACGACAATAACATTTCCGTGCCAAAAACACGGCGCAGCTCGACGGCCATGGGGGCCATGTTGGCGGCGGCAGGCAGAGGACCGGAAGAGCGGGCTTTCTGCGCTGCCATTGGCTCGCTTCAGCCGCCGCTTCCGGTCTCACCGGACGCCGCGCGTCAAAATCTAGCCGGTCCTGATCGGCGGCGGCGGACGTTTTTCTCGACGCCGGGCGTCAAATCTGCGCCGTCGGGCGAAAATCGACGACGCGCCGCGGTAAAAACGCTCCATGTATTCCGGCCTTAATTCGTCCGAAACTTGAGTATGCTTCCGTCGTATGGGATCCGCACTTAAAAAAGGATATAAAGAAACTTGAAATGATCCAAAGAAAAGCTGTCCGTTTCATTTTTAACGCTTACCATAGCTCTATCTCGCCATCCGTTCTGATGTCTACGAAGAACATATCCACTCTAGAAAGAAGGAGAGCACTCGCAAGGCTTAAATTTCTGTACTCATTTTACTCTAGTCAATTTAATATTAATGCTGCTCCCTCTATATCCCCCCGTTCTACACGGCAGACACGCAATAGCCACAACCATAACCTTACCCCGTACTTTGCACGCACAAACACGTTCAAAAACTCATTTTTTCCCCGAACAATCACAACATGGAACTCACTGCCAGCAAATGTCTTTTCGGCTCAGGATGCCGCTGCTTTTGAAAAGAGTGTCTTATTGTATGTGTAAACTTAACAATATCATTGCCCTCTGTTTGGTTTTCTTCTTTTATTGTTGCCGGAACGCTGGATTTGCATAGTGTTTGATATTATTTTTGCTTTTTGAATGTTGCCCCCCTGCTTGGTCTCTATGACTGCAGTATGTGTAAATAAATAAATAAATAAATAAATCAAGTGACAAAAACCTGTCCCTCAGGTATAGAAGACTATATATATCCATCTGCAGGCACAGACACAAGAGAGAAACAAGGACAGAAAGGCATGGAGGATAACCAGGCGATGCCAGCAGGCTACCCTACATGTGGGGAGGGCAACAAAAGGGAAAAAAAAAAGGAAAAATACCGGCAACGAAATGAGTTTTTCAAGTGTCCATCGACCAATATGACAAGGGGACAGAGGGCACACACTTAAAGCCAATAGACGGGAACACAACTTCGAGTCCTTTAAGAACCTCAGGACCGCCGCTCTCATCACTTTCCTTGTGATGGTTTTGTCCAAGGACCCAGAATCTTGAATTCTGTTAGAGGACGAGACCAAGCGGCGAGAGTACAGAGGCCTCGCGTGTGCTTCTTGCGTTGTGGTACTTGTGAAGAGGAACTGCCTAATACCATGCTCACTTTTCAGTGAATACCTCGTCTAACGAATACGATGATAAGTAACCTGCCATGTGCGTTTGTGTGCAGTATTAATGTTGCATTTAATGCTGAGATCAAGTTTTCCACATACAGCACATGCACTGTATGCGCAGAATTCTGGCATGCTGCGACACAAAATGCAATGTTATTTATAACCAACAAAAAATTGAGGACAGTCTTTCGCTACTGTTATGCACAAGCAGTGCGAAACACAGCAGACTAGAAAGAAAACGGGACAAGTGCTAACTAACAACTAAATTTATTCGTGAAAACACACTTATACAGAAGATCTTTCCATGTTTTTCATGACAATGGCCATGGCCGCAGTGCTAAATGTACTAGTATGCCGTTACAGTGGGGAAATTTAGAACAATTCAGACTTCGTCCAAAATAAATCATCCGCGGCTGCATCCAGAAATCAGCTCCACATAGTTTGCGTCTTTTTTAAATCAAAGAGTCCAAAGGAATGCCCGACCTACCCAGTACAAGCTCCATGGTCCATGGCTAGGTCCATAGGCGCATGGCTGAAGTCACGTCCAAAATATGCTGCATGCTCTGCACTCTCCCGCATCTTCCTCTCAAAGGCATCCATGTGTTTACCCTAATCTTCTTTTAATCCCCCTCTCCTACCTCCCAGCTTGGCCAATGCCTCGCGTAGTTGTGATGATGCCACTTCGCACTGCAAACAGCATGCGCCAAGCATATTTCCGTTCCCTCCAGAACCACATCCTCTCTCTGTAGTGAACAGCAGGTGTAAGCAATTTTTCAGTGCTGAACAAGATCGGTTAGAGTAAATGGCGACTGTGTGATCCACGCCAAAGAAGACTCCCTAGCCCAAACTCCACCAGCTATGCACCCATTCCTGCGCTCGCACATACTCAAAGCTCATTCAATTTCAAACCTGGCCTGCCCTCTACTATTTGATGCCCTACTGCACTGAAAAGGCCTGGCTTATTGGCTTATTAAGGTTTCACGTCCCAAAGCGATTCAGTCTATGAGGGACGCCATAGTGAAGGGGTTCGGAAATTTCGACCACCTGGGGTTCTTTAACATGCCCTGACATCGCACAGCAGACGGGCATCTAGAATTTCACCTCCAAAGAAATTCAGCCGCCGCAGCCAGGATCAAACCCATGTCCATTGGGCCAGCAGCCGAGCACCGTAACCACTGAGCCACCACGGCGGGGCTGCACTGAACAGAACTGCGTTGCTCGCCGGATTAATAAATAAATTTCTAATTCACTGCAGGCACCATATTGTTTATTTGAGCATTAAAATTTGCAAATTGATAGGTTCCACACAATTCATTCTGACCTTTTGCATACATTGTGCACATTTTTTACTCGCAAATAACGAGTAAAATAAAGAAAGAGCAAATAAAAAAAGAAAAATTCTGTAGAGAGCAGCGACACGTACAAACCATCGCTGAGAACTCTGCATGCATCAAGAAACATCCATTGTTACAGCTGTACTGTCTCAGTCACGGCGTACTGCACCTCGAGTACCTGAAATAGGAATGCTATTGCCCATTCAGCCTTGGTCAGTGGGAACTGCATGAGTAAGTACCAATGATACAGCCAAGGGAACCACGAATGCTGCGAACACTGCTATTTATTATAGGCCATGCCACCAGGAATAGATGATTACACAAATTGTAGCTTTATTTTTCAGGCAGTAAAGGTATACTCTCCACAGGCAGTTCAGTTCACACGGTGGATACACTGCAGGCTTGGAAAAGGGTACAGGGTCAACAGGGTCATGCTTCTAAGCTGCGTTGTGCACTGCTTTAGACATGCTTTCCACCAGCAACAGAGAATCGCAGAGGCTATTTTGACAAACAAACAAAACACCGATAAAAAGGCAAACAAATTAACTTTCTCTCTTAGGAATGTAGTCTCTTGTGTAAACAAATGAGGCAGACCCCACTGTAGCCTGCATAGCTTATTAAAAATGCACATTTCAGAGAATTATATATTTTTACCTGAACTGGCAACTAACTACAGCAAGCAGATGGTATTATTCTCAAGCATATAAACTTGAAATTTGTTGTTTCAGCACAACCCACCATCATTTAAAACTGCAGTAAAACAACATTTGTTTGCAGCACTTATGTTTTCTCCATTTGGTGCACTTGAGCTACTCATTACCTGATGTAAATTGAGACCACATTAGTTGTTCATTCCTTGACACAGCAAATTTGTTTACATTGTGTTTTAGGCTTTGTGTAACCATTTTAACTTGTTGTTTACCGTTAATTGTCTCCCTTTTGTAGTGTATTTATTCATGCATATTTCTTTTTATTATAGCCAGACATTTGTTGTCTCATGTTTTTTCATTACTTAGTAAGAGGAGGTCTGCAAGAGTTTCTTACTTTGGGACGTGGTCATATTGCCTTGCCAATAAAACCAGTCCTTAATCAGAGTCCTTGAACATTATTTCATAAATCAACCTCAAACTAAAAATATGTATGTACTGTACATGATACATTTAGCAAGCGCATGATGAATCACCCCAGCAGATCGACATAGTTTGTGTAAACATTGAAAAGGCTTGTGTGTGCAGCCACACAGAGGCTTTGTCAACATACTCGAACATGGCACTCAGATGTGGTGACACTTCCACACCGGCTTGTTTGCATCGCACGCTTGTAAGAGCTGCTGTGTTCACACAGGTTGGCAGCATTTTCGAGGCGTTCATCAATGTAGCCTGCCAAGGATGGAGAAATAACTATTATAACTAAGCGATGCTGCATATTTATGCAAGATGACAAGTACCATATGTGCATTTTGTCTTCAATGCTGCAACAATGGCTGCTTTTTTCGCTTTTGGGTATCTGACCAATGATCCATGTTTTGGACCCATCCTTGGTAGCTGCTTGGCTTTGTGTGCCATTCTCATTGTAGTGCAGAACAGTTAAAAAAAAGAAAACAATTTAGCAAGTAAATACCCAAAAAGTGACAGAAAATTACATAGTGTACACTTCATTACCCAGCAGCCATGCTAGAGTAGTGGAAAATATGTATTGGGGCGAACCAAAAAATAGTGCTGTGAAAGCACTTGGCAGCAAAGGTCTGCACAGAGGCAGGCAGCTTCAGGATCTCTTTTAGGAGTACCTTGTTCAGAATGATGACTTCCAGTTTTATGCAGAACCTGTGGCTGCAAGTCACATCGATGCTTCGTCCACACCTGCATCCGAAAAATAACATACTGCCCAATACAACTCAGATTTCAACTAGCATAAAAAAGCTGAGTATGATTCCACGTACCTTCGTGATTTCTGGCATGAGACAGCGTTTATAAACAGGAAAGTATGGGAGGTAGCTGCCACATATTATACTGATGTTTTTCAATGCTCTAAGGAATAGAGCAATGTTGCAGCCAGAAAAAAGTGCTGCTGCTGGCAGCAGTAAGTTTCCAGCTGCTTTTCTTTGGTTCATCAACTGATTTGCCCAACTACAAGCATGGCTGTTGCGACAAATGCGTTTCGACGTGAAGTAAGCGCCACTTACGGCTTTGTCGACATAAGTGCATTTTTCAGCACAGGCACTTCAAGAAAAGCTCGCCTGGAGCAGATGCAAACATGAACTTTCTTTCTTCGTGAAGGGGCAGAGGTTCTTCAATACAGACATCTCTGAAACAGTAAGCTATGTCAGTGCTGTACGGCGTTATCTCTATTTGGCTATACCTTAGGCTGCTGTAATTTGATAGACTGTAAAGACTCAAGTAACACTTGTTGCTGGGCTAGTCGGTGCATTATTCTTCGTACAAAAGTTAGCGTAAAACACAAGACACTCACGAGAAAGGTGGACAGGACAACGCGCTACTGACAACTGATCCTTTATTGGAAGGAAACACGTAATATATAGGCACACCGTCACACCACCTATCAGCTGCAGCAAACGTCAGAACGATGTAAAAGGGTCATAAAAGCGATAAAGGACACAGAGACTAAAAACATGACGTAGCTAAAAACGATAAAAAGCGGCGAAAGATTATTAAAAGCGTGACACGTGGTGTATAGTTCCAAAGAAACATGACTGAATGGACTCCAACAGGATGATAACAAAACTATATTGTATAAAAAACGTAACAAATGCAGTAAAAAAACCACGTGAAGCAAGAAAACTATGATAAAAAGGCCTGTGCGCTGAACACTTCAGATTACATTGAGGGGAAAAAACACCTGTACACATGCCCGTACTCAGGAAAACCTTTCTAAAAAGTATTCTTCAGTTTTGTACAAGAAAATAGATGCATCGCTAACAGCATTTGCGCCCTTTTTTCTGATCAAGAAAGCTTCTTTTAATTCACGGGACACTCGATCATGGCCTCAACCTAAAACAACGGTTCTTTCCAGAATGGGTCGGCAGCAGTTTTGTTCACAGTCCTTGCAATGAAGAGGCAGATTCGAACCTGTTCCTGTCCCCATCGAGCGATGATGCTCCCTCAACCTTTTATTTAGGCAACGCCCCATTTGTCCAACATACACTTTTCCACATGTGAGTGGGATCTGATATACAACCCTTTCACTGCATTCCACGTACCTACGGGTATGTCTGGTTCCACAGGATTTTTCTCCTCTTTTTTCCGAGTTGAGACGAGGACACAACGAGGCTAGCTTACAGGGAGCGGAGAATACTACTGGAACCTTAAATTTAGATGCAACTTTTTTTAGATTATGGGCAACGCGGTGAGAGCAGGGAACCACTTCTGGCTTAATTCTTTCCTCAACAAGCTTAGGCTGCTTTCGTTCCACGCGTTTTATCCTATGAAGAAGGGTCTCCACCACACTTGTCCGGACAGACTGTGGGAAGCCTGCATCCTGAGGCCTTACCATCTGAAACTGGAAGCTCGTTTCCATGGTATGGCAACAGGACTTCGCAATGGCGGCCTTCAAACCTGACATGGCAATGGCTCGCTTCCCAGTCTTACAGTGCGCCGATTTATAAGACAAGAATCCTTTCTGGGCACAAGGATGGTACATCCAGCACATCCTCTCACTGGTTATGGAAAGTTCCAGGTCTAAAAACTGTAATTTATCACTTTTCGGTTGCTAGTGTGTAAATTCCAATCCTTCTCCATTCTTACTAAAAATTCTTAAAATCTCGTTAACTGTGCCTAAGTAAGGCTGTGTGTCCTGTTTACTTACAAGGATTAAAAATCATCCGACGTACCTGAAAACCTTCATTACCTTATCTTTATCTAACTGCTGATTCACACTTTGATCAATCATTGAAAGGAAAATATTGCTCAGAACCGGCGCAACACAGGAACCAATACAAATCCCTTTCTTCTGTATAAACAAACCACTCTCGAACTCTACCACTGTAGGATTAAGGTAAAATTCTAACAAAGTCATAAAATTATCTAGTGACACAGCAGCTGTGTTTTGAAAGGACGTAACCCCACTTTCCTCAATGCATGCTTGTACGGCTTTGAACAATTCCTTATGGGGAATGGAATAGAAAATATCTTTCGCATCAACAGAAAAGAAATACCCTATTTGCTGCTTATCTTTAAGAAATTCAATGATATCCAATCTGGTTAAGATGCTTCAAGAGGAACTGACTCACAATGCGTTGCCCAGATCCCCGTTCGCTTACAATGCAACGGAATGGTACATCCTCTTTGTGGGTCTTAGCTGTAAAAAACATGTGAAGACTTTTGCCCTTGCAGTCACTTACAGACTTTCCTAACCCTTGCAGTTCCAATTCATTGCAGAGGGCGACGGCTCTTGACATGGCCTTCAAGGGCTTGAGTTTTGACGGTTTAAAGTTCTTCTCAACGACACAACAGGCTTTTTCATTATAAACCCCCTCTGGCACCACCACAAAACCACCTTCCTTGTCGGCTTGCAGCAAACGAATGTCGTTCTCTTTGAAGTAATTCACTACTTTGTTGACCGTAGACCCATATCCGCCAGCTCTCTTGGGAGCCGTCCCAGCCAGCGCGTCCACTCCTTCCAGCAGGCATCGCTCACGATCCTCCGGCGGTGCCTTCCCAGCCACTCGCCTGCTCAGAGCCAGGAGCTCATGAGCCACTGTAGTTGGCTCAAGACCGAACTTCGGTCCTTCTGCCTGTAGGTAGCATCACTCCTCTGTCTCCCATCACCTTCCTCGTCAGATGTTTCAGTGGACGCCAGGGCACAATGTGACTGGTGAGGAAACCCGCGGCATTTAAAAACAGTATGCCTGGACAGCTTGTGACCGTTTAGTGACGGTAGTCTGCACAGCTGAAAATAATTTGAAACAAAAAACAAAAAACAGCCAAGATGTAAAAATGCTGCGACCTAGTCTTTCCATATTTACCTAAGGCTAAACTCAACTAGTTGGGCAAACTGCACAAAAAGGATAACATGAATTAGTAGAAAACAAGCAAGGTAAAATGTTTACCACATGTTGCTATCTACAGCTGATGTGAAGCACATGCATTATACAGAAGCACAGCACATGGCTAATAAGCGCTGCGCTGATTGACTAGAACAGTGTCCACAGTTACTGTTAGATTTTACCCTCAAAACTGACTCATGACATGACCCCTTTCTTCACATATATGTTTTTCTGTTTGCTTTTAGACATAAGCTGTTATCCTTTTCTTATATCTCAGTCACCCATTTTTTCTATTACACACAGCTTTGCACAAAACAAGTAGCAGTGTCAGGAATTGGTAGGAGGTAAGCAGTATTATACCATGCAGAAGGTCACACGATATAATCGACACATACCCGGGTGCGAAAAATTATTGATGTTTGGACTGCCACATCTGTTTGCAATTCCGGGCGTGGTATGCAACTTGATGCTCCTGCGACGCACAAAGCTTGTCGTCATATTTATGGAATGTTGATTCAGAGCCCACTTTTCTAATGAAGTCATGAAACAACAGCAACAGGCACTGTATTGACAGGCACTGTGTTGATGGTGTTTGCATGAGACGCATGCGTCTGCTCCAGTGCAAGCAAGAAGACGAAAAATGCTGTTCCAAAGATTAATAAAAGCCCTAGGTAAAAACATGACACGCACAAATACATGGTAGCAGAGAAATGCACACTCTGGCACTGGTATCTCACTGACACTTCGCACGTACCTGCTGAAGCGTCTTGAGGGCATACAGGTGGCTTAGAATAATTTTTACCTTCTCTCAAATCTCCTTGAATTCGTTTCACGTGCTCAGCTTGTTCATATTTCCCTTCCTCTTCAGCTCCACAATCTCCTGTTGGCTCAGGCACAACATCACTGAGGCAGGCAGCATGCTCTGTTGCTTCTTGCGCTGTTTGTCGCATGTCCTCATTCAAAAGCTGCCCAACGACCTGCATTTTAAAAAAAGAATGATCAGTCAGAAAGTTTCTGTGACAGAAGAAAACATATGCATGCCTTCACCACCCTATTTGCATATAGCGTAAATGTTGGAAGCATATTACAGCAAAAATAGCACCGGATAAAGCCTAATCATTTCGAATATGTGGCAAAACAATTGAACTGGGATGGCAGCAATTTCTGCAGAATGGTGCTTCATATATTTGAGACCATAAACCCTCATAGACCTTTTCAAGAAGCCTTCAGGGGCGCTGCCATTTTTAAATCCCCGGTAGGAAAAGCAAGGACGAGAGCGACGCCCAGCGGTGACGCCATATTGGACTGCAAGAAGTTCGTCACGTTCATATGTCTGCGATTGGTTACGTGTGGTTTGTTACTTCTCGCCTTGTTTTGGGAGAAAAAAATCTCCACATCGATGCTTATACGAGCATTTTTTGTGCCCCAAGACTTTGAAAAAGACTTGCGCTTGTGAATATATGAATAACGGGCCGTTTTGTTCACCGTGAATGATTGGTCGATAGCATCAGTGCATGCAGCTGTTGACACTCCACCGTCATGAGCGACAGGGACCCAGCCAACCAGGCTTATTATTATCGGCATTAAGATGACGGCTTATACAGTTTAGTTGCAATAAATATTCACTCCATATCATTTTCTGCATCTTGTTTGGCTGATACAACTGATGCGGATGCTCAGCTGCTGACCTTAAAGACGCAGGTTTGATTCCAGCTGCGGCGGTTACATTTTGATGGCGTCTACAAGACGGCGTGTTTCTCACCTTGAGTCGCTTTGAGACGTTAAACCTCAAACCATCATTCTGGGCTGACACGATACTGCGCATAGTTTTTTACTTCTACACAAGCCGAGAAAGAGAATTTGTGATCTTAAAGTTGCCATGCCCGTGACGCTGAGTACTTCAGATGATTGTTGCATGCACGTTATCTTTCGGAGAAATGTAAGCGAGTGCAGTGAGTGGATGAGCTTCGTGCAGCCTATAATATTCGGCATGCATGTCGCTGTCAATAAGAAAATAACGCTGTTGCCATTCTGAAGCCTAGCAGAGAGCATCAGCTAGCGGTAATCAACTTGTGTCGTCGCTTTCAGCTGTAATTAGAAGGGTGCACCGAATCACTATGTTAGAGTTGAATAAAACTATGGCATGGATAACGTGGCCTGTATCACAGTCCGTCTAGCGAAGAAAGCCTTGCTTTTGAGCAGTTTTTATTCCTACCGTCAGGCCATGGGAAGGTTAATGGTGTGGTGGGATACAAATGTTTAGTTAGGTTTATGGGGTTCAACTTCCCAAAGCGACTCGGGCTATGAGACGCTGTAGCTGAGGGCTACAGAAATTTCGACAACCTGGGGGTTCTCTAGCGTGCACTGACATCGCACAGAACATGGGAGCCTTGCTTTTCGCGCCCATTCAAAAGTGGCAGCCGCGGTAGGGATTCCTTGAGCACAGTATCAGATTCATTTTAAAACCAGTGAAAAGATGAAACACCGAGAAGAGCAAAGCCTCTTCTTGTGCTCTTCTGCATGTTCTGTCCTTTGACTGGTTTTAAAATGAATGAATCAGTACCAACTTGCCCAGTCATCTACCTTGTTGAAACAGAGTAGTCGACCATCCTAACCACTGTGGCTCACAAATGCAGAATAGGAAAGGACTCCTCTTTCAGCTTTTATCTGCGACAGAAGCAACACTTAAATTGACAGTCAAGTGGAAAACAGTCACACACACTTGCCATGGATGCACTCGTAGCCATGGCTTGTAGTGACATGCCAGCTTCCCATGCAGTCCAGACAGAATGGGCAACATTGAGTGGTGCGTTACTCTTACCACCAGCAAGTTACTCTTGGCCTCTTGCCGCTTGGTCTGAGGCTTTTGACTGGAAGATGGCGCTTCCCGTGTTGAAAAGGTGTACAGACAGTAAAATAAATGCACAGTCACACACTGTATGACTAGCAACATGCTGGTGGCCACCTTATCCTGATTTCCGCTTAATAGCAAATGATGCTGCACAGCATCAAGTATGCGGGCGCACTGCTGGGCAGCTATGTACAGACTTGGCAGCAGTGCCCGACTCGCATGGTTTCATAATGTGAGCTCACAACACCTGATGCTTGTTGCAAGTCCTACCATACGCGATAGTACATCACAAGTGACAGCAGTTATGATTTGGGCCCTTTGAGCTCTACCTACACTTTCCCACTAAGTTGACGAAAGTTTTAGCACTGGCGTACGGTAAATATGCATGCTAACTACAGTAAATACAACCATGCGGCAAATTGAGCTTGGCAAGCATGCAATGCTAGCTACGGCAAAGCGTGACACCGTTGGCCATACTAGATGTACGAAGGTGCTAAAACTCTCTAATAGTAGCTGTGCAGACCCGATAACAGTTATCTAGTGCACTCGAGTGGTGCTGTGAAGAGGAAATAAATCGTTTCTAGGGCAGCTAGTGACTTTCAAAGCCAATATTTGCGCTCATGCACAGCCCATAGCAAAGCAGCTGCAATAAGCTTTCACTTGATTTGCTCCAAAGCACTGTCCAAGCGCTCAAGAGAAGTGTGATCGGTCTGTCTTTTTGCACGGCACAGTTCTTTCGCTTTTCAATTACTACGAAGCTAAACACGTACGCACCTCTTTCCGTTTCCTCTTTTCAAAAGGAGCGGTGAACCTTTCTCCCTTGCGGTTTCTAGGGAACACGGATGGCACAGCATCGGGCTTCAGGCGCCGCCGTTTGAGAGACATGCCGAGGCTCCGCAGCAGAGCGAGACTTGTTTCATAGTCGCTATCGACGAAATGGTCCGAGCAAAGAAAATCGCGCTTGGCAGGTACCCACGTTGGTCGTGATGGCTGAGCCGCATGTATCCATATCTGTCGTAGTTTGGCATCCTTTGGAAAGGAGTGGCATGGTGTGTCTCCGCCGAACCCGCCGTTCATACAGCCTTGAGCCCAGCAGTGCCTCGGCATCTTGCTTCGTTGATCGGGCAAAGAACTCGGAACACAAGCATCCACTCCGCGGTCAGTCGAGGGCCCGAGACAAGTGAACTGCGCCGGCAGCGAGACGTTTGACGTCACGCCTGCCAGGAGGCAGTCAGGGCAGACGGGCAGTCACCTCAGACGCCACCGCCAGGTGCACGGTTCAACGAAAAAATGAGCGAAATCGATGTTGTTGCAGCAGATTTTAGGGCGCTATCTTTCACTGAAACACGGAGCAGTGAAATTCTGACGCAGGATCCCTTTAGATGACGTTCATTAGAAGTTTCGTTTATGGCTCTGCCGAATTCACTGCTCTCGTTAAATGTGTGACTGCGCTGAAAGAAGCACTGCTGAAAGAAAATTATTTCCCTTCTCATTTATTCGGCGAGCGTCCGCTTGAAGAACCAGAGCTCGAGCCGGTTCTCTCACAATTCCTTTAAGCCTTACTGCATGGAGGGAAAAAAAATCTTTCTGTCTGTACTGTCTCCAGGCTGCTGTCGCCTTCTGCAGGTCAAGAAAAGAACTCAGAGAAGCCTGTTTTACAGTCCTACCGCTAGAGAGCAACACCAACCCAACTGAAAAAACGACTTCGGCCCCTAAGTCGGTAGCCGGCCTGGCCGACCTTGGCCCTAGCTTGGCAAACTAGGTTGGGCCGAGGTCGGGATTGGTGATTGGCCTCACACCGGCCGACCTTTGGCTGCCAACATAGGGCCGAGGCCGACCTTGCAGTCGCCAGCCAGCGCCCTGCTGGATTGTGAATCAATGACAAATAGTGGTTACCTTATCTATATAGGACGTTTGAAAACTAAATTTTGGCCATGAGCCGACAGTGACATATATGTACGTGTCTTTCTGCACATTAAATCAGTTGTGAGTGGCGCTCTGTCTCGTCTTTCTTTCTTCTCCTGTGTGTGTGTGTGTGTATGGTTTGGCGCCTTTGATTTTAATGATGAATAACTACCAACTAGCCCAACAACAAGTTCTTCTAACATATATCTTTTATTATTGTATTCGCAATCACTTTCAACAGGAATGCTACCGGATGACTGGAAGGTGGGGAGGGTCATTCCGGTCCACAAATCAGGTGTAAAGGACTCTCAACTGAATTATCGCCCCATCTCCTTAACCAGTGTGCCTTGCAAAATCATGGAACATGTCATATATCTATTCCCATGTCATAAACCTCCTAGATTCTAACAACTTCATCCGGCTCAGCACGGGTTTCGTAGAGGACTTTCCTGCGAGACCCAATTGGCAATCTTCACTTTCGACCTGCATGCTAACCTCGACCGTAATATACAGACCGATGCATTATTTTTAGATTTCGCGAAGGCTTTTGACAAGGTACCACACCAATGGCTATCACTGAAACTAGCCTTTTTAAATTTGCACCCTAATATTCTAGACCAAATTAAAGAATTCCTAGCCGTTCTCAGTTTATTTCGATTAGCAATCACAACTCAGGACTCTCCCCATAACATCCGGCGTTCCGCAGGGATCTGTGCTCGGCCCGCTTTTATTCCTAATATATATTAACAATCTGGCGCCACAAGTATCGTGTAAAATTTAAACATATTCGCCGATGACTGTCATTTATTGTACCGTTACTAACTTTTCTGAACAAGTGGCTCTTCAAAATGACCTCAACCGCATCCATGAATGGTGTGACCTCTGGCTAATGACACTAAACGCTAAAAAATGCAAACTTGTCTCATTTCAGCATCAACGCAACCCCCTTATTTTTTCCTATACAGTTGCCAACTCATCTATAGAAAGCGTCCAATCATTCAAGTACCTCGGTGTAACACTCTGTACCGATCTTTCTTGGCGAATACACATTACCACAATCATATCATCTGCCAATAGATCTCTAGGATTCCTAAAGCATTATCTTCGTCATGCACCGCAGCACGTGAAACTTCTAGCTTACAAAGCCCTTATTAGACCTAAACTCGAGTACGCCAGTCCCATCTGGAATCCACACCAAATATACCTAACAAATGCACTCGAATCAGTTCAAAACCGCGCCATTCGCTTCGTTCATTCTGCTTATTCATATACAATCAGCGTTTCATCTCTAAAGAATAATTCCGGTCTCGAAAGCCTTGAAGCTCGCCGTCGCGTCGCCTGCATGTGTTTGCTCCACAAGTTTTTCCATAGCACTCAGAATCAAACACCTTACATTTCTCATCCGATCCGCATATCTCACCGCACCGCACACCCATTTCAGATCGCCCGGCCTCTATCGCGTACTGCAACTTTTTCAGTTCTTTTTTCCCCGCACCATTGTTGACTAGAATGCCCTCCCCGCCGATGTTGCCGCCATCACGTGCCCACCTTCATTCTTATCCGCTGTAACGATTTGTATCATACTTCAAAGATTGCTGAATATGATTGTTAAATGCTTATGATTGTTGAACATATTAACCCACTCCTTATGTAATACCCCCTGAAGGGGGTCTTTAAAGTGAAGAAAGTGAAGTGAAGTCGTATTCTTTTGTGCCCACTGCCTCCCTTGCTCGAGTCGGCTGGTGCCTCTGGCTACGGCCACTCTCCCGATCCTGCGCGCCAATCAGCCAGCGCTTAATAACAGCGCTGCTATTCTTCACGGTTGCTTGTTCAGGGTAGTGTGCTCTCAGGCAGGCTACGATAAAAGAAGAGAGCAAAAACAAATGCCACCACTTCAAAAAGGCTCAAACCAGCTCAGCAGTGATATTCCAACCAAATAATCCAGTACTTTGTAGTCCAGACTCGGATATAACAGCAGTGAGAACTATACTCTATAACCATTGAAATATTCACTTTTAACCCAAAATAACATTCGGCAATGAGGGCAAAATGCAATAAACTAAAATATCTGTCCTTTGTACATAGCATCCATTATGATATATTTGTGGGCAGTCTTCAATGTCTTCACAAGAGTATTATAAATATTTTAGCTAAAATCAAGGCCTTATACATGGTCTGTTCTGAAAGTAGTAGGACTCATTTTTTTAAATAAAACTTTTTCAAGAGAATAGTACAAACGATTAGAATTTTTCATAGTAGCACCCTTCCGCACCTACACGCTGCTGAATATGAGTTTTCCAGTTTTCGTACGCCTCCAGGAACGCCTGGACCGGAATGCTGTTTAGCTCCCTCGTCACAACCTGTTGAACCGCCTCTACCAATCCGTGATGTTTCCCCTTGAGCGTCGATTTTATTCTCGGGAATAAAAAAAAAGTCTGGCGGGGCCAAGTCGGGGCTGTAGGGGGCCTGAGGCAGCGTTGCCGCCTTGTGCTCGGCAAAAAATTGGGGTCCTCATTCACATGATGAAGATCCTGGCAGATCACTTTCCGGTTGGCCTTTTGCTCCTCTGACAACAGTCCTGGCACCAACTTCACGCACAATTTCCTCATGGCTAAGTTTTCTGTCACGATTTCAAAAACTTGGGTTTGAGGAATGCTCAAGTCAGCAACAATCATTCTGATACTCATCCTACGATCACTGTTCAGTCAATGTTTTACTCGCTACACAATTTCGTTGGGCTTGCTGGTCGAAGGGCGTCTGGAGCGGTCGTCGTCTTCCACTCTTTCCTGACCTTCTCGGAACAGCTTGTGCCACTCACAAAACACATGATCTACCCATGGCAGCGTCTCTGTAGGCCTCTCTAATAATGTCGTGAGTCTCTTTGCCTGTTTTATTAAGATTTACACAAAATTTGATCACGCATCACTGATCCAGTAAACGCTCTATGATTCTGCGTGACGAGAGGTTTCGACAGGGGTTCACAGTACAAGCGACCTGCTCGCTTCAACGGCCGAGAGCTGACTGCCGATTTTCTCCAGTATTCCCAATATCCCCCTTCAACTATCCTACACGCGCAGACCGCCTCTCGTCCGCCCGTTCGGCCAGGAAAAAACCAGTCCTACTACTTTCAGAACAGACCCTGTATACTGAAAAATTTGGCATTGTGTGTATTATTATAAATAGCACTAAACAATTGCAAGCAGTATTAGAAATTCAATATTTTTACAATTGCATGAAACCTGATGCAGTATACAGTAGCAATTGTTTTAACAAATGCCGCCAACATGCATATTTACCCTTAAATACAGGCAAATCATTTACAACCTGCATTTCATTACGTCCACGTCACAGCAGCGCCAAAATTAAGAATGAATACAAAATTTTTTCATGACAAAGTAGACTAAATAGAATAGAATCTCGAAGAACTTAAAATTTTTTTCCTGGGAAACCATTGCGGGGTTTAATGTCCCAGAAGCAACACATGGACTATTGGGACACCTTAGTGGAGGGCTCCAGGAATTTCCACCACCTGGGACAAATGTATTGTACTGAAGAATATATGGCTGATAAAATGACCAGCATGTTTAGCACAGCATGACAATTCTTCACCAGTGTGGTGAAGAATTTCCGGCTCCATTACTTGCAGCCGAATGCCACATGTCCAATGCACGCAATAAGCCTCTCTGAAGGCCAAAATGAACGTACTCACCACTGCCGAGTTGTTCAAGTGGCACGCTTTGTCGAGTGGACACTAGAGCATACTGTGTCTTAGGAAGATCACTGAAGTGCGGCCTAAGAATGTCAAGCAGTGAATTAACTGCCGCTCTCCTGATATGATGCTTCACAGCCCAAGCCCTCAACTGGCTCCTTATCCCCTCTGGACACTCGGCATTGTCGGGAACATCAACCAAGTCATGTTCATCAGGCTCCACAGGACCAGCGTTTTGGCCGTGCAAGTCACTTCCATCTGACTCAGCTTGATCTCCACTCGAACACTGGGTCTCAGCTGCCACGACAGAGGATTCAAAAGAATTCACTGCTGCATATGCTTGCCCTAAGCAGTCCCCGAGCGGTGCAAATCTATCGTTTCCAACACTTGCTAAACGTGATGGATTGTCGGATTGTAAATGGGGGAATGTCTCAGAGCATGCTGCCGCCTCTGCGTCTTCTGCGACTTGCTGCAAACACCGTACGCTGCACGACCTACTGTATATTGGGCTGGATGGATGGATAGGAGCGCCCCCTTTGAAACGGGGTGGTGGCAATTGCCACCATGCTCAGCTTTTCTTTATTATTATTTTTTTTTACCTGTGCGTGCAACGCCGCCCCAGCGCCGCAGTTTTGCTTTTGCTTGTGCTGTATTTTTTAGTTCTCTAAGCCGCCACCGCTGAGAGTGGCGCTGTAACTCACCCCCACGACGAAACCGACGAGACGGCGACCGGCTGCAGAGCACTGCGACCTACCACGTGTGGACCCTCGATTTACGTGCTGAGCGGCCGCTAAGCTGGGTGCCGAAGAATTCTTTTTCAGTAGGCAGGTTGCCACTTTACCGGAAGAAGCTTTGGCGTGCCGTGTGCCTGTGGGTGGCAGCGAATGCCTCCGCGTTTGCGACATATTCACGCAGTATGGTGTACTGTTGTGTGCCGCTCTGCAAGTCGAGCGGGCGAACGCCAACAGGGATCTCCTTTCACGAGTTTCCTGTGACGGAGATACGGAGTCAGTGGCTGAAGAACATCTCGCGGCAAGCCGAAGGTAAGCTATGAAGCTGCACCTGATTTTAAACGTGCTTAAAATATCGCTTGCTCGAGCATTTCGGGCGACGGCCTTGGCTGTGATAGCAAGATCATTAGAACGAAAGGGCTTGTGATCATCAGCTGATGCTGTGTTAGTCGAGTTTTCATTGCGTTCAGTACTGCCCGGTAAGTGCATTCCTGTAATGGCACTCCTTTCATTTCAGGGCCAGGGAAACAGCCCTGGTTACCAAAAGACCGGAGCAGAGTATGCAGCCTGCATTTTAAGCAGGACGACTACAGAGGAAACCTCAAGATACGGAGGCTAAAGGCAGATGCCGTACCTACAGTTTTTCCGGAATTCCCGGCATATCTGCAACCGCCAGAAAAACATCTGCGGCGCCCGCTGAACCGTAAATGTACTGCTCCAGCTTCTTCCCCAAGCAAGCTTCCTCGTGCAAAGAAAAGCAGGTATATTCCATTCTTTTCACCATTTTTTGTAGTAATCGTATTTCAGCTAAGTAATGCACGCTGGTTTTAAATTCTATGCTTCAATATATTGGTGTATCTGAATTTATGTAATAAAATTCGTGTAATGACTGTATTGCAGGCAAAGCAGGTGTATGCCTCATAACGAGTTTGAAGTGGGTGAACCCGATGCTCAAGAACCTACGAGACCTGAAGGGAGCAGGGAGCCACTGCCTATTCAGGAGCCTGGTAGCTCTGATCCTGTGAAAACAGCTTCACCACAAGCTGTGCTGGAGCTACCATCACTTTCATCGGAGCCCACGCAAGAAGCCTCCTCTGGCCTTCCTTCGTTTCCTGCTGTGGTGCTTCTTCCAAAAGAGCCGCCAGCAAATAATTTGAAGTCAGCTCCATTGCTTAAAGCACGTGCAATACAAAGTAGGTTATCAGTTGCAAGAATTGCAAAGCTTTTTAGGCAGGTTGCAACCCTGACCAGAAAATGCAGAAGGCTTGGAAAAAAAAAATGTGGAGCTGCTGCAGGAAATTGCCTTGCTGAAAAAAGAGAAGAGGAGGACAGCGGCAGTGTTGAAAAAAACGAACCTCGTAGTCTTCCAGGTATAGTGTCCATTACCATATTGATTATACTTAGCGTTTGATACGAAACTTGCTCTTAACAAATTTTAAACACTTCCAGGAGAAAGTGGAACAAAATGACGAAAAGGGCCTATTCCTACAAGAACAGCTGGCTTTTTTAAGTGTGGCAAAGGGTCGCTGGCGTGAGGAGACCATACGTAACTGTGTGCTTTGGCACGCTAAATCACCATCGTGCCACCAACTCCTCAGAGAGACTGGTGTGTTGACCCTGCCTTGCAGATCAACGTTGAAGCGATATATAGGTGCGTGCACGGGAGAGGTGGTCTCATCACTGATCAAGCAGCGACTCCACATGGAAGCAAGGCAGCACTCTGAAGAGGTAAAACATTTCTGCTAGTACCTGTAATGGTTAGTTAAGTTTATATGTTAATCTCTGCAGGCACGGTGTGGCTCGCTGATTATGGATGAAATGTCGCTGAAGAAAGCCACCACATATCACAAACTGTCGGATGCTGTTCATGGCCTGGTGAACATGGGTGGCGTGGAAGCCGATTTTGGCCTTCAAGATGAACTGGCGACCCACATTCTTTGCTTTGTGTTTGTTGGACTGGCCACTCATTACAGGTATATAAAACTTTCAGCTGTGTTCTTAGATAGGCAGGTAATTGGTCTGAGAGCTTTAACGTCTCGAAAGTACTAAAGGGTAGCAAATATCTGACAATTGCATTTTTTTTTTTGCAGGCTACCAGTCAGGCATTATTTTACCAAGGCCCTAACTGGGGAGCAACTTGAAATTCTTGCTCTCAAAGTAATGAAATCAGCCGAGGATGCAGGATTTCAAGTGGTGCGACTTGTTGCGGACAACCACCAAGCCAACTGCAAATTTTTTGCAAGCTTGTCGGATGGCCCTATCCGACCTGTCATCACGTGAGTGTGATCATTTAACATCCCATGTAATGTACATTTTACTCTCAATATTTGTGGACTACATCCTCTGTTGTAGGTGCGTATAAAAAAACATTCGATGCACGTTCAAACTTAACTCCTATTTTTTAAGCATCTCTTCTAGGCACCCTCTTGATTCAAGTCAGCGGTTGTATGTATCATTTGACTTCTGCCATATCCTCAAAAACATCAGGTCGCAGTTTTTGGATACAAAGAGGATCTTCAGGAATGAAGGAAAACTGATCCTGCCAGATTATTTAAGGTTACACAAAACTCTCTTGTTTTTGAACATTTGTTGCAATTTGCTAACACTTTACTTTTGTGTAGGTTGCTGTACGAGATACAAGAACGGCAAGGTGCTTTCAGGCTGGTACGATGCCTGACAAAAAAACATCTGTGGCCCAGCAATTTCAAAAAATGAACGTCACTAGAGCCGTTGACATTTTCTCACCACAGGTAAAATGTGCATTGATCACTTTGTTTTTGTGAACATTATATTGCTCCACCCTTCATAAATGCTTGCAACACTCTTATGCACCTTGCACAAGAAATAAATCACTTGTATCACTCAAATATACGCAGTGGTAGCTTGTGATTAAGCGTTGGGCCAAAGTGATTATGCTCACAATATTTTTCTTTCTTTAAGGTCACATCAGTCCTCAGATTCCTTCAGCAGCATGGGCATCGCCTTGGTGCTCCTGGATTTGATAAGTGCCTGCCCACTGTAGAATTCATGGAGACTGTGTACAAATGGTTTGGCCTCCACAATGTCAAGAGCACCACGTTCCACATAATGAGCAGGGACGCCTGGAGGATGCCGTTCTACAGTGCAGAGGATGAGAGGTATGTAGTGATTGATAAATGCTTAATTTTTAGAAGTCTTATCTTGCACGTGAAGCCCATGTGAAAAGTGATGCTCGTTTATCATTTTTGAAACTATTTTCTTTATTTTGTAAATATATATTGCAATGAGAGCTCTGCTGCCTTTTTTGATGAGGTGTGTTCATGCATTTTTGTTTGTTTGTTTACTTTGTAGGCTTTCGTGGCTGGAGTCAGAATGCTTGCAGTACTTTGCTTCGTGGAAGGATGGCACCAGCCACAAGATGGAATTTCTAACGGCAGAGACGTACGAAGCGCTGACTGTGGCAACAATGTCTACTGTTCTGAGCACAAAGCATCTCTTGCAGTCAGGCTTCCATTTTGTTCTTACTGGCAAGTTTTCCAGTGACGATGTGGAGTCGTTGTTTTCCACAATTAGGCAACTTAATGGGAGCAACGACCAAACTGACGCATACACGGCTTTGTCAGCTCTACAAAAAATCCTGGTCACTGGGATAATTCACTCCTCGGCCAGTGGCAATGTTGGAAGCGTGGTGGGCTCATTAGGGGCAGCACCGAATCTGCCTCTTGAAACTGAATGCAAGGCTACTCCAAGAAAGGATCTCCGAAAGCTTCTGCTCCCTCACCTGGCTGCTCTGGAACGCTACCCAAGTATGCAGTGTATTCTAATCAATGTAAATCAGAAATAACTTCCAAGGAACTGCATGTTAACATGATTTTGTTCGAGCCCTAGAAAGTGCATAGTGCGCTGTCAGTTGCTTTTTTTGGAAAGCAATTTGCATGTTTTTTTTTACTTCATTCACTTTACCATGGGCCAGATTGTAAGGGCTCTGTAGCAGGCACCAGTAAGTAAACAAAATCACTAATCAGTTCATTGTCTTCAAAATGTGATATAATTGTGGTGAATATGTTGCAACAGCACTGAAATACTCCAAGGTTGTCATTGCTTTTTCTTACTGCATCCCTCATTTCCAGTCCCTCCGCAACAGAGCCTGAAGTCAAGCACACTGGCATTGATTGCTGGCTTTCTTGTAAGAGCTATACAAGACAACATTGAGTGCTCAGGGTGCCTTGGCAAGCTGCGTGCTCCATCATCTACCTCAACGACAACAGCCCTGATAGCTGGCATCGATAGAGGAGGGCTCTCCTACCCTACCCTTGCTTTTGTGGGTTTCGTCACAATTCTAGAGAATGCAGCTTCTACAGTAGCTGCCGAGCTCGTGAAAGCACCGCAGCCACTAAAACGGTTCACAGCTGTGGTGCTGCCGTCAGCTGCAAAAAATCTGCTTTTTCAGTGCGCCATGGATGACAGTGTGGCCCATAGAATGAGGCTTGTGAAGCTCGTGTGTCACAAATTGATGAGGCCCTTTCTCACTAACTTCACTGGCCAGCTGACTGAGCGCAATGAAAAAAGAAAATTGTTGAACAAAAAACCTTGCTCTCGAAAAGTACTTAAAGTATAGAACTTATTTCTGTGATGGCGCAATAAAGCACCACTGGCACTTTTTTTTTCACAGCACATGCTTTTGGAATCATTTGTTAAATCTGCATGAACAGAACACTCGCTGCTTAGCTCACCCTGAAAATTTCCACAAATATTGCATGCATTAAAGTTGACAATCTCGCCCTTTAAAAAAACTCATCACTAAAGTTTGAGTTTAAAAGCTTAAGCGCATGACAAAAAACAAGGGGAAAGAGGCCGAGCTCGCGTATTCATCTAATATTGCACTGGACAGCCTGCCCGTCAAATACGTAACACGTAGGAATGAACGTGCACGGGAGTCGAGAAGGGAGACTGCCAATTTGCTCCAACTGTGCTGCTATCGCCCGCCAAGTAAAAAGAGTGAGAACGCGGTTAAAGAGCAGGAAAGGCGAGTGTCGTCGCGTCCGTCGAAAGCACGACGGCGGCTGACCTCCCGCCGCCCCTCAGCTCCGGAGCTCTTTCCCTCAACACTGCCACTCTCATTTCACTGGCCTGCGGCTTTACCTTGCCGCAACCATCTCTCATGCCAAATAATGGCTTCGCAAACTATTCCGCGGAACTACGCGCCGCCAGCGCAGGTCGCTTGAAGGCACAGCCGAAGAGCGTGAAACGCTGCTCATGGATGGATGGATAGGAGCGCCCCCTTTGAAACGGGGTGGTGGCAATTGCCACCATGCTCAGCTTTTCTTTATTTATTATTTTTTTTGTTTACTGTGTTGGCAATTCTCATTAAGATTCTCCATCAACTTTGCCTACGGTTTCCTACTATTCTAACCTTATGCCACATCTCTGCTTTTCAGCCACCAATCCTCCAATCGCTTTTTGCTGACTTCCACTGCAGATTTATTTACATGACCATTGTTATCTTTAAACCCTAGGGCCTCAGAAAGAGTGACTGTGCCTGCATCGACATCCGGATGGATACCATCACATTTGATTATGAGGTGTTCAATTGTTTCCACAGATCTACCACACACTGCACATGTGTCATCTTCTTCGTTAAATTTCTTTTTGTAGCTGCGCGTTCTAAGACACCCTGATCTAGCTTCAAAAAGTAGGGCACTGCCTCTTGAGTTATCATAGAAAAATTCTTTCCTGATCTGCCTTTTCCAGAATCGATATAGTTCTACACTATGTTTCTTTCAGGGGGTGAGTTTTAGCGGCACCTACCGGCTGGCTTGGTCCCTACTCGGAGGTCACGTGGTATTTCTTCGGCCGCGCGCTCCCATAGAGGGTGGCGCGATGCGCAGGTCGCTGCCAGTCTTCGCCAGATAAAGCTCTCGGCGGCGTTTCACCCTCAAGAACCGATCCATAATGAGGTCTTACCTTCCGACGTTTAGATCAGGTGGTGTTGTCATGGTGAAAGGACAAGACACGGAACAACCAATGCTCCAGATCCAGACAGAGCACGATGCCAGCTACGCCGCTACGAAAGCACAGAGTGAAAAGCGCGGGCAGAGCATCGCGTTGCAGATTCAGTCGTTGTGACTGACACCGCGCTTTCGTAGATATGCTGTCAAAAATATGTTCGCAAAAAACAAAAAATAAAATAAATGTGTTGTTTTATGCATTGTTCTCAAATTATGCAAGTTAAAATTTACATTGCTTCATTACGTCTAGATAAAGAACAATTGCTTCCCAGTTTCAATAAAAGATCGAAACCGAAACTTTTGAGTTTCGGTTTCGTTTGATGTCAGATTTACGGGACTTTCCTTTTATCTCTCGATGAAACTGCACTCGTCCGACAATTATTTAAATGCTCAGCATTGCAACGAAATTGATGCCGCAGCATTGCACCTGCATTTTGCTTACACATTACATTTCACCGATTGATAAATTAGGCTCACCATGCATGCAGTCATGCGCGCAGTGTATTCGTAAAAAAAAATATTGAGATAATATGAAACGTACGTCGATCGAGCGTTTCGTCCGCAATTTCCACGCGCCTACTGCGCGTGCGTCTGCCACATACGTCACCGGCCAAGCCAGTGGGTAGCCAACCATGGCCCTACGATGGTCCCCGTGTGGTTGCCCGAGCGTTGGGTGCCGACTAATTTCCTATCATTTGCCGGTAGCTGGCTAAACGTTTTTGGCCAACTATTCACCAGCCCAATTGGCAGCCAACCACGGCCCGACTAGGGGCCGCCATTGGTTGGCCGAGGATACCAGCTGCCGAGCACTGTCCAATTGCTTACCGATGGTCGGCCGTCGGCAAATTTCACTTGGGAATCCACTGACCGATAAAAACCCTCAATGCTTTCTATTAATATTTTTTTTACAGCAAAATGTGATAGTTCCGCATTTCATGGCTTTGTTGCCACTTGGCCGGCAGCGAAAGATGCATTTATTTCTAAGAAATTTGGATTCGAAGTTGAAAAGTTTTTCCCGCCGCTCTGATTCAAACTTGGGATTCTCTTATGACGACACAGGACTAAGTGACGTGACACATGACGTGCACGTGACGTAACGCAGACTCCGTGATTTATGACGGCCAGCAGAGCGGCCTAGCAGCAGCCGAAAAGAAAGCTACCGCCGGCCGATGTCGATGCAGACACTCTCTGAGGCTCTGGGGTTTAGATAATAATGGCCATGTAAATAAATCTGTGGTGGATGTTAGCAAAAAGCGATTAGAAAATTAATGGCTGAAAAGCAAAGAGGTGACATAAGGTTAGAAGTGTAGGAAACTGTATTGAAAGAAAATGGCGAATTTTAGTAACAATTTAGAACACAGTTAAACAAAAATAAAGAAAAAAAGCCGAGCATGGCGCGAACTGCCACTACCCCGTTTCAAAGGGGACGCTCCTATCTTCCGCCCATCCATAAATCGCCGCGGCAAAAATTCCGTTGCAGCCGACTGCAGTTCTTCGCCGATTCCAGACAACCCAATCCAAGTTCCTTCTTAAAATATATATCGAAAATCTCACTATCATTGCGGTTGGCGGTTGAGCCAAATTGGGCCAGTAGTTTGCGCAGGAGAATGTTTTCAACCCAGACAGATAAATGCGCAACACAGTATATAGTATTCTGCATTAGAGCACTGCACGGGCCTCAATCTGAGGCCCAAGCCCGGCCCGGGCCCGAGACGTGAAGCCCGAGCTTGGCCCAGGACCGCGGCTTCAAGCCCGGGCCCGGCCCAGGCCCGCTAAATTATCGCTCTAGCGAGCCTGGTCCGGCCCGTGAATCCCGGAGTGAAGCCCAGTCCTGGCCCGGCCCGTTTCACAGTATCGCTTCAGATATACTGCTCACTCTGAGCAATTAGACTGCTACTAGACCGATAAGAAACTGGCCGACAAAAGTTCTGAATCCCCAGTTTGGCTTACAGAAACTTGGTTCTTTAACCCAGAAGGAAGTGATTAAGAGTAGTGCTCGCCAGGCGCATCTTTTGGACAGTGATCTCGTGTAGGTGCGCAAAGATGAACTCGGAAGTTCCGAGAGCCAAATATAAAGGGCTGCATACGCGTGTAATCTTTGCATTCCCCCATGATTTTAATCAGTTATATTTTGCCGCCCGCGAAGTATGAACATTAAAGCTGCCTAGTAAGCAGTGAGATGACATTTTTTTAGTGAACGCGATCTCACAGGTTGAACCCATAGCCGAACTGGTCGCCTTTCAGCAGAAACGAAAAGCTAAAAGGCTTGAGTATTTCACAGTGTGTGTTTTGAAGACTATAAGCGTCCGAGACAAATATGCTCTTCCCCAATGCATTTCTAATAGTGTTTAGGTATGTTTTGGGATGACGAACGATCAATGGTCAATTAAGACCGGTTGAATTTTACAAAAACACTTGTCATGACAACCAGGCTGAAGAAGCAAGGAGGGATAGATGTGGTTATGAGATGAAATTTACAAACTCTTGCGAGCTTTTGTGGCTATTTCATTTACGAGACGTTCCGGTCAGCTGATCAAAAAGAAAACCAAACGCGCTTTAGTTTGTGAATTTTTCCACATGAGAAAAATAAAGCTATAAAATAAAAGCTATGTTTTTGGGGTTTATGGGCCCAATGGGAGTCAGGCTGTGAGAGACACCGAAGCAGAGGGCTCCGGATCATTTCTACCACCTGGGTTTCTTCACCGAGCAATGATACTACAAAGTACTACATGGCTGCCATGCTTGCCGCTTAAAGAGAGAGGCAGCCGCCGAGGCTAGGAGCAAACCTTGGTTCCCCGGCTCAGTAATCAAGCGCCTTGACCACTAAGCCACCGCGGTGTGGAAATAAGGAAATATATTAGTCAATGAATAAAGCTTAGTTTTTTTCTCAGCGCGTACTATAACCCATAGCTCATCCGTGTCTGCTCCAATGCCGCAGTTGTGTACTTCACTCTGCAATAGTGAATGAATAGTCGGACACCAGCCGTTTCTGTACGGACCCCAGCCGGCTTAAGCCGGCTTAGGGCTTAAAGCTGCGGGCCTGAAGCCCGGGCTTAAGCCCGGGCTTCAGGCCCGGGCCCGGCCCAGGCCCGGCAAAACAAATCATGTCCCGGCCCGGCCCGCGGGTCGGGCTGGGCCCGGGCTTTCGGACTGTCCCGAGCCCGTGCAGTGCACTATTCTGCATATCTTTTTTTGCTGCCTCGACGCAAGTGACTTTACCTTGACCTACCTTGACCTTGGCGAAATTCCGTCGGCTTCTGGTTTCTGAATCTCGGCGCATCCGGTCTCGGGTTGCATCATACGCGGCTGAACCAAGGAAGTACCGTTGTCAAACTTTACTAGGAGACAAAAGTTACAATTCCAAAGCTCTGCGCGCAGTTTCACTGCAAACGAGACAGCGGTTGAGCCGGAAAAATTGATAGGTTTTCGCGGTAGAGATGGACACTACAACATGCACACACGCTGCGTGAATTTTGGACTTTCTGGCATGCTGTTACACAAAACTCAACATTGATTCTACACCCACAAAAAGTTGGGGAATGTTTCGCTCTACTACGGCCACGCTACTAGAAGTACTATGCTGTATAGGTCACAGTGGCGATCGAAATTTCAAGCAGCGCGCGGTGTATTAGCCGCGGCTTCATTAAAAATCCAGTTCCGCCCTGTTTTCGTTTTGTTTTTAAATTGAAGTGCCGTCCGACATACCCAGGTGGTCCTCATTAACGGTACGGTGGACGTCGCTGTAGGCCCATGGCTAGAGTTAGTTACTGCATCATGCTGCATGCTACGCGCCTCTTCCCTGAGAAGGGGTTGAAATTCATTCAAGTGATTTCGTTCGCTTCTCTGCTTTTAATCCCACAGTAAACACACAGAGTAAACAGCATTCGCCAAGAAAATTTCCTTTCCCTCCCGAAACACATATTAATTCTCTCTCTGTCGTAGTGAATGGCAGGTATAAGCAATTTTCAGCGCTCAACAATACGGGTTGCAATGCCAAAGAATCACATAATAAAAGAAAGTGTTCCAACAAAAAAATAAAAAAAAAATAAAACAAACAAAAAGAAGCTCCGCCGTCGAGCTCTCGACACTCCGTTGAAACTGTCAACTCTCCACCGTGTGTTCGAAACTTGTTTTGCCCCCGAAAGGGCGGAGCGGGGTTAGCGGAGCCTCCTCCAATGCACACCCCTCAAGAAGCCGGGCGCCGGGCCGGGGGTGGCTTGTACCCATTTTCACCGGTGGGTGTCCGGCGGTGGGTTTCGAACCAACCACCTCCCGCAGGCGAAGCGGACGCCCAGACCACTAGGCCACGACTGCGGTGAATGCCCCAAGCACTTCCCATCGTTATTTAGCCGCAATGAAGCTGGGTTATTGCTAATGAGGCGTTCTGCGGCAGCTGCGTATTCGTTTCGCGCTGAACATCTCACAAAAGGCAGCATGCGTTAATTCATGGATACGTTCCTCCGTGTCGTGTAACCAAGACAACTCCTGCGCACCCAAGGTACCCTCCCAGGTAGTTTTCTCCATCGCCGATAGATGGAAGCACCTGTCCTAACAAAAACAACAATTTCGTTTGGTTTGCTTGCTCGCCGTGCTCTTGCCAGTGGCCGACTGGTGCCTGTCACTTACCCCTTCTTTTTTGAACGTCACATTCTTATGTCTTAACGAGAATGTCAGTGATGCGTCAAGGACACTGCATCGTACATACTGGCTGTGTCCGCTTAAAGCGCACATATAAACATGCAGAAAAGTTTTTATAACTACACTGCAGCCCTCTTACTATTTGTAATAAGACCTAGCTGTCTTGTTTTTTTTTTGTTAAAGTGACCCCAAAAAATTAGCGCATAATGAACTGGCAGCTTTTTGTGTTAAAGGTTCTAGAGAGTACAGTTAAAATATGAGAGAGCTTCGGCTTTAGCATCATAAAATTCGATCTGCTTCGGTATAATATAAAGATGCGGCGTGCACCGCGAACGACTTTAAAGGGATACTGAACCAAACTTTTGGAGCTGCTCTTTTATATGTAAACAAGAGCTTGACTGCTAAAATTGATAAATCCGCCAAGCACTTTGGCGAAAAAGGCAGATAACACGTTTGTTTTCGCGATTTATTGCCGTATCGTTGCACCTGGCGGCCGCCTGTGGACGCTGCGACTACAGGTTTTCCCACTGAATTTAATCCTAGTGCCAGCAGAAATAATCTGAGCGCCGATCGATATAATCTGCCTGCTATGTAATTTAATCTCAGTGCCATGCACTTAATCAAAGCGCCAGCGTATTTAATCCAAGCGCCAACTTGAGCAATGCCAGCGCCAACCAATTTAGTCCCAGTGCCAACGCAAATAATACAAGCGCCAGCTGTTTTAATCCAGGTGGCAACCAATTTAATCCGCATGCGGAAAACGAATGCTGTAGAAGATTTTAGAGCACAGAGAACGAATGCCAGAAATAAAGTGAAGTTAAGATAATTTCTGAGACTATGCAAGCCTGTGAGTCACATTCTCATGCGCTATTTCGTTTTCTTCGCATACCTTGCAACATCAAAGAGCCATTAGCAGCTGTTAAACCTTAGTATTTGATGCAACTCTTGCGGCTTGTGACTGTCGTGTATTAATTAGTTGGGTAAGCACTGCTGATTATGGGTTGTCTTATGCGATGAATCTGCATGTTAGTTACAATTGCGGCCTTTATACTGTTTTCATACTGCCGGCTGTTTTCCTGCATCCGGTGCAAAATGTTTTCGGGATGCTCTGACAAAGATTCAACACCACCATGTAGTAGAAACAAAAAGGGAGTAGTGTAATACAGAGTTCTTCCAGGTGGGACGAGTCATAGAACCGGAGTAACGGTTCTTCACTTTAAGGTTTTATTTAGTTTTAGAAGGGAAAGTGAGCGAAGCTACACCGGAGCTTACAGCCTAGGTCAAGAATAGCTACTGGCGGCTGCCGTATAGCGGTGTTAACAATCTAGGTTTATACAAGCACAGAAGGGGCCGTCTTTGAAATGTAGTTATATTTTCTGTAGGACATTAGGTGGCGCAAAGTGGGACCTCTCACTTTTTTCATGTCATCGTCACGAAAAGCTGCTGGTATAAAAGAAAAGTTATGGCGGTCGAAAGCAGCGCACTCTACTCGCTGTACTTGCTGCATACAGTGTCGAGCAGCGTCGCGCAACGAACTGCGCCGATGCTCCCTTTTAGTCAGTCTGGGCGGAGTGGTGAGCGCCAAGTCTCTCCGCTCCCTGAGGAAAGCTTGGACTTCAGACTTGAACTTCGAAAACACTTCCTCTATAGGGTTAAAAACCGGGCTGTAAGGAGGCAGCCTCTTGATTGAGTGCAGCTGACTGGCCAGGATTGCCTGTTCCGCATGGCTGTGAGCGGGAGCATTATCAAAAATAAAAACGGCTTCTGAATCAGGCTCTTCACTTTCGACACGGGCTGATATATGGGTCAAAAATTCGTTAAACACGACCCAGTGAACCTTGTCGACAGCCGTCCAATGTATGACACCATTTGCTGACATACAGGCGATAATGTTAAGGTTTGCGCCTCTGGTGCCAGTCGTCGTCTGCACCGCAGGTTGCCCCTTAATCGCACGGCCGAAGCTCCTTGAACACCATATGTTATAGTTGGTCTCATCAACATAAAACCTGCACAAGCGGGGTCCTTCACACTGCAGCCACTGCGAATATGCTTTGCGGGTGCATTTCACGTCATCTCTGTTGCGGTCGATCGGCCTCTGAGTCACCAACTTCATAGAGTAGCCATGCGCATCCAGTAAGCGATCGATGCTACTTGTGCTGATGGCAATTCCGGGCAATCCTTCTTCCGCCGCCTGCTTTATTTGCTTTAGCGCGAAAGCAGGGTTGTTGTCCACAATATTTTTGAGAACCGCTACAACCTCATTTCCGAATGTCTTCGACGTTTCGCCTTTCTTCAGCACCTAGATCTCTATCGGTAGCTGCAATTGATCTTGCCTTCTTTAAATTGATGCCCAGCGTGTCTGCCATTTTTTTTCACATCTCCTCCACGCCTTGACACATCGAGAATTTTGGCCCTGTCATGTTCAGAGACTTTGCTGTTCTTTCTTCTTGGTGCATCTGGGGGCTTGAATGGCGGTCCTCGTTTTCGGTGTCCAATTAGGACGTAAGAACACGGCTCATCGGCTTCCATGGAAGAAAATACTGCGCGTTAATGTCCATGCGAGATGTAAGAAAAGTCGTGCACTATCACCTGCTTATAGTATACGAGTGCGTACCACCGCCGTCCGGCTCTACTCCGTTGTGCAAATGCAACCACAATGCGCACACACAAAGCCGTCTGCTTTGAAACTTTCTTTTCTTCTGTGTTTTTATCAATGCTTTTTTACGTGCCTGAGAAATAAATCTTATTTCTTGAAAAGGAAAGTTCACAGATTTATATAACGTGTGCACATATCTATGTCTTTTTCTGTTGTCCTAGCATATTTTGCAAAAACAGACGACAATCCACAGGAAATGGAGCCGCAAAACCTGCCTTCTGATTTGGAACTTTCCATGATTGGCTGTGCACCTTTTTTTCACATGAAACTACGTAGGGCTAATCTAAGATACGGTTTATTAACACTTTATTTGATTATCTGACAAAATAATCGCATCTTTTATTGAAGACAGTGGATTCAATGTTCCATTATAAACAGTGTGTGCATTTGTGCCCTCCTCCGTTCTATGGTCGTAATAAAGAGCCAGTAAGCCATAGCACTGAGCCCCTGTGCAGCTTTTTAATGCTGATATTGTGCGCTTGAAACGGCGCTGTAAAACACTTGTATCAAAGTAGAGTTGGTTATAATATTCATGAAAGCTATGCAATATGTGGACACTTCGCTTAGGCATCGCATGCTTTGAAAAATTATCTCATCTTTATTCCTGGTATTCGTGTTCTATGCTTCGGAGTCTTCAACAGCATTCGTTTTTCGAGTGTGGATTAAATTGGTTGGCACCTGGATAAGAACAGCTGGCGCACGTATTATTTGCGTTGGCACTGAGATTAAATTGGTTGGCGCTCGCATTGTTTGAGTTGGCGCTTGGATTAAATACGCTGGCGCGTGGATTAAATGTTTTGCACTCGGATTAAATTCATGGCACGCAGATTATATCAGTCAACGCGTAGATTATTTCCACTGGCACAAGGATCAAATTCAGTGGGAAAACCTGTAGACGTCATTACACCCGCGCGCTGACCGTTCCCGCAGAAGCACGACTGCCATCGCGTCGGCCGCTCGTCGTCTGTATGTCGTCTGCTCACGGCGTACACAGATGTCAAGACGTTAATCGAAGCTGTCTACATGCCATAACCGTATGCACGCTTACGTACGCTAAATGCAGCTATTTTTTCCGGACCTTACGCCATTTCTAACATTCTCACTTTTAAAACAGACGCGCGACGATGTTTAGACTGGTGGTGCCATCTGGTGGTAACGAAGAGAACCATTGTTGTCAACAAACCGACGCCCCTCAAGCCTAAAGGGGGCAGAATCGTCAATCTAAATAAAAAATAAAGCAAATTTATTACTCGTACGTTTTCTTTTCAGCGACAGGAGACGAAGCGAAAGACCACAATGGCCCATTTATGGCCCCTGGAAGCGCTGAAGAAGGCAGTCAGAACGAAGAATCCAGTCCGAAGCGAGGCTTCATGCAACGAAGTGCGCCGCCATATTCGTCGCAGCGGGAATGCAATGGGGGTGCCATGACATTACAGAGGCTAGAAGGTTTTCCAGCCTCTGTAATGACATCACGCTCTTCGCCTCGCGCCGGCCGGGAGGGCTTGGTGCGCGCTCGTGAAACATCGAAAATAAAACCATCCGCTGAAAAATATGCGCAGTGACGACTAGATTTCGGTGTAATCACATTCCGAGAATCTATTTTCAGAGTTTTTGCTCAATTTTAAGATTTTGCTTCAGTATCCAACTCCGGCGATTTTTCAGCCATTTAAATTTAATGGTTGTTTTGTGTTCCTAAGAACCTCCTGTAATGTGTACGATACAAGGTTTTCAAAAGCAACCCTCAAATGATTTTTAAACAGCAAAAAACGCAAAACTTGAAACCGCAAAACCGAAACGAGGGAGGTGCCTTCGTGCAGTATTGACTGTGAAGTCCCCGAAGATATCGCAACAACAATGAGCCGCGTTGTCGACATGACAGAAAGCGCAGTGAACACCTTTTCCGAGACCAGCGAGTCTTTAGAAGACGACTCATTCGACGATTTTGGACTGGACGAGACGCCTTTCAGGTATTATTTACCGCCGTGCGAGCCAGCCCAGTCACACCACAGGCCGCGCGTCACCTGCAGCCTGGAGACGGTCTGAGCTCGGAGATGTAAATGCTTGAGTCAATTCTCGTGCATGAATTTATGACACGATCGTCAGAACAAAAGTTGATGTGATGCTCCCGCTGACAGCTGTTCGTGTGGCGACTGCCGGCCGACCCAGCCTGATGAAAGAATCTGCTGCCGGAACGTTGCCGCGGTGCACAACGCCCATACAGGGGCATGCATCACCAACAGTCCTCTCTTTGCGAAGCTTTGTCTCGATGGCGAGCTTTTGGAAATGAATTCACGCCAGCCACACTTATACAATCCAACATACTTTGCGCACGCTTACCGTGGTGCGCTTCATCTTGACGGCCGCGCTTCGTTGAGCTGGCCGCTGCGATGGGCGGCTCTACTCGAATAACGATGGCACAGAATCTGCCTTCAAGCGCCGGTTGAACGAAGCCTTAGCGAGTCCAAAGCTCTCTCTGAGGACTGGCGCGAAATGTTCCGAACACAAGCGGGAATGCATCCTCGGAGACCAGTTGACACGGCGGACAGCTCTCACTAACTTGTCGCGAAGGTTCTTATCGCTAGGAAACCTATGGTAGATCACGCCCTTTGTCACAGATGAAGAATTTGTGCACCCCAGAGCACAACAGAAGTTGCCGTGACCCATCACTCTGGCGTACACATCACATCAGGCACGTTGAGATGGCGCGAAATTGCACAGGTGGTCGAAATAATTCCGGAGACCTCCACTACGGCACCTCTTTGTTCCTTTCTTCTTTCACTCCTTCCTTCTATCACTCCTCTCTTACGTCGCGGTTCAGGTGTCCGGGACTGCGTAATTTACTTTCCTAAAACTAATTTTCAGTTTTCCCCTGCACTGCCAGCGCCAGCGCGCGCCCGAGCAGCTTGACACCCCGACACGCCAGTGACGTCACAGTACAGGGTGGCCTGTAGATGTTGCTTGATCGATGGGTGCCGCTCGCGTCAGCTCGCGTCGAGGAGCGCTTGTCTTCAAAATTCCTTAGCGGAAAAACTATGCCGCTTTCAGGTGCGAAATTTTACATGAGAGATCAGACTACCATAAAGAATACAGACTTAAAGTTTCATTTCGATCGATGAACATCGAAAAGTCGCCAGAGTTGCCCTTTAAATGTGTAAATCCCCACCACTGTTATGTGCACACCAAGGATTCCTTTTGTTATCCCGGTAGCATTTGGTGCACCACCACAGGAGCAATGCTTTTTTTCTGCAACTGCAGCATCGCGCAGTGGTTCGAAACGGGTTTTGCTTCCCAAGGTTTAGGAGAGCCTGCCCCAAGCGCGCACCCCTGTGCACGACCGGCCGCGCCCTGAGGAAACCGGGCGATGGACCGAAGAGGGGTGGGAGGAGTGTCGGGACAACATACTCTAAGCTGGGACCAGTTTTTGGCCCTGACGGGAAGAAGTGGGAAAGGGTAAAGACAACAAACGTTACTCCTCCCCCATCCTCCTTCCCGCCTTTTAGAGGAGTGAGGGGCCAGTCGTATCTCCCACCAGCAATGTGCACTGTCCGAGGAGCCTCTTCCTATTTTTTGCGTAAATCGCGAAATTCAGGGAAAGCTACGTAAACGCCAATTTATATATAAAAAGAATTGCGGTCGATTCGCGCAGTTAAGGCAAATGCAAATTAGATGCGCTGGCAGTTCAGTTTTAACCTCGGTTCCGGTGTTCGGGTATACATTGTTCACGAATGCAAGATTCTTTTACCCTCACACGCAGGCTGCTGGCGCGCCCCTACTCTCGACACCAGTCGCCATCTATCGGCGCGCGCGGCCCGATGGACTGCGGGTCGCGCCGGCGCCGTGCGTGGAATGCATGTTCACGTGTTCGCTTCTGTCATTGTAGTGCTTCGTCATAACGTATGAGGGTGTGTGCTGTGCGTCACTACTCACATTTTACCTCTACCAGACAGTACTGCGGTTATCTTGAGCGCAGTTAGTCGTTAGCGTGACATCTCCGAGTTTTTTTCCGTTCATTTGGATGTGAGTAAGTGCGGCGAGGCAGTGCGCGTCTTTCGCGTTGTTTGTGCCCACCATGATGATATTTATGATTAGCGCTCGTGTCCTGTCTTCACCTTTTCTGTGCCTCGTTTTTCGCGCTACGTTTTTTCAATGATGATATTCTGCTGGCTCAGAATTCTAAACGCTGGCACCGCAGCGGCGACCCTGCTCCACCGAGCCGCTGTTGCGGCGGCGCTGCTCAGGGACTAATTCTGGAATAGTATTGCAAACAGCAAGGATTTTTCCCGCGGAGTAGTCGGCCAGGTAGCGTACGGACTGGAAACCGGCACTTCTAAGCAGATTTCTGCGCTGGCGTGTCGTTTGTTGCCGTCTTTTACGTGCGCTATCATCTATGATAATTTTAGGCGCAGGAATGTGGATTTATTGATTTGAACCAGTGGTGTAGTAAATGGATAGGCGAGCTGCAGACTGAAGGTTGTCCCGACGAAGCGCGTGTTTTCGATCACCTCCTTGTGGTGAGCTTGCTCTAGTTTCCATAAACACATTTCATGCACAGGATTGTAAGCACGACCGCTACCGAGTTGCTCTTTTCGCACGCATGTCATAGGGATCAAGGGGGGGGTAAAGGATTTACTGTAGTGTCTTTCTACTTTTGCTACCTACCTTAATCATAGAAAATATTCGCGATTTTAATACATTCATTCACACTTAGCCAAACGCCTACGCAACGCTGTCACACGCGACGAGAGCTACAGAATAAAATGAACGCGACTTCGGACCACAGAATTCGTGAAAGCTGGCTTCGCTGCTAATATCTATTCAAGCTCTGATAATTTGAGCAAAAGTACGTTATTATGCACCAGGTTGCACAAACCATGACAAGTTTTATTTTTGTTGGCGTTGCGACTCAGTTAAGCTCACAGCGGTAATTTCTTGATAAACTGGCGCACCACGCATGCGACAAGAAAGCCCTGTTTGGGGGTGGTACTTTATGGCCGAAGGATTAAGAGTGCATGGGAATTAGAACTGCATGCTAGCCGCACACCTAATACTTAATATTGAACGAAAAGATTTTTTTTTTTTGCAGTGGAGCACCAAGACGGTAGCGATATAAGCACGAGCGCGTTCTAAGCGTCAGCACAATTCATGTGAATGCCAAACTAAATGTCATTAAAACGCATCAATGTGCTCCCTTTGATAACGTGAATACTTCCTGCAACACAGCCACGCTGCGGAAGTATGCTCGGCAATGTTTTTTTAGCGCCCGAAGCGCGGCTATATGCAGGCGCGGCCGCGGAGCGTCCGCAGCCCGCAGTCCCCAAAGAAACGCCCGCACCGCGGCGCACCAGTCGGCGGAAAATGGCCGCGCCCAGGAGCGGCTCTGGATTCTGGTCTATACTTCCAGTACATTCTAGGCACTATATCTTGGCTATGGTGACTGCGCCCAAATGAACTTTGTGTTGCGTTTCGTGACTTGGCTTCGGTCAAAATGGCATGATAAATTGAGAGATTGAAAAAACAGTTACTGTAACAACTGCCCAGACCAACGTTGGATTGCTTTATAGAAACTTCTTGTTCTTCGATCGCTTTGACTGCGGAGCACACGTTGGAAGTGGCGCGCGCGAGCGAGTTCGCGGCCCATCAATCGACGAGTGGCTTTCTCGTCGCTCGTGCTTTGTTGCGCATCGGACCGCGCGCCCGCATGATTTTTGTTGCATTTTCTGCCTCCGATTCGGCCGCATTGAGATTGTGGCGTGGGAGATACAAGGCACGAAAAAAAATATAGAGCGTGACCTTCCATAACTAAAAAAAGAATACACAAGTGTTAACACGTCACCACTCCGCATTAAAAGCCATGAGGAGCTTTTCCAATGTCGAACTTTGGAAATGGTCTGGATCATTGCGCGCGCCCCTGCGTTAGTGATTCATTTGACACCACCTATCCACGTTACATAGCTCCACGCAGCGTGATTTTCGCAGGAATTCGCGGCAGCGACGACGGCCGCAACCCAAAATGTCTGAAACTATGTTTTACACAGGTCCTTGCCAGCATTCTCAAGTATTATCCACGCAGATATCGAGTATTGAAGCGACAGGTGCGTTAATGTGCCTAGGCATAGTAACGCCCGATTTCGGTTTAGAACCCTGCTTGAAAAATACGTTCCGCAATGCGCGCAACATGAAAGCTAGACCTTAATCGCAAGCAGCATGAGCAGCAGGAGCTTCAACAGCAAGTACCACACCTTTGGTGTCGAGTTCGTGAGCGAAGGAATGCAACTGTAACAAAACAATTGCGTCTAGCGATGCGTTCAACATGAAAACTAAACCTGCACCGCGAGCAGCATCAGCAGCGTAGGCTCAAACCGCGAGTACTGCCCCTTTAGTATCGAGTTCGTGAGCCCAGGAGTCCAGCTGCAGCAACACAAACACGGCAAGCAATGCCCACAACATCAAGCCTGAACCTGCATAGCGAGCAACGTAAGCGGCGGGGCTCAAACAACATGCGAACGAGTGCGACTGAAACCAAGCCGACAGGCCGCACAATGCGAGCAACATTAAACCTGCACTTCAGCACGGCTTTCGTAACCACTAGCGAACGAATCTATTTAAAATCATGCCAAACGGCCTTTGGTGCGAATAAAGACTGCAGCCGCTGGCGATTCACACCAAATCATCCGAAAAAAACACGACTGACAACTGAAAAACGACCACTTATCTCACAAAGACGTGGATCCACAACATTATCGAAGTTTGCCTGGCCGATCCTGTGCTGCCAAACCATTCGGCGAGCCGCGTTGCTTTTTCTGGAAATAATTACAAAAAATCTTTTGCCACTGCCACTTCGGCTGTTGCATCTATACGCGCAACAGAAGCTCGGCATTGATTGTAAAACATTTTATTCGCCGGGAAGAGCTTGACAAGAGGTCGCGTTAAGTGGTCGAGAGTACATAGCCCTCGACGACTTTGTCAGCCCACTCCACCGCCAAAACTTGCGTTCTGGGGTCAGAGCTAGCCAGCACGGTCTCCCATCGCTCGAGAGAAGGAGCTGTAACTAGATCACCCGGAGGTGGCTCTATTTTGCAGTCCCACAGGATGTGATCGTAGGTAGCACGGTGGCCACAGTGTTTGCAGTTTGGGTTGTAAAGATCTGGATAAATGTGCGCGAGGAGTGATGGGGTGCGTATCGATCTCGTCTGTAGACGACGCCACGTAACCTCTTGTTCTTTAGTAAGTCTTTTGTCTGGAGGGGGGAAAATTCTCCTCTCTAGTTTAAAATGATTGGTGAGATCATGATATGTGATCATGGAGTCCTTCGTGAAATTCAGGGAGCCAGACTCATCCACTGCCCGGTCGACGAAACCTCGGGCTTTATTGTGGGCTGCCTCGTTCCCCGGATTCCCCGAATGGGCTGGGACCCATATCAATTCGGAATAATTTGGTGAGAATTTGGTTGCGTTAAGGATTCTAAGGGAGGTGTTTGTAATTCGCCCTTTAACGAAATTATTGATACCCATTTTGGAATCGCTGAAGATGATGCTCCCTTGGGTATGCGCTAGGGCGAGGGCTATAGCCGCCTCTTCTGCCGTTTCAGAGGATTTCGTTTTGATTGTCGCCGAGACGATGTGGTCACCATTCTCGTTCACAACCACAATTGCAAAGGCATTGGTATTTTTGTATTCTGCCGCATCTACATAAAGTGTTCCAGCGCACTGTCTGTATTTGTTATGTAAGGCTTTGGCTCTTGCTTGTCTTCTACCCTCATGGTGTAAGGGGTGCATGTTTTTGGGGAGTGGTTTGATTAGTAGGGCCGTCCTATAGTCGCGGGGTAAATCTACTTTAGCATCGTTATTCGTAGGTTGAAAGTTAATTCCGAGCCTGGTAAGAATACTCCTGCCAGTTCTGGAATTGGCTAATCGCGCTGTTTGAGCCATTAAATGGGCTTCTTTCAGTTCATTGTAGGTGTTATGTATTCCTAACCTCATAAGCCTTTCAGTTGAGGCATTTAGTGGGAGTCCTAACGCAGCCTTATAGGCCTGCCGTATCATACTATCCAATTTGTCCTTTTCTGAAGCTCGGCATCGCCGCAACACGTAGACGCCGTCAAAGATGAAAAAAAAAAAAAACGCTTCCCGCCAAAACTGTTGCACAGAACGAAAATGAAGCGCGTCCACTGCGGAGCCAAAAAGCGCGCGCTAACACGTGACTACGGCCCCTTGACCAATGGGAGGCACGATTCTCCGGCGGCGCGCCATTAGAGCAGGAGTGTCGGAAAGTCCAAAGCTTTTCGCTACTTCTGTTTCATTGAGGGGCTTTAGGAGCCCAACCGCCATACATGCCCTGAACAACAAAACAAAGCTGACTTTGAAAGCATTGCCCAACAGAACGACGAGGGCAGCGCAAGATATACCGTGCGACAACAGAACTTGTCAGGCTAGTGGGTTCATTACAGATGCGAAGACGGCAGAGAGGCAAATCCGCACACAAATGCGTCTGTGTGCCCCTTCGCCTCTTCGCTGTCCGTGTATCCATATCGGAATTCTTCACGGTGCGACAAAACCAGCGAGTCGTACTATGCGTTAGTGAATTAATGCTCAACTAAAAAAAAAGAGAGAGAAAGCCGGAGTAAAAACGAAATCTACGCCTTCTCTATCTGCTCCACCTCGAAGAAGCAACAGCTGAGAACACGACTTCTCATCCGAGGAAACCTACCGCATCGACTCTCACATATCACATAATCACACACAGGGTCCACTTTTGAACGGCAGCTGGCTGGAAAACAGTTCACAACACTGAACTCTTTTTTTTTTCTCCACAAGGGTAGACTATATGAGGGTGATGTAGCTCTTTTGCATGGCTTTAAAACAGCGTCAGGGAGAACGGCGAACGTCGTGTGTGTGCAGTTATCTGTCAGTCTTCTACTTTCCCGACAAACCGACGAAGCGATTTCCCTTGAATAAAACGCCACACACTTTAATGTAGCAAGACATTGCAGAAAAAGGGGCCTAAGCTGCACGCTCATACTTCCGTGTATCCTGGATACACTTGGAAGCTACGGAGTTTTTTTTTTTCTTCTTCTTCTTTTCTGCGGTACAGTTCGGCATAGTCTGATCTACTACGACACCGAGCACCGCAAAAAGAAAAACAAAAGGTGCCTTTACCAATGGTGTGCCACCCGTCATGCACACCCGCCTATGAGCCGCGGGAGCTGCACGCGGTAGTGAGCGAATACCGCTGCGTAATACTCAATGTCAATCCTTCAATCCTTCCTCCTCGGAAGGCGCCTCCAGGGATGTACGTGCTACAGCACACCTGTACAACCTCTCCCAGGTTTGTCTGCGAACACATCGCATTCCTCGAGTCCTGGAGTCTTCCTGCAGCTGAGGTGTCTGCAAGCTGAGTTGTGCTCCGACTGTGGGGTTCCACCACTTCAGTCGTTACCTGCCCACACGTTCGACGGGATTTTGAGGCACAGGCTACCTTTCCCAAGCGGTGCACCCCTGGAGGGCCGAGCGCTATGGCCGGGGGACCGCCTGTTCCCATTGGTTTGACCGGCTGGGTGGACCGGCGGCCGCGGGGATCGAGCCCTCGACCTCCCGAAGCCGAGGCGAGCGCTCAAACACGTGGCCACGGCTGGGGTAGCGACCAATACGCCTCCATGCGCCTTTTGTAGCTATACGTTTCCGCCCGACAGGACAGGTGGCACTGATCGCAATGCGTAAAATCAAAACACCCTGTGCGAGTATTGTAGTATTATTTCGCAGTTTCAAACGGACTAAAACCAGTTGTACTGGGAGTCTCCATGTTGGGGTGGCGGCATTTTCATCACCCTCTCCCTCCCACTGATCTCTGCGCATGCGCATTGTTCGGAGAGAGGCGCGTCGTCTGCTTCTCGCGGCGATGCGGTCTCATATGGCTACGCTGTTCTAGACAGGAGCACTAATAGTTCTAATAGTTTAAAATAGTCGTGCATGTGAATTGTCACGGCTGCATGTCTCATCACATAGTGGTTGCGTCGTCGAGTCAGTTGATACGGCACGCATCGCAAACATCTTTGAAGGTATCAAATGCCAGCACGGCTTGCAGCACAGTCAGCGCAGCCTCGAACAGTACGTGGTTTAGCGTGTCGCTTTGCCGATCAGCTTAGCGACAGCCAAGGCATATCGAAATCCAATGCGAATCGGAAGCTAACACACGGGTGCATTTTACGTTTCGCCAGGGTTAAAACGTGGCCGCTACGGATAAACGTGTGCGACACAGCCATTCGCATTACTCTTATAACAGCGCCAAGTACACAGGCAGTACCGATTATTTATTTTGCAAAGCTTCTGCTATGCACCGCGACGTGCTGGAAGGGAGTGCTTGCCCTCCGCAAAGAAATGCAAATGAAAAGAAAAATGCGTGCACCGAGAAGCGGGGATGACTTTGAGTAGACGTCCGTCACTGTTGTTATGTTTGCAAAGTCGTATGTCATGCGATCCGGCAACCCTCACGTGCGTATTCATTTAACGCCGTCGTGGAAGCAGATGACTCCACTTGTCACCAGCGCAGCTCAAGCAGAATGCTCCAGCAGGTGACTTAAACGTGCAGCGACGCATGCCAGCCCCGCGAACGGCTTCAGGGCCGAGACGCATGCGAAGTAGGCGATGCACCTATAACCACGTATCCGTCGCTGTAGCAACGCCGCGCATGCGCAGAGAGCAGTGCGGAGGTGAATGACAATGCTGGATTGACAATGCTGGACAGGCTGACGTCATTTTTTTAGATTTCAGCAAGGCGTTTGATCGCGTCATGCACAATAAGCTCATCTTTAAACTTCAGCATCTTGGTCTTCCAACAGCACTTGTCAAATGGATTAAAACCTATCTTTCCAACAGAAAACAGTTCGTCGATGTTAAAAAATCTCATTCAGGTATTTTACCCGTTACCTCTGGTGTGCCTCAAGGCAGCGTACTTGGGCCTCTTTTATTCCTTATTTATATCAATGATTTGGTTAACTCCGTAAATACGTCCGAAGTCAGTATTAGACTATTCGCAGATGACTGCATTCTGTTTAAGAAAATTAGCAGCACTACCGACCAAGAATGCTTGCAGTCAAATCTTAATAATGTCCTAGAGTGGTGCACCCTTTGGTCCATGAAGATAAATAGCGACAAATCGGTTCTTCTTCAGGTTACTAACAAGAAAGCGCCATACAGTTTTAATTACGCAATAAACAATCTTCCACTGCTACAGGTGAGCGAATACAAATATCTTGGAGTCACCATTACAAATCGCCTTTCATGGTCCAGCCACATTAATAGCATTTGCTCGTCTGCTTCAAGGAACCTCGGCCTTCTAAGACACAAATTAAAACACGCTCCCTCTGAACTTAAACAACTTGCCTTCAACACACTAATTCGTCCGAAACTTGAGTATGCTTCCGTCGTAAGGGATCCGCACTTAAAAAAGGATATAAAGAAACTTGAAATGATCCAAAGAAAAGCCGTCCGTTTCATTTTTAACGCTTACCATAGCTCTATCTCGCCATCCGTTCTGATGTCTACGAAGAACATATCCACTCTAGAAAGAACGAGAGCACTCGCAAGGCTTAAATTTCTGTACTCATTTTACTCTAGTCAATTTAATATTAATGCTGCTCCCTCTATATCCCCCCGTTCTACACGGCAGACACGCAATAGCCACAACCATAACCTTACCCGTACTTTGCACGCACAAATACGTTCAAAAACTCATTTTTTCCCCGAACAATCACAACATGGAACTCACTGCCAGCAAATGTCTTTTCGGCTCAGGATGCCGCTGCTTTTGAAAAGAGTGTCTTATTGTATGTGTAAACTTAACAATATCATTGCCCTCTGTTTGGTTTTCTTCTTTTATTGTTGCCGGAACGCTGGATTTGCGTAGTGTTTGATATTATTTTTGCTTTTTGAATGTTGCCCCCCTGCTTGGTCTCTATGACTGCAGTATGTGTAAATAAATAAATAAATAAATAACTCAAGTGACAAAAACCTGTCCCTCAGGTATAGAAGACTATATATATCCATCTGCAGGCACAGACACAAGAGAGAAACAAGGACAGAAAGGCATGGAGGATAACCAGGCGATGCCAGCAGGCTACCCTACATGTGGGGAGGGCAACAAAAGGGGAAAAAAAAGGAAAAATACCGGCAACGAAATGAGTTTTTCAAGTGTCCATCGACCAATATGACAAGGGGACAGAGGGCACACACTTAAAGCCAATAGACGGGAACACAACTTCGAGTCCTTTAAGAACCTCAGGACCGCCGCTCTCATCACTTTCCTTGTGATGGTTTTGTCCAAGGACCCAGAATCTTGAATTCTGTTAGAGGACGAGACCAAGCGGCGAGAGTACAGAGGCCTCGCGTGTGCTTCTTGCGTTGTGGTACTTGTGAGGAGGAACTGCCTAATACCATGCTCACTTTTCAGTGAATACCTCGTCTAACGAATACGATGATAAGTAACCTGCCATGTGCGTTTGTGTGCAGTATTAATGTTGCATTTAACACTGAGATCAAGTTTTCCACATACAGCACATGCACTGTATGCGCAGAATTCTGGCATGCTGCGACACAAAATGCAATGTTATTTATCACAAACAAAAAATTGAGGACAGTCTTTCGCTACTGTTATGCACAAGCAGTGCGAAACACAGCAGACTAGAAAGAAAACGGGACAAGTGCTAACTAACAACTAAATTTATTCGTGAAAACACACTTATACAGAAGATCTTTCCATGTTTTTCATGACAATGGCCATGGCCGCAGTGCTAAATGTACTAGTATGCCGTTACAGCGGGGAAATTTCGAACAATTCAGACTTCGTCCAAAATAAATCATCCGCGGCTGCATCCAGAAATCAGCTCTACATAGTTTGCGTCTTTTTTAAATCAAAGAGTCCAAAGGAATGCCCGACCTACCCACTACAAGATAAATGGTCCATGGCTAGGTCCATAGGCGCATGGCTGAAGTCACGTCCAAAATATCCTGCATGCTCTGCACTCTCCCGCATCTTCCTCTCAAAGGCATCCATGTGTTTACCCTAATCTTCTTTTAAGCCCCCTCTCCTACCTCCCAGCTTGGCCAATGCCTGGCGTAGTTGTGATGATGCCACTTCGCACTGAAAACAGCATGCGCCAAGCATATTTCCGTTCCCTCCAGAACCACATTCTCTCTCTGTAGTGAACAGCAGGTGTAAGCAATTTTTCAGTGCTGAACAAGATCGGTTAGAGTGAATGGCGACTGTGTGATCCACGCCAAAGAAGACTCCCTAGCCCAAACTCCACCAGCTATGCACCCATTCCTGCGCTCGCACATACTCAAAGCTCATTCAATTTCAAACCTGGCCTGCCCTCTACTATTTGATGCCCTACTGCACTGAAAAGGCTTGGCTTATTGGCTTATTAAGGTTTAACGTCCCAAAGCGATTCAGGCTATGAGGGACGCCATAGTGAAGGGCTTCGGAAATTTCCACCACCTGGGGTTCTTTAACATGCACTGACATCGCGCAGTACATGGGCATCTAGAATTTCGCCTCCATCGAAATTCGGCCACCGCAGCCAGAATCAAACCCATGTCCTTTGGGCCAGCAGCCGAGCACCGTAACCACTGAGCCACCATGGCGGGGCTGCACTGAACAGAACTAAGTTGCTCGCCGGATTAATAAATAAATTTCTAATTCACTGCAGGCACCATATTGTTTATTTGAGCATTAAAATTTGCAAATTGATAGGTTCCACGCAATTCATTCTGACCTTTTGCATACATATGTGTACATTTTTTACTCGCAAATTACGAGTAAAATTAAGGAAGAGCAAATAAAAAAAGAAAAATTCTGTAAAGAGCAGCCACACGTACAAACCATCGCTGAGAACTCTGCATGCATCAAGAAACATCCATTGTTACAGCTGTACTGTCTCAGTCACGGTGTACTGCACCTCGAGTACCTGAAATAGGAATGCTATTGCCCATTCAGCCTTGGTCAGTGGGAACTGCATGAGTAAGTACCAATGATACAGCCAAGGGAACCACGAATGCTGCAAACACTGCTATTTATTATAGGCCATGCCACCAGGAATAGATGATTACACAAATTGTAGCTTTATTTTTCAGGCAGTAAAGGTATACTCTCCACAGGCAGTTCAGTTCACACGGTGGATACACTGCAGGCTTGGTAGAGGGAACAGGGTCAACAGGGTCATGCTTCTAAGCTGCGTTGTGCACTGCTTTAGACATGCTTTCCACCAGCAACAGAGAATCGCAGAGGCTATTTTGACAAACAAACAAAACAACAATAAAAAGGCAAACAAATTAACTTTTTCTCTTAGGAATGTAGTCCCTTGTGTAAACAAATGAGGTAGACCCCGCTGTAGCCTGCATAGCTTATTAAAAATGCACATTTCAGAGAATTATATATTTTTACCTGAAGTGGCAACTAACTACAGCAAGCAGATGGTATTATTCACAAGCATATAAACTTGAAATTTGTTGTTTCAGCACTACCCACCATCATTTAAAACTACAGTAAAACAACATTTGTTTGCAGCACTTATGTTTTTTCCATTTGGTGCACTTGAGCTACTCATTACCTTATGTAAATTGAGACCACATTAGTTGTTCATTCCTTGACATAGCAAATTTGTTTACATTGTGTTTTAGGCTTTGTGTAACCGTTTTAACTTGTTGTTTACCGTTAATTGTCTTCCTTTTGTAGTGTATTTATTCATGCATATTTCTTTTTATTATTGCCAGACATTTGTTGTCTCATGTTTTTTCGTTACTTAGTAATAGGAGGTCTGCAAGAGTGTCTTACTTTGGGACGTGGTCATATTGCATTGCCAATAAAACCAGTCCTTAATCAGAGCCCTTGAACATTATTTCATAAATCAACCTCAAACTAAATATATGTATGTACTGTACATGATACATTTAGCAAGCGCATGATGAATCACCCCGGCAGATCGACATAGTTTGTGTAAACATTGAAAAGGCTTGTGTGTGCAGCCACACAGGAGAGTTTGTCAACATACTCGAACATGGCACTCAGATGTGGTGACACTTCCACACCGGCTTGTTTGCATCGCTCGCTTGTAAGAGCTGCTGTTTTCACAAAGGTTGGCAGCATTTTCCAGGGGTTCATCAATGCAGCCTGCCAAGCATGGAGAAATAACTACTATAACTAAGCGACGCTGCATATTTATGCAAGATGACAAGTACCATATGAGCAATTTGTCTTCACCGGTGCAACAATGGCTGCTTTTTTCACTTTTGGGTATCTGACCAACGATCCATCTTTTGGGCCCATCCTTGGTAGTTGCTTGGCTTAGTGAGCCATTCTCATTGTAGTGCAGAGCAGTTAAAAAAAATTAAAGAAAACCATTTAGCAAGTAAATGCCCAAAAAGTGAGAGAAAATTACATAGTCTACACTTCATTACCCAGCAGCCATGCTTGAGTAGTGGAAAATATGTATTTGGGCGAACCAAAAAATAGTGCTGTGTAAGACTGTAAAGACTCAAGTAACACTTGTTGCTGGGCTAGTCGGTGCATTATTCTTCGTACAAAAGTTAGCGCAAAACACAAGACACTCACAAGAAAGGTGGACAGGACAACGCGCTACTGACAACTGATCCTTTATTGGAAAGAAACACGCAATATATAGGCACACCGTTACACCACCTATCAGATGCAGCAAATGTCAGAATGATGTAAAGGGTCATAAAAGCGATAAAGGGCACAGAGACTAAAAACACGACGTAGCTAAAGACGATAAAAAGCAGCGAAAGAACATTAAAAGCATGACACGTGGTGTATAGTTCCAAAGAAACATGACTGAATGGAATCCAACAGGATGATAACAAAACTATATTGTATAAAAAACGTAACAAATGCAGTAAAAAAACCACGTGAAGCAAGAAAACCCTGATAAAAAGGCATGTGCGCTGAACACTTCAGATTACATTGAGGGGAAAAAACACCTGTACACATGCTCGTACTCGGGAAAACCTTTCTAAAAAGTATTCTTCAGTTTTGTACAAGAAGATAGATGCATCGCTAACAGCATTTGCGCCCTTTATTCTGATCATAAAAGCTTCTTTTAATTAATGCGACACTCGATCATGGCCTCTACCTAAAAAAACGGTGTTTTCCAGAATGGGCCGGCAGCAGTTTTGTTCACAGTCCTTGCAATGAAGAGGCAGATTCGAACCTGTTCCTGTCCCCATCGAACGTTCATGCTCCCTCGACGTTTCATTTAGGCAACGCCCCGTTTGTCCAACATACACTTTTCCACATGTGAGTGGGATCTGATATGCTACAACCCTTTCACTGCATTCCACGTACCTACGGGCATGTCTGGTTCCACAAGATTTTTCTCCTCTTTTTTCCGAGTTGACACGAGGACACAACGAGGCTAGCCTACAGGGAGCGGAGAATACTACTGGAACCTTAAATTTAGATGCAACTTTTTTTAGATTATGGGCAACGCGGTGAGAGTAGGGAACCACTTCTGGCTTAATTCTTTCCTCAACAAGCTTAGGCTGCTTTCGTTCCACGCGTTTTATCCTATGAAGAAGGGACTCCACCACACTTGTCCGGACAGACTGTGGGAAGCCTGCATCCTGAAGCCTCACCATCTGAAACTGGATGCTCGTATCCATGGTATGGCAACAGGACTTCGCAATGGCGGCCTTCAAACCTGACATCGCAATGGCTCGCTTCACAGTCTTACAGTGCGCCGATTTATAAGACAAGAATCCCTTCTGGGCACGAGGGTGGTACATCCAGCACATCCTCTCATTGATTATGGAAAGTTCCAGGTCTAAAGACTGTAATTTATCACTTTCCGGTTGCTCCTGTGTAAATTTCAATCCTTCTCCGTTCTCTCTACAAATTCTTAAAATCTCGTTAACTGTGCCTAAGTAGGGCTGTGTGTCCTGTTTACTTAGAAGGATTAACAAATCATCGACGTACCTGAAAACCTTCAATACCTTATCTTTATCTAACTGCTGATTTACACTTTGATCAATCATTGAAAGTAAAATATTGCTTAGAACCAGCGCAACACAGGAACCAATACAAATCCCTTTCTTCTGTATAAACAAACCACTCTCCAACTCTACCACTGTAGCATTAAGGTAAAATTCTAACAAAGTAATAAAATTATCTAGTGACACAGCAGCTGTGTTTAGAAAGGACGTAACCCCACTTTCCTCAATGCATGCTTGTACGGCTTTAAACAATTCCTTATGAGGAATGGAACAGAAAAGATCTTTCGCATCAACAGAAAAGAAATACCCTATTTGCTGCTTATCTTTAAGAAATTCAATGATATCGCTTATCTTTAAGAAATTCAATGATATCGCTTATCTTTAAGAAATTCAATGATATCCAAAAGAGTTTTTTGTTGCGAAAGGATCAGTGACCCCAATCTGGTTCAGATGCTTCAAGAGGAACTTGACTCACAAGGCGTTGCCAAGATCCTTGTTCGCTTACAATGCAACGAAGTGGTACATCCTCTTTGTGGGTCTTAGCTGTAAAAACATGCTAAGACTTTTGCCCTTGGAGTCACTTACAGACTTTGCTAACCTTTGCAGCTCCAATTCATTGCAGAGGGCGACGGCTCTTGACTTTGCCTTCACGGGCTTGAGTTTTGACGGTTTAAAGTTCTTCTCAACGCCACAACAGGCTTTTTCATTATAAACCCCCTCTGGCACCACCCCAAAACCACCTTCCTTGTCAGCTTGCAGCAAACGAATGTTGTTCTCTTTGAAGTAATTCACCACTTTGTTGACCGTAGACCCATATCCGCCGGCTCTCTTGGGAGCCGTCCTAGCCAGCGCGTCCACTCCTTCCAGAAGGCATCGCTCACGATCCTCCGGCGGTGCCTTCCCAGCCACTCGCCTGTTCAGAGCCAGGAGCTCATGAGCCACTGTAGTTGGCTCAAGACCGAACTTCGGTCCTCTGCCTGTAGGTAGCATCACTCCTCTGTCGCCCATCAGCTTCCTCGTCAGATGTTTCAGTGGACGTCAGGGCACAATGTGACCGGTGAGGAAGCCCGCGGCATTTAAAAACAGCATGCCTGTACACCTTGTGACCGTTTAATGACGGTAGTCTGCACAGCTGAAAATAATTTGAAACAACAAATAAAAAACAGCCATGATGTAGAAATGCTGTGATCTAGTCTTTCCATATTTACGTACGGCTGAACTCTAACTAGTTGGGCAAACTGCACAAAAAGTATAATATGAATTAGTAGGAAACAAGCAAGGAAAAATGTTAACCACATGTTGCTATCTACAGCTGATGTGAAGCACGTGCATTATACAGAAGCACAGCACATGGCTAATATGCGCTGCGCTGATTGACTAGAACAGTGTCCACAGTTACTGTTAGATTTTACCCTCAAAACTGACTCATGACATGACCCCTTTCTTCACATATATGTTTTTCTGTTTGCTTTTAGACATAAGCTGTTATTCTTTTGTTGTATCTCAGTCTCCTTTCTTTTCTATTACACACAGCTTTGCACAAAACAAGTAGCAGTGTCAGGAATTGCTAGGAGGTAACCAGTATTATACCATGCAGAAGGGCACATGATTTAATCGACACATCCCCAGGGTCCGACAAATCATTGATGTTTGGACTGCCACATCTGTTTGCAATTCCGGGCGTGGTATGCAACTTGATGCTCCTGCGACACACAAAGCTTGTCGTCATATTTATGGAATGTTGATTCAGAGCCCACCTTTCTAATGAAGTCATGAAACAACAGCAACAGACACTGTATAAACAGGCACTGTGTTGATGGTGTTTGCATGAGTCGCATGCGTCTGCTCCAGTGCAAGCAAGAAGACGACAAATGCTGTTCCAAAGATTAATGAGGGACCTAGGTTACAACATGACAGGCACAAATACATGGTAGCAGAGAAATGCACACTCTGGCACTGGTATCTGACTGACACTTAGCACGTACCTGCTGAAGCATCTTGAGGGCATACAGGTGGCTTAGAATAATTTTTCCCTTCTCTCAAATCTCCTTGAATTCGTTTCACGTGCTCAGCTTGTTCATATTTCCCTTCCTCTTCAGCTCCACAATCTCCTGTTGGCTCAGGCACAACATCACTGAGGCAGGCAGCATGCTCTGTTGCTTCTTGCGCAATTTGTCGCATGTCCTCATTCAAGAGCTGCCCAACGACCTGCATTAAAAAAAGAATGATCAGTGAGAAAGTTTCTGTGACAGCAGAAAACATATGCATGCCTTTACCACCCTATTTGCATATAGCGTAAATGTTGGAAGCATATTACAGCAAAAATAGGACCGGATAAAGCCTAATCATTTCGAATATGTGGCAAAACAATTGAACTGGGATGGCAGTAAGTTGTGCAAAATGGTGCTTCATATATTTGAGACCATAAACCCTTATAGACCTTTTCAACAAGCCTCCAGGGGCACTGCCATTTTTAAATTCCTGGTAGGAAAAGCAAGGACGAGGGCGATGCCCAGCGGTGACGCCATATTGGACTGCAAGAAGTTCGTCACGTTCATGTGTCTGCAATTGTTTATGTGTGGTTTATTACTGCTCGCCTTGTTTTGGGAGAAAAAAATCTCCACATCGATGCTTATACGAGCATTTTTTGTGCACAAGACTTTGAAGAAGAGTTGAGCTTGTGAATATATGAATAACAGGCCGTTTTGTTCACCGTGAATGATTGGTCGACAGCATCAGCGCATTCAGCTGTTGACACTCCATCGTCGTGCGCGACGGGGACCCAGCCAACCAGGCTCATTATTATCGGCGATAAGATGACTGCTTATACAATTTAGTTGCAATAAATATTCACTCCATACCATTATCCGCATCTTGTTTGCCTGATACAGCTGCCGCGGATGGTCAGCTGCTGACCCTAAACACGCAGGTTTGATCCCGGCTGCGGCGGTTACATTTTGATGGCGTCTACAATACGGTGTGTTTCTCACCTTGAGTCGCTTTGAGATGTTAAACCTCAAACCATAATTCTGGGCTGACACGATACTGCGCATCGTTTTTTACTTCTACAGGAGCCGAGAAAGAGAATTTGTAATCTTAAAGTTGCCATGCCCGTGACGCTGAGTACTTCAGATGATCGTTGCATGCGCGTCATCTTTCGGAGAAATGTAAGCGAGTGCAGCGAGTCGATGAGCTCCGTGCAGCGTATAATATTCGGCATGCATGTCGCTGTCAATAAGAAAATAACGCTCTTGCCATTCTGAAGCCTAGCAGAGAGCATCAGCTAGCGGTAATCAACTTGTGTCGTCGCTTTCAGCTGTAATTAGAAGGGTGCACCGAATCACTATGTTGGAGTTGAATAAAGCTACGGCATGGATAACGTGGCCTGTATCGCAGTCCGTCTAGAGAAGAAAGCCTCGTTTTTGAGCAATGTTTATTCCTACCATCAGGCCATGGGAAGGTTAATGGTGCGGTGGGATACAAATGTTTGGTTAGGTTTATGGGGTTTAACTTCCCAAAGTGACTCGGGCTGCGAGACGCTGTAGCTGAGGGCTACAGAAATTTCGACAACCTGGGGTTCTCTAATGTGCACTGACATCGCACAGAACATGGGAGCCTTGGTTTTTGCCCCCATTCAAAAGCGGCAGCCGCGGTAGGAATTCCTTGAGCACAGTATCAGATTCATTTTAAAACCAGAGAAAAGATGGAACACCGAGAAGAGCAAAGCCTCTTCTTGTGCTCTTCTGTATGTTCTGTCCTTTGACTGGTTTTAAAATGAATGAATCAGTACAAACTTGCCCAGTCATCTACCTTGTTGAAACACAGTAGTCGACCATCCTAACCACTGTGGCCTCACAAATGCAGAATAGGAAAGGACTCCTCTTTCAGTTTTTATCCGCGACGGAAGCAACACTGAAATTGACAGTCAAGCGGAAAATAGTCACACACACTCTCCGGGCATGCACTCATAGCCATGGCTTGTTGCGACATGCCAGCTTCCCATGCAGTCCAGACAGAATGAGCAACATTGAGCGGTGCGTTACTCTCGCCGCCAGCAAGTTACTCTTGGGCTCTTGCCGCTTGGTCTGAGGCTTTTGACTGGAAGATGGCGCTCCCCGTGTAGAAAAGGTGTACACACAGTAAAATAAATGCACAGTCACACTCTGTATGACTAGTGACCCTCTGGTGGCCACCTTATCCTGGTTTCCGCTTAATAGCAAATGATGCTGCACAGTATCAAGTATGCGGGCGCACTGCTGGGCATCTATGTACAGACTTGGCAGCAGTGCCCGACTCGCATGGTTTCATAATGTGAGCTCACAACACCTGATGCTTGTTGCAAGTCCTACCATACGCGATAGTACATCACAAGTGACAGCAGTTATGATTTGGCCCCTTTGAGCTCTACCTGCACTTTCCCACTAAGTTGACGAAAGTTTTAGCACTGGCGTACGGTAAATATGCATGCTAACTACAGTAAACACAACCGTGCGGCAAATTGAGCTTGGCAAGCATGCACAGCAATGGTAGCTACGGCAAAGCGTGACGCCGTTGGCCATACCAGAGGTACGAAGGTGCTAAAACTCTCTAATAGTAGCTGTGCAGACTCGATAACACTTGTCTAGAGCACTCGAGTGGTGCTGTGTGGAGGAAATAAATCGTTTCTAGGGCAGGTACTGACTTTCAAGGCCAATATTTGCGCTCAAGCACAGCCCATAGCAAAGCAGGAGCAATAAGCTTTCACTTGATTTGCTCCAAAGCACTGTTCAAGCGTTCAAGAGAAGTGTGATCGGTCTGTCTTTTTACATGGCACAGTTCTTTCGCTTTTCAATTACTACGAAGCTAAACACGTACGCACCTCTTTCCGTCTCCTCTTTTCAAAAGGAGCGGTGAACCTTTCTCCCTTGCGGTTTCTAGGGAACACGGATGGCACAGCGTCAGGCTTCATCGCCGCCGTTTGAGAGACATGCCGAGGCTCCGCAGCAGAGCGAGACTTGTTTCATAGTCGCTATCGACGAAATGGTCCGAGCAAAGAAAATCGCGCTTGGCAGGTACCCACGTTGGTTGTGATGGCTGAGCCTCACGTATCCATATCCGTCGTAGTTTGGCATCCTTTGGAAAGGAGTGTCATGGTGTGTCTCCGCCGAACCCGCCTTTCATACAGCCTTGAGCCCAGCAGTGCCTCGGCATCTTGCTTCGTTGATCGGGCAAAGAACTCGAACGCAAGAAACTCAATCGCCGAAGCGACGATACCATCGACTCGCCCACTCCGCGGTCGGTCGAGGGCCCGAGACATGTGAGCTGCGGCAGCGGCGAGACGTTTGACGTTACGGCTGTCAATGGGGCAGTCAGGGCCTGGTCAGGGCAGACGCGCAGTCACTTCAGGCACCACCGCCAGGTGCACTGGTTCAACGAAAAAAAAAAATGAGCGAAATCGATGTTGTTGCGGCAGCAACAACATCGTAGCTGAGGCGAGCACTCAAACCTCCCGTCATGCCTCCCGTAGCCGAGGCGAGCACTCAAGAACGAGGCCACGGCTGCGGTGACGTACCACGGCTTCTATGCGCCTTTTATAGCTCCGTTTTCGGCCCGACAAGACAGATGGCGCTGCTTTTGTTGTGTAGAATCACTATAAAAACAAGCGAAGTAGTACTAAACGCTTGCAAAACCCACTGCGCGAGATTTAATTACTATAATTTTGCATTTCAAGTGAAATGACACTGCAAGATCTTTGCGCCATCTGCAGGCACAGGCACAAACTGTTTCAAAAGTTGCGCGCGTTTACATGCGTTGTCATACTTGCAAGAAGGAACTTAAGAAATGCCTTAAACACCATGCTCACTGTCTCACTTTTCAGTGAACACCTCGTGTAACGACCACAACGTCGATAAGTCATCAGCTGTGTGCATTTGTGTGTAGTGTTAATAATGTATTGCCGCAATGATCGTTTTCCACATACCACGTGTTCCTACAGGATATTTGGCAAACTACAGGATATTTGGTCTCAGACACTAGCGACATGATATCTTATAATAATCTTCATTTTTTTTATATGAATCAGTTAACATCAGAACATGCCTAGATTGTCTGGAATCGGCGGAAAACTGCAGTCGGCTGTTGCGGCGAGCGGAGCAGCCGATTTGAGAGGCTGCGCCATCTGGCAAATTGCAATGCAACCAATGTCTCTGTTCGCAGTTCCCCAGACGGCGCAGCCTCTGCTCCACTCGCAGGTTGTCCTTTATCACCGCTGCTCTTCATGCTCTATGTGATAAATATGGTAAGAAGGCTACAAGTAGGTAATCGAGGTTCTAATCCGGCGCACAGATTAGGCGGAAATGTCGTTAAGCAACGGCTCCCTAGTCTAAACGATATTGCCACGCGCCTAACGCGCCGCGCGGCCTCCGCGCTGAGTCGAAGACGACGAAGCGGCGGTGGGCTCTCGTGGCGCGCTGTTCTGTTCTTTGTCGTGGAAGCTGGCTCGATAATTAAAAAGAAGGCTCCCGGTCTTGGGTTCTCCCCGACGTCTACCTTCACGGCTCCTCTGGTCGTGACAATATTGTACAGCTAGCAGATAACTAGATTTGCAAGCTGTGTCAGTTTTAGCGCAACGAAGTCAGGTGTAATGATTTTTCAACGATACAACTAATCAGGTGCTTACCATACAAGGCCATGAAATGCAAATATCTTGGAATATGATTACAAGAAGTGCAGTTATGCACGGAAAAGCACTTAAGGCAAAAGGGCGGAGAGATGCCGGTATAATGAAACATAAAGGGCATACCGGGGTACAACAAGGAATAACGGTGCAGGGGCTTAATTTGGGGAATGCGGTTCTGTGCTTAAGAAGCTAAGAACACCTGAGGAAATTGGACGACAACAGGTTAACAGCTAAGGTATTTAAATGCATATATGTAGAAAGAGCGTCGACTCACAATAATATCGGAAAAGAACTAGGAAACTAACCATTAAGTATGCCGGACACGAGTACGAGGAAAGAAACGACAGGTTAAAAATGCGGAAGGTAAAAATTTGGTTAATAGACCTCTCCCTGATGTAAACAGTGTGACGTCAAAAAGGTGTGCCCCGATGGGCAAAATCGTCGACTTTCGGTTCTGAACCGGTTTTTCAGGTGCCGAGCACTGCCCCACCAGCTTTGTTCCCTGATTCGAAACGCCTGTCAGCCTTTCTTCTCCCACCTGGTACGGCGCATGTTTTGCCCATCGGACCAGAAACACGTGCGTTGATGACGTAGGCCGGGAGAGGTCTATTCACTGGAAAAGAAGCATAGTGTAGAACTATATCGATACTGGAAAAGGAAAATGATAACTCAAGAGGAAGTGCACCCCATCAAGCTAAGTCAGGGTGTCTCAATTAGAACGCGCAGCTACAAAAAGAAATTTAACGAAGATGACACATGTGCTGTGTGAGGTAGATTTGTGGAAACAATTGAACACCTCATAATACTATGTGATCGTATCCATCCGGATGTCGATGCAGACTCTCTCTGAGGCTCTAGGGTTTAGATAATAATGGCCATGTAAATAAATCTGCGGTGGATGTTAGCAAAAAGCGATTGGAAAATTAATGGCTGAAAAGCAGAGAGGTGACATAAAGTTAGAAGTGTAGGAAACAACCGTCTGTCCTTGTTCATGATTGTGAACTATTGTATCCTGACCACCATGACTGAAGTTGACAGGTTATCAGTGTTGTTCACGCAGCTCATGTGCACTCTTGGTTGTGAAGAGAGTATATTTTATGCGTTCCTTTTCAATAAACCTTCAGTTGCTAGTCAGCACCTGTCTCATCTTCTCTCTTGTCCCTGTTGCTGCGCTGTTTTCTTCAAGTATCCTTATTTGGTCATGCACCGTTGCACTGGAAAACTACAAATTTAAAGTACTGTCAACATTTGCCTGAACAATTTAGCCCGTATAAAATATTGTTACATTAGGCGGTGCATGCATAAGGAAGGAAGAAGACGAAGCTCTTGAGTTTTTGTGAAGAAGACGACGGTCGAGCAGTGTCGGCTGGTGCCTGCAGTAAACGCCTGTGGTTTTAAAGCCCTGTTTTCCGTGTCCGCTCTCTGCAATCCCAAGCGGAACTACCCCGTAACATCTTGGTGAAGGTGCGGGGTAGTTCCGCTTTTCTCGCGTGGGTAGTTTCTCGCGTGGGTCTGGACCTTCTAGGGCCTTTTCCGCTCTCCGCATCGGGGAACAAATGGATTGCGGTGGCCACTGATTACACCACACGCTACGCGGTCACACGAGCAATACCAACCAGTTGTGCAACCGATGTCGCTGCTTTCCTCCTCAACGACGTTATACTCGTCCATGGAGCTCCCCGCCAACTGCTCACCGACCGTGGCCGTTGCTTTCTTGCGCGTATAGTCGACGAGATCCTACGGTTGTGCAACGTTCGTCATTCTTTCACGACTGCCTACCATCCACAGACGAACGGGCTCACCGAACGCCTTAACCGGACATTGACTGATATGCTGTCTATGTACGTGTCTGATGACCACCGCGACTGGGACATCACGCTGCCATTTGTGACATTTGCATACAATTCGTCGCGTCACAACACTTCCGGCTACTCCCCCTTCTATCTTCTATACGGCCGTGACCCTCTGCTTCCATTCGACAGCCTGCTCCCTCCAGTCGCCACTGCCAGCTCATATGCCCGTGACGCCATAGCTCGAGCTGACGTTGCCCGCGTTGTTGCTCGCAACCGACTCACAGCCTCCCAGCACTCCCAGAAACGTCGCTATGATTCCTGTCATCGCAACACCGAGTATTCTTGCGGCTCTCTCGTGCTGCTTTGGACCCCAGCTCGCCGCGTTGGCCTCTCGGAGAAACTTTTGCCACGATATACAGGCCCCTACCGTATTTTACGACAAGTGACTCCAGTGACATACGAAATTGTGCCCTTGCATCCCGCACGCCATACCTCCACACCTCGCACTGAGACGGTCCATGTTGCACGCCTCAAGCCGTACTACACGGACCCTGGTTTGGACGCTAGTACGCACCGGGACGGTGCTTTTCAGCCGGCGGGGTAGTGTTACATTAGGCGGTGCATGCATAAGGAAGGAAGAAGACGAAGCTCTTGAGTTTTTCTGAAGAAGACGACGGTCGAGCAGTGTCGGCTGGTGCCTGCAGTAAACGCCTGTGGTTTTAAAGCCCTGTTTTCCGTGTCCGCTCTCTGCAATCCCAAGCGGAACTACCCCGTAACAATATGCTTGTCTTCTGGTAGCCTCCAGCTGCTCACGATGATGGTCTCTTCTAATTCATGATGTCACAAGCGAAACTTCCTCCTTGCAAAAACAGAAAAGAACCAAAAATTTCCTAATATAAGCATCTTGGTGGGCACACGTCTAATAACAAATCTTTTACACTCCACAAAGAACACAGACATTGGACAGCTCTGTACAAAGAACTTATGTCCAGTCACTTGGCTCAAACCAAAATAGTGAGAAAAAAAAACGCCTTCCCTGGCACCGTGAGCATATTTTAACAGCCTGAGCAACAAATTGTTCTGAAAGTGGCTAAAAAAATGCATTCATTACAAAAAAGACATCCACTATTCATGCCACCTAAAATTCCTCAAAAGCAAGCAAATAATATACAAACGAAAATTCCCATTCCCGCACCTCACAGCAATGGCCAGTGCTGCTGTCTCGCTTGAATCCTGCCTTACAAGCGGACCTACTGGTGTCAGCCATGGGGACGGCCATTCAATTGCTTAAAACCACAAGGGCGTTTGTAGATGAAGGCGCGGCTGGAGGTGGTTGCACATCACTCCCTTTGTCTTCCCTCAATTGTGCCATGGCAGGTGGCCGACAAAGTAAACCGAGCGAAGAGGGCAGGCCCAGCCTATAGTCTTTTTCAGCCTCACTGCTGTGCACAATTTTAAAGGCAAAGTTGCTAACGGCCGATTCTTACGGGGCTACATAAGCTAGATCACAAATTGATGATGGGTGCAGGGGTCAAGTGGATGCAGCTAGCACAGGAAAGGGCTAATTTGGGGAATATGCGAGAGGCTGTCGCCCTGCAGTGGGTATATTTAGTTAGTTATATGGGGTTTTATGGCGCATAAGCAACTATGGCTATCATGTGCCATGATGTTATGTCAAGTGTACAGAGGTTACATTATAATAGATTTAAAACATTGGCTTTCTTTAGAAACTTACAAACAAGTGAAAACTCAACAAGTGTTTGCTCGCCTAAAAGCAATGCGGGATGAAATGGAATGTGGTCATAGTAAAATACCGTAAAAAATTTTTTTCTAAGTTCTTCGAGATGCGAACAAGAAATTAAAATGTGATTTACTGTGAGCTCCTCACCACACATTTCACACACAGGTTTGTCTTTTTTTTGTTAATAAGGAGTTATGGGTGATGTGCGTGTGACCTATGCGTAGACGACATGAAATTACTTCGATAAAACGCTCTTTATGGCGGCATGATTTCCATTCTTTTAAAATGGGCTTTATGGTAAGCAGCTTGTTGTGTCCTTCATTTTCCCAAGAAGCTTGCCACTTGGCTCTTAGTCTGCTATGCACTAACCTCATGTAATCCCTAGGAGGCAAATTCACATGTTTTATTTCCATGGTTCTGGTTTGCGTAGCACACATGTCGGCTCTCTCATTGTCCCTAATGCCAATGTGACTGGGAACCCAGCAGAATTTTATAACATGTTTTTGTGTGGTGACCTTTACTATATTGTGTATGATGCTTCCAATCATTGGCTCCGTGGCATTTTTGGAGTTTAATGCTGTAAGGACGCTCAGTGAATCTGTATAAATGATGCTGTTTTTGATGTTTTCATTTGTTATTTTCTGTACCGTAACACTAATAGCCTAACACTCCACTGTGAAAACTGCAGTGGTGGAACTGGCAACTGGCTTCTTGTAGCAGCTTTTGTAGCAGAAGAAATCGCAGTTTGTAGCAGCAATTTTAAGTTTTGTAGCAGGAAAAATGGCATTTTGTAGCAGAATTCGAGCTTTTGTAGCACAAAAAAAAAAAGCTTCGTACCAAAATTTCATGCCAAAAAACGTTATTTTAAATAAAGAAGCTTTGTTGTATTTCTGGAACAGGCATTTGCTCAGACGTTTTTAGCAACCACAGCCATGCAAGAGCAAGCTTCAATCCCAAATGCAGCTTAAAGTGCTTGGTTCCTTAAATATAGCCGAAAATAAACAAAACAGGAGGTTCTCCTAAAAACACTGCCGTTTTTGTTCAGAAGAGCGACATAACGAGATGCTCAACAGAACTATAAAAAATGATACCGTTCATAAAACAACCTTTCAGGTACTATTTCTTCCCTTTTCTTGATCACTCCAGCTTAGACAGTGCCGCTGCGAGCTTTTCCTGTACATTCTTCAGAAGGGCTTGTCCACTCTCAACGACTGCAAAATGTTTAGACTTGACACCTTTTGTGAAAAGCAGCTCAGCATTGGTGATCATATTCCTGGCCAGTCTGATCTCTCCTTGTACCTTCTCTTCATTCTGACCTCTCTTCTGGGTGTCTTTGTCCTGTACATCACAGTCTTGTTTCGCTTGTTTTGCACGGGTCTCTTCTCCTGCATCCGCCTCCAACCGTTGCAGCTGACGCTTCCGCGACCCTTTCACCGCTCTGATTAATCCTTGTGTCATAGGAATGGCAGCTGGATTTTCTGCCCGATATAAGTTAGTCATAAGTTTTGTTGCCTTTCAGCTTTGACAAAGACATCGAAGACGTGAAGTGTCCATTCACACAGGCAGTGCGCTGACAGTGGTCCCTTTGTTCACCTTCGGTTGTGTTCGGTTGCAAAGCAGCGATGGCGATGTGGCTGCCGGCAGATGCGTTGCCGGAAGTGTTGCCGGCAGACATCAGTTTTGGTTTCACGGAAATGAGTTTCGGTTTCGTTCTCGGCAGAGTTATTGGAGTTATTCAGAGATATTTCGGCGCAGGCGTGGCGCAAAAGTAGGCAAAAAACCGATTTTGTAGCAGCATGTAGCAGGATTTCCCATTTGGCGCAGTTTGGCGCAATTGGCGCAGCAGTTCCACCACTGAAACTGTAGCACATGAGGGCAGTCGTACTGCATTTTCATTTTTTCCTTGTATTACAACGCTTCATACATGAGCATGAGTTTTTGACCCATCAGTATAAAAGGCAGTATAATTTCTGTATTTTTGTTGTAGTGCTAGATATTCTTGTATTATATGGTCGTGTGGTGTACAGATTTTCCTGAGGCGTGTTAGTGTGACGTCACACACTGTGGGGAGAGTGTACCACGGTGGTAGCGCTTCGTGTCTTGGGGCAATATTTTTGATTTCGTTTAGTATGTTCAGAGTTTGACATTTTTCTTCGAAGCGCAAGAGCAACGGCTTAATCGCATGGGGCTTGTTGTTGAAGAGTATTCGGGATGGGCATTTCGTGACAATTGGGTAACAGAGATGTTTGGGCTGAGAAAGGATTTTGAGGATGTATGTACAAGTTAGTGCAGTTCTTCGATCTTCTAACGAAGGTTCATTAGTTTCCACATACAGACTTGCTATTGGTGAAGTTCTGTAAGCACCGGAAGACAACCTTAAACCAAGATTGTGGACAGGATCCAGTCGTTTTATGTAAGACGGTCTTGCTGAGCCATATACTATGGAAACATAGTCTAACTTAGAGCGAACCAGAGAACGATATATATGTAACAGGGAAGCTCTATCAGACCCCCAGCGTTTTCTTGATAGTATTTTCAGCACATTGACGGCCAGGGAAGCTTTTTTCTTTAAGCTGTTTATATGTGGCAAGAAAGTGAGCTTTTTATCGAAAGTTATCCCTAGGAATTTATGCTCTTGTTTGACAGGTAGTGGGGTTTGGTTTAAGTATAGTGTGGGGTCGGCCTGTAGACCTCGTCTCAAAGAGAACAGAACCGCTACTGTTTTCTGAGGGGAAAATCTAAATCCGTTTCTATCTGCCCAGGTAGCCAGTTTATTTATTGTTATTTGTATTTGCCGCTCACAGGTAGGTATGCCGGAAGACGTGCATGCTATTTGGAGGTCGTCTACGTAAACTGAGTACATTATGGATTTTGGGATTACTTTTCTTATGGAGTTCATTGATGACAAATAAGGTCGTGCTGAGGATGCACCCTTGGGCACACCAGTTTCTTGGATAAAAGTCTTGGAGAAGGTTGCGCCTAGGCGGACTCTGAACGTTCGATTGGTCAGGAAGTCGCTCAAACAGCTCAGCATCCTGCCGCGGACACCTAGGTCCGCTAGGTCACGGAGGATACCGAACCTCCACGTGGTATCGTAAGCCTTCTCCAGATCAAAGAAGACTCCGATACAGTGTTGGCTGTGGATGAACGCTTCCCGGACTGTGTTCTCAAAGCGTACAAGGTGATCGGTTGTTGAACATGTCTTTTTAAAACCGCACTGGTGTATATCTAAAAGTTGCTGGGACTGAAGTATGAAGGTTAGTCTGATGTTTAGAATGCTTTCAAATGATTTTGCTATACAGCTAGTGAGTGCTATTGGCCTGTAACTGGTGGGACTAGTTTGTGGTTTGCCAGGTTTTAGAAAGGGTACTATGATTGCTTCTTTCCATGCTTGGGGGATTTCTCCACTCATCCATATTTTATTGAAAAATTTTAGGAGAGCCTCTATGGCAGCCTCAGAGAGGTGAGCAAGCATGGCATAATGTATATTGTCTGGGCCTGGTGCTGTCATTTTACCGGATGTTAGTACTGTGTTTAGTTCCTGCATGGTAATAAGCTGATTGTAGTCTTCATGTATGCATGTTCCAAAGGGCAGGCTTTGTTTTTCTGCTATTGTTTTGTGCTTTTGAAATGTGTGTGTGTAGTTGGAAGAGCTTGAAACTGTGGAAAAATGCTCACCCAATATGTTGGCCTGCTCTTCTAATGTTGTTTGAGTACCGGGTGTTGTTAGCATTGGAAATGTGAATGGAGTAAAATTTCCTGCGAATTTCCGCACCTGCTCCCACATTTTCTTTGATGATATTGAGCTGTTTATGGAGGATATGTACTGTTGCCATGATGCCCTTTCTGCGCTGCGTCTAATGTATCGTGCTTTGGCTCTAGCCCTTTTGAAGATGAGCAAGTTTCCTGCAGTGGGATATCTGCGAAGGTTGCCCATAGCCTTGTTTTGCTGCTTTTTAGTCAATGAGCATTCATTTGACCACCAAACTTTATGTGTTTTTCGTGCAATTTCAGACGTTTGTGGGATGGCTTCTATTGCTGCAGATATTAAGCATGTGACAAATTTTTCATTTAGTTCTTCTATAGTAAGGGTTTTCGGCATATTCTTTTTCTAGTGTGGCCTTCGTTCTGAAAAGTGCCCAATCGGCGAGGTGAATTTTCCATCGCCGTGGCTTCGTAGGGAGGATGAATGTAGCTGGTGTTTGTTTTAAAACCGTAGGTAAATTATCACTTCCCCGGGGGTCATCTAAAACATCCCAAATAAAATCATTAAAAACAGATGGTGATGCAAATGCTAAACTGAGGCAGGTCATTTTTCCAGAGCTGGGGCAGCAGTACATAGCTTTTCCCGTATTCATTAAACATATGTTACTCGAAAGAATAAAATCCTCGATGAGCTGACCCCTGGAATTAGTATGCTCACTTCCCCAGAATGAGGAGTGTGCGTTAAAATCCCCTATTATTACATATGGCTCTGGCAACTGTTCCAGAAGTTCTTCTAGGTCATGCATGGCTATTCTGTTGTGTGGTGGTATGTACACAGAGCATATTGTTATTGTTTGATGGCTAATGATGTTTACTGCGACCGCTTCTAAGTTCGTATTTAATGATACCTCTCTTGCAGGGACATCGCTTTGCGTAATGATAGCGACGCCTCCTGAGAGTCGGCTAGCTTGTACTTGGTCTTTCCGGAAAATATTATATTTTTTAAGATGTTTGTGTGCTGTGGCCCAAGGTTCGTTTCTTGCAGGCACACAGCTGTAGGTGCCATTGTTTTGAGCATATCGGTTATGTCTGTGTAGTTTCTGTGTAGACCTCTACAGTTCCATTGTATTAGATACGCCATTGTGATAAGTTGGGGATTGGGGAAAGTTACTTATTCTCAGGAGCAGTGATTCGTGGTTTCCCTTTTTTCTCTAGGGAGTCTCGCCGCCGCTGCAGCGGTGGCGAACCAGGAGTTGTATCCATCGCCACTTTTGTGGCGCCGGATTTCCACGGAGAATCCGCAGATGCGTGTGTTTTAGATGTCAGCGGACTTTCGCTGACATCATCTCCTCCACGGTGGACGTGGAGGATGCTTCTTGTTTGCGATGGCCCGTGGCCTTCGCATTCGTCTTTTTTGTTGGCACCACTGAACCAGGCCCTGCTCCAGGGGCAGAGTCTCTTGGGCCAGCAGGCGCCTTCTTAGAGGGGTGGGGCGACAGGTCCAGTTCAGCAGAGCTGTTCTGGGTGTCTGTCGCCGAGGATGCCGCTGCTGAAAGTGGGGCCTGAGGGCCTCCGGCGAGGATCGCGTGGTCTTCCCGCTAAATTTTCAGCCCTGTGGACTGTGTCACCGACTTCAGTGGTGGGGACTTGGTTGTCGACCCCAGGTCCTTCGAATCGACCTGTGTGCCGACAGAAACTGAAGGGGGCGGCGCTCCCCGCGTCACCGCTTCAGAGTATGTCCCTTTCTGTTGGAAAGAGACGCGTTTTCTTGCTTCAAGGTAGGACAGGTTTTCTGTGGTCTTCAAAGTTATGATTTGTTTTTCTGTTTTCCAGACTGGGCACGACCTGGAGTACGCGCCATGTGCGCCATTGCAGTTGATGCATTTTGGTGTGCGTTCGCATCTTTCTTCTGTATGTGCGTCTTCTGTGCATGTGACACAAGTGGGTCTGCCCCGGCAGGCCAACATGCTGTGTCCAAAGCGCTGGCACTTGAAACATCGTCTCGGATTCGGTATGTATGGGCGGACTTTACAATGGAGGTATGCGGCGTGGATGGAGTCAGGCAGCGTTGTGCTATTGAAAGTTAGTACAATATGTTTGGTCTTGATTTCAGCATTGTTTCTCCGGATGGTTATTCGTCGGGCTGCTATTACTCCCTGTTCGGCTAGTTCTTCTTCCATTTCCGCATCAATACTCTGTAGGAGTTCATATTCAGATATGACGCCTTTTGAGTGGTTCAGGGTGCGGTGCGGGGTTACCTGTATGCTCATTTCTCCAAGATTTTTTAATGACATCAGTTTGGTGCTCTGTTCTTTTGTGTTTATTTCTACAAGGAGGTCTCCGGTTCGTTGCTTTTTTGCTTTGTAGTCTTTGCCTACACAACTTTTTAGGGTGTTGGCGATGACAAATGCAGATAGGTTGGCTACCGGTACATTAGTGTTTGAGTGAAGCATAAAAAACTTCGCAAACGTTTCTGGCTTCTGTGGACTCAGTTTCTCCACATCGGTGCGACCCCTTTTCGGGGGCCGATCAGATTTTTTTGCAGATTTTTCCATACGGCATGTACTGGCTAAGGGTTCCTCATACTCTGTCGCCTCTGATTCACCCTTATACACAGAGGAAGGTCCCGGGACTCCCCGCCTGGTAGACAGACGAGGAGCCCATCGGCCGAGGATTGACCACTTCCTGGACCGCCACCGTTCAAGGTTTCTTCCCTCCACCTTTCAACCTATCGTCACGGTACGGATGACAGCTTCGGTATGGGGGCTAAGGGTCCGTGGTGCGCCAAGCACCAACACCTCGTTACACAATGCAGTGGGTATAGTCTGGCTGATGATGATGAAGGATGATTGAATAGCAATGAATATTTCACTTTTCTTACTCTTGGCGCAAATCGCTGCACAGTCCCGTAAATGTTGGTTATAAGAGTATACATCTGATTGGGAATGAGAGGGCAAAAACTAAACTACTGGCATGATGCCGCAGCGTCAGTTTCGAGTGAAAGAAAAAATTCTGGTTCCTTGCTTAAAATGCCGCTGGATTTATGCTATCTTCCAGTAGAATGCATGAGAACTGGTGTAATGCCCTCGCACAAAGTGCAGACGTTAAGGAACATGCACAACGTGTTCTTCCAGAGAACGAAAAATTCCAAACTAGTGTAATGACCATCGGTCATCACTGCTGGGTCAGTATGCCTCTGCGTCTTTAGTAATTTTCTAGCATCCGTGGGTAACTCTGGATGGTATGGCTTCTGCACTTTAAGCAGGGAATGCAGGTGAGAAGCAGGCTATTAATTGCCCACACGCGCAAGTCGTGCTCTAGACATTGAGTAGCGGCACCAGACTCAAGTGTCATCCTATCTTCATAAACCATCGACTCCTCTATGTCAGAATTCCGCGACAACTCTTACGTTGCACTTTCTATGTCAGAGAAGCTGTTAGCGGAGCTAAAATCCGACAAGTGAGAACTGCGGCTTTCAACTGCGTCCTCGGCTGGCGCTGATAAAGAGGATAAAATAACATTATGCGATGAAAAGGCATCTTGATACTGTTCTGCTCCTGTTGCGCATAATCTGCTACCATGACCATTATCAAGACTGACAACTGCGAAACAGTTTTCTAGTTCGTCGTGAACAGCCTCAGCTGTTCTTCGGCGTCGTTGCCGAAAAGACACTTCGCTTAGCACTTTATTCTCTTCATGATACAACGAATGTAGCACTTTATCAAACTATCACGAAGGGCATGGGTACACTACTGGCTTTGTGCCAAACAACAGCGCAACAATGGAACATTGAAGTCTAGAAATCACTCACCATTGAGGTCATCCTCTGGGCAAGCCTTTGTTGTTTCAGCTGAATTCCAGTGAAACCACAACGAAACACAGCAGCGCGGGCACCGCGACCGCAAAAAAACTTGCCACGACTGCCGCTGACACGCGGGTTCTCAGATGAGCGCGCGTCGCAGGATTGGCTCTCGGCGCGGCTGCGAGTAGCCGCGGTTTGGATAGTTTGGATTTGGATTGGTGATAGTGATCTCCATGGCCACTAGACTGCGGGGCGTCAGTGAAACCAGAACTAAATTTCTTCGGCAGTTTTAATTTTGTCTGCGTGTTTTATCGAAAAACAAAGTAATTCCGGCTGTTTAAAAATATTTTAGATAGAAATATATCTTTCTACCGTAGTGTTACATAGTGCAAGCACACTTGCACTGCTCACCATTTGCATACACACCACTTGCAAACTTGCACTCGAAGTAAAAATTAATAAATAAATAAATTAATACTGTCATGGTGAGGAGAAGTGATCTGGTACCGGCTTTTCTATTTGGGCTTCAGAAATAGGCCGAGAGGGCAGACAATTAGCCTATAGCATGAATGTTATAGCAATGCCATCGTATCTGGTTCAACATTTATTCATCATTTGACAATATTGCTGCAATGTAAAAAGACCACTTCAGAGCAACGTTATCAGCATGTTGCTTGGTAACATTGCAGCAACATTATCTAATGTTGAAGAATGTAAGCCCAACATAGTACAACATGTTGTTGCAACGTTGCAGTAACATACTGTGCTACTACATGGCAAAACACTTGTCATGACAACCAGGCTGAAGAAGCGAGGAGGGATAGATGTGGTTATGAGATGAGATTTACAAACTCTCGCGAGCTGGCTATTTCATTTACGAGATGTTCCGGTCGGCTGATCAAAAAGAAAACCAAACGTGCTTTAGTTTGTGAATTTTTCCACATGAGAAAAATAAAGCTATAAAATAAAAGCTATGTTTTTGGGGCTTAAGGGCCCAATGGGAGTCAGGCTGTGAGAGACACCGAAGCAGAGGGCTCCGGATCATTTCTACCACCTGGGTTTGTTCACCGAGCAATGATACTACAAAGTACTACACGGCTGCCATGCTTGCCGCCTTAAAGGGATACTGAACCAAACTTTTGGAGCTGCTCTTTTACATGTAAAAAAGAGCTTGACAGCTAAAATTGATAAATGCGACAAGCATTTTAGTGAAAAAGGCGGATAACACGTTTTTTTGGCGATTTATTGCCCTATCGTTGCACCTGGCGGCCGCCTGTGGAAGCTGCGACTAGACGTCATTACACCCGCGCGCCCACCGTTCCAGCAAAAGCACGATTGCCATCGCTACTCGCGGCTTTTCCATGTCTGTCGTCTGCTCACGGCATACACAGATATGTCAATATATTAATCGATGCTGTCTACATGCCATAACCGTATGCACACTTACGTCCACTAAATGCAGCTTTTTTTTTCCGGACCTTACGCCATTTCTAACATTCTCACTTTAAAAGAGAATCCCAACGACGTTCAGACTAGTGGCGCCATGTGGTGGTGACGAGGGGAACCATTCTTGTCAAGAAACCGACGCCCCTCTTAGCCTAAAAGGGGCAGAATCGTCACTCCAAATAAAAAATAAAGCAAATTTATTACTCGGACATTTTCTTACGGGCGACAGGAGACGAAGCGAAAGACAAGTGGCCCATTTACGGCCAGTGGACGCGCTGAAGAAGGCAGTAACAACGACGAAACCAGTCCGAAGCGAGACTTCATGCATCGAATGGCGCCGCCATATTTGTCTCCGCGGGAGGGTTCCATGACGTCACGCTCTTCACCTCTCGCCGGCCGGGAGGGCTTGGCACGCACTCATGAAACATCGAAAATAAAACCATCCGCTGAAAAATATGCGCAGAGACCACTTGATTTCGTTGTAATCACTTTCCGAGAATCTATTTCCAGCGTTTTTGTTCAGTTTTAAGATTTTGCTTCAGTATCCCTTTAAGAGAAATGCGGCCGCCGAGGCTAAGAGCAAACCTTCCCCGGCTCAGTATAATCAAGCGCGTTGACCACTAAGCCACCGCGGCATGGAAATAAGGAAATATATTAGTCAATGAATAAAGCTTAGTTTTTTCCTCAGCGCGTACTAATAGCTCATCCGTGTCGCTGCTCCAATGCCGCAGTTGTGTACTTCACTCTGCAATAGTGAATGAATAGTCGGACAACAGCCGTTTCTGTACGGACCCAAGCCCGGCTCGGGTCCGCAGCTATAAGCCCGAGCCCTGACCCGCAACTTCAGGCCCGGGCCTGGCCCAGGCCCGGCAAAACAAATAATGTCCCGGCCCGAGCCCGTGCAGTGCACTATTCTGCATATCTTTCATGAAGACAAAATTTTTTTGCTGCCTCGACCGCTGGCTCATTTGCAATGAAAATGAGCCTAGAGCTCAGGCATTGGGTAACGTTTTTTTTAAGTCTAACAACGGTACTTTCATGATTTAGCTGCGCATTATGAAAACACGTAATCGTCTGCGCCGGGATCAGCGAACTGAAAGCCACCGGCGCCAGGTTGCGCCCGATGGGCAGCGGTAGCGCCTTCGAAGGACGCGCGCACCTTGCAACGCTCCCCTTGGTGTCGTGGCGCTTAACGCTGCAGGCAATAGATGGCGAAACCAGTCCCCTTGGCGAAATTCCGTCGGCTTCTGGTTTCTGGATCTCGGCGCATCCGGTCTCGGGTTGCATCATGCGCAGCTCAACCAAGGGAGTACCGTTGTCAAACTTTACTAGGAGACAAAAGTTACAATTCCAAAGCTCTGCGCGCAGTTTCACTGCAAACGAGACAGAGGTTGAGACGGGAAAATGTATAGGTTTTCGCGGTAAAGATGGACACTACAACATGCACACACGCTGCGTGAATTTTTGACTTTCTGGCATGCTGTTACACAAAACTCAATATTGATTCTACACCCACAAAAAAGTTGGGGAATGTTTCGCTCTACTAAGGCCACGCTACTAGAAGTACTATATGATGTATAGATCACAGTGGAGATCGGAATTCAAAATCCAGTTCCGCCCTGTTTCCGGAGGCGGCGCACCAATTTGCCCGAGGATTCGTGGTTAACCGGGAGGTGCGCTACCCCGAGCTCAGATCGGCCAAGGAGCGAGTGACAACCTACAAATAAATTACTAACCACTTCAAGAAAAAAGACAGATCTTCCCAGAACCACCTAAATCTCTGAGTAAAACACAACAAGCCAGTTGGCGGCAGCTGACACTTTCTTCAATCTAAGCCGCCGCGGTGGCTCAGTTGTTGTGGTGCTCGGCTGCTGACCCGAAAGACGCGGTTTCGATCCAGGCCGCGGCGGTTGCATTTCTTTGGAGGAGAAATTCTAGAGGCCCGTGTGCTGTGCGATGTCAGTGCACGTTAAATAACCCCAGGTGGTCGAAATTCCCGGAGCCCTCCACTACGGCGTCTCTCATAGCCTTAATCGCTTTGGGGCTTTAAACTCCATAAACCAAACCAAACCAAACGTTCTTCAATCCGTACATGTACTCCATATGGTTCCCGGAGCAGTACAGCCCCATCTGTTCTCTCTGCGGGCACCAAAAGGCAGACACACCGCACATATCCTATACTCATGTACTCAATTAAGACAAGCCATCGCACAGTCTGCAGCTCTCTACCCAATCTCAGTGGGAGGCCGCGCTGCTCAGCTCGGACCCGGAGGTTCAACTTCGAGTCACAGAGCGAGCCGAACAGGTCGCCGAACGACATCGTCGGTCGGCCACCTGGCGCCCGGCCTAGAAGAGGAGCCCACCGCGGGGAGGGAACGACACCCCCATCCGCGCATAAGGCCTGTTCTTTAATAAAGTTTACCTCCTCCTCGTTTCGTTTTTAAATCGAAGCGTCGTCCGACATACCCAGGTGGTCCTTATTAAGGGTACGGTGGACGTCGCTGTAGGTCCATGGCTAGAGTCACTGCATCACGCTGCATGCTACGTGCCTCTTCCCTGAGAAAGGGTTGAAATCCATTCAAGTGATTTCGTTCGCTTCTCTGCTTTTAATCCCACAGTAAACACACAGAGTAAACAGCATTCGCCAGGAATATTTCCTTTCCCTCCCGAAAGACATTAATTCTCTCTCTGTAGCAGTGAATGGCAGGTATAAGCAATTTTCAGCGCTCAACAGGACGGGTTTCAATGCCGAAAAATCACATAATAAAAGAAAGTGCTCCAACAAAACAAAATTAAAAAAAAAAAAAACAAAAAGAAGCTCCGCGGGCGACATTGACCGCAACCCCCGCCACTGTCGCGGCCACACCCAGGGTTTTTTTTTTTTTTCTTTTTTCATGTAGAGGCCCCCGTTTTGCTGTGGAGCAGTGCCACTGAACTAACGTTAGAGCGAACTCACTTCGTCGAGCTCTCGACACACCGTTGAACCAGTCAACTCTCCACTTCGTGTTCGAAACTTGTTTTGCCCCCGAAAGGGCGCAGCGGGGTTAGCGGAGCCTCCTCCAATGCACACCCCTGAAGAAACCGGGCGCCGGGCCGGGGGTGGCTTGTACCCATTTTACCGGTGGGTGTCCGGCGGTGGGTTTCGAACCAACCACCTCCCGCAGCCGAAGCGGACGCCCAGACCACTAGGCCACGACTGCGGTGAATGTCCCAGCCACTTCCCATGGTTATTTAGCCGCAATGAAGCTGGGTTATTGCTAATGAGGCGTTCTGCGGCAGCTGCGGACTCTTTTCGCGCTGAACATCTCACAAAAGGCCGCATGCGGTCATTCATGCATACGTTCCTTCGTGTCGTTTAATCAAGACAGCTCCTGCGCACCCAAGGTACCCGCGCAGGTAGTTTTCCCCATCGCCGCTAGATGGAAGCACCTGTCCCAACAAAAACAACAATTTCGTTTGGTTTGCTTGCTCGCCGTGCTCTTGCCAGTGGCCGACTGGTGCCTGTCACTTACCTCTTCTTTTTTGAACGTCACATTCTTATGGCTTAACGAGAATGTCAGTGATGCGTCAAGGACACTGCACCGTACATACTGGCTGTGTCCGCTTAAAGCGCACATATAAACACGCAGAAAACTTTTTATAACTGCACTGCAGCCCTCTTACTATTTGTAATAAGAACTGTAGCTGTGTTTTGTTTTTTGTTTTTGCTAAAGTGACAGCAAAAAATTAGCGCATAATGAACTGGCAGTTTTTTGTATGAAAGGTTATAGAGAGTACAGTTCAAATATGATGCAGTAAGTGCTGCATCAGTGTCTTTATCGCAAAAAGAACTTCGCTTCCTGAATTGCACATCTTAGTTTGTGTTTGCTTGCAGGGATCCGGGTGCATGAATGAGCTCTATGCGTTGTGTTCTATTTTGGTGCCTGAATGTATTTATACGCGCAGCGTGCCAAATAAATGTCAGTTGCTAGTTCAGCGCTGTGTTGTCCATTTCCTCCTTTCTTCGGCTCTTTTCTTTGGCCTTCGGCCTTGCGCTGTTTCAATATATCATATCAAATATGAGAGAGCTTCGGCTTTAGCTTCATAAAATTGAAAATGGCCCTTTTTGTTCCTGCTTATGTTAACTTTGCACGCCAATGCAACCAGCTATACAACTTAAAGGGGCCCAGCAACGCTTTTTTCATATGCTTTAGATGATTTCTTCATGACACGCAGATGCCGAATCAAAAAGAATCACTGGAATCGGTGCACTAGAAGAGGAGTTATTAAGGAATGAATTTTCAAAATTCAAGCAAACAAAACATTGCCCTGGACTCAAATTTCTCGGTCTTCTCTTTGCCGTTTCACTCACGCAATGACGACACGCGGCGAGACCAATCGAAACAGCGTGCACGGGCACGTCACCACAACGTCCGGAAGATACGGAGGGCGTATTCAGAGGAAGGTGATCCTCGTTGCGATTGGCCAACCGAGAATAGACGTCACTGCTCTACTCTACGTCACTCTGTGGGGACTTTTGGGGAACACTGCGCTTCAACCGACAGGGAAAATCTCAACTCTTCTTGAAAATCCTTGCTCAATATCCCAAGGTATCCCAAGGTGCATTTCTTGCTCGCTTGTTTTTTTTTATTTTTTTTGCCTTGAGCATGGAGACGGACACGTGCGATGGCGTTGCTTCAGCGGTTTGCGACAAGGCGTTCTTCAATACTAGTAATTTAAAAACACCCATCAAGGATATTCATGGGGAAGGACGCGGTTGTTGCTGCGACGCGTCTTTTCTTGTTCTCTTTCCTCTGATCTCTCCTCTATCTGCACGCGGCAGCGGTGGTGGCTCGGCTCCAGCCAGTAGGCAGGCCCATGCATCCTTCTCCCAGTCACAACAACATGTAGTAAGGCACGGCCGTTCTTGTGCGACTTACGTCCGAAGCATTTTGTCGCCCTTCGTGACCTGCGACGGCACCACGACTTCGAGGAAGAGGTGGAGAATCTAGTCTTCGACTCTAATAAAGGTAAGAAACGAAGTCTGCATGCACGCACGCTGTGATTAAAGCATAAAGGGCCAAAGCGGGATGCAGTCGCGCGCTTAGATTACCGATTGAAAAGTTGCAGTTTATTGACTTTTCGAGTGCGCGCATTTTAAGTTTGTAAACACAAAGCGCGTTCTTTTTTTTTATTTACGGGCTTACACTCACCTGGGGAAACTTGCACGTGGTTTTGTGCACAAAAACTTAGCGATGACATGCACGTTTTTTAAAGGAACCATGAAGATTTCAATGGGCTTAGTCTAGTGCAGCAGATCTGAAGAGGTAGCCTTTGCGGGCATTCGAGTGAAATGTGAAACGTAACGTACTATAACCTTTGAAAGCCATGACTTGTCATAGTCATTTTGCACTTATTTGTAATGTAAGGTGTATAGTTTGTACAAAGTTTAGGTAGTCATAGTTTTGACTCCTAATCATTCTGAAGTGTAGCATGACTCAGCACTTTGCTAGTAACATAAGGTGTGCAGAGTTTGTACACCTAGCTCCTCCATAAGCAAAGTGACAAGCAGTGCACTCTCTTTCATATTTAAAGTGGCCACTGCAGGAAAAAAACTGGTCCTTGCAGCAGACTCGCTGCTACAGGCCTTGCTTATGCTTTGTTGCAGGCATCTGCAATGTCTCGACAGGACACACAACATTGTCGCGGCATGCACTGGCTTAGCAGCGCTGAAGCCATGGCAATCGCAACATGCAGAAGTGTGTAGGAACAATGCCCAGCATTGTTCTGCCTTTAGAAGTCAACAGCGCTGACCTGAATGTGTGGTCAAAGGACAGGGCCATGTAAAAGGTTGCTGTGCAGGAATGAGTTTTTGCAGGGTGTAGTAAAATTGAAATACTTCCATGTAACAGTCTGTGTAATAACTTAACCTGAACTTAATAATTTTCTCCAAAAATTGTTCCCCATGCACTATAGCAGAAAAAAACAGTAAGCGAATGACTGATAAATTTTTAACAATAAAAAAGCTGGGAAATGCAGTTCTGCACTGCAGGCAAAAGGCTAAAAATGTGAAGCTAAATCTGTGATTGTCATGCGCACTTGGCAGAGGCAGAGCGCTAGTAGTAGTGCGAGAGTACTGCATATGTGCCCACTCCATAGCACATGCATTTTTCATTAGTGTATGTAAAAAGTACAAACTTTAATTTGGCCTTGCTTTTCAAAAAATGAAAGTAGTGTGATACACAAAAAATTGACAGAGAAGTTTTGCCGAAATGTTATAAACGTGCAAAAGCAGAATTTCATGAACATTGCCTTGTCTTGTTACTTTACTGTTGGCTTTCTAAGGATGCCTTATGCCGTTATTCATGTGCTATCATTGTGTACACGTTTTTATCAAAATGGAGCCCACCTTTGTTCACGCCTCAATTTTTAAAAAATTTCTTTTTAGTCATGAGTGGTCATGGACTTAACATCATATGTTGGCATCGTGTCATAACTATGTTGCAATGCTGCTGTGAGGCTGTGGTTGCTATGTCGCCGTTGCTATGCTCTTGGCACAAACCCACATACACATCGCAGGATCTTGCTCGGGGTTTACCGTTCGGAATTGTGCTTTCACACTAATAATTAACTAATACTATGTGGAGTGCTTAGTTATGTTTACAATCTTTCTGTTTCAGGATTTTGCGCCTGGAAAGATGGAGAAGAAAGCAAAACTTGCTGCCATTTTATAGCTTCTACAGGAAAGAAGGAATGTGCACTAAGGGTTTTTAAACGCTACCTGCACTGCCACCATTCCGGCTCGTACGAAGAGCTTCCTATAGAAGAGCGCCAAAGGCAGGAAAAGGGGCAAGGAAGCTGCAAAATCAGCAAACACTGCTTTGCTACTCTAGAGGTCATGGAGAAAGAGGGCAAGGTATATGTAGTGTTTCAAAAGAAACACTACGGACACTTCAATGAGGCCTGCCACCGAAGGCTGTCCCAGGATGATGCCAGAGGGCTTGCAGGTTAGCCACTCCTCTTGTACAAAGCATTTGTGCATGCTGTGTTGACTGCACCGGAATGTGAAAACGTTTAGAAGCTACACTCCACCAACCTTTCATAAATGGGAGACGAAAGTGCAATAGAAATGTATTTTAGGGGGAAGATATTGGTCATTAACTCGAGTGATCATTTCAATGATTTTTATTCTTCTGCGATGCATCTATGGCACAAAAGAGGTGGGACAACACGAAAATGCCTATTGTAAAGTGGGAGAAGGCATGTCCCACAAAACGAGGGGGCGGAAGAAGTTATATAGTAGGGCACAGCTTAAGAGCCCAGTGGCCAATGCCCCTCAAAGGAAGCCTGCCATCCAATGGCGTCGACCGATTCTCATGATGTCATGGTTAATCCTAGGGGGTAGCACTGCAGGAGGGTGGCAGATGAAAGGGGATTAGTTATGGCTTTAATTGGGTTAACTGATGAAAATCAGCTGACGCCATTGACTGGGGGGGTCTTCTTTAAGGGCCATCTGCCACTTCGTTCTCGAGTTGTATCTGACTGTAGTGCAATTCACTTGAGCCTACTTGGTCGCATCGAAGGGTGAAAAACAATTGATCCACGGCACATTGCATGCACAGCACAGTCTGTACGAACTTCATGCCGTTTAGTTTAGAGATGCTTTGTGGAAGGGGTCCAGTCTTTCGAACTGAACATAATTAGGAATGTCGTTTAGCACTGAACTACTCCAATGTCTGTTCTTTTGTTTTTCTGCTGGTTTCATTGACTATCCTAGGTCTGTCGCTCAATCGGCTGACGTTGAACTTCATCCGTAAGAAGTCGGCTTGAGCTCTATGAAACGTGTCTTAAATGACTGACAGTTGCACTCGATGCTAGCCTCTTTTTTTGGCTGCCTGTCAAAAGCGTAGGCATTTTGTTGCTGATCAAAGCAACGCCACCAGTCTAATGGTTGTAATGTTTTTTCTCATAAGACAGATCGTCTGCAGTGAACTTTCATTAATTAGAATTATTTGGCTGTTTTGGCACTTCATCAGTAACGCTCGCAGGAACGGCTGTGGTTTGAGTGTTCAGCTACTAAGCTGGAGTACCCGGGTTAGAACCCGGCTGCGGCAGCTGAGTTTCGATGGAGGCAAGAGGTGCCCACGTGCTGCGCAGTGTCAGTGCCCAAAGATCCCCAGGCGGTCGAAATTATTACGGAGCCCTCCACTACAGCACCTTTCTCTCTTGCTTCTTTCACTCCTTTCCTTCATGGCATGGTTGAGGCAGTTACTGCACCATTTCCTTTCCTCAAAAACCACTAACATAAAACACAAGCCTGCACAAGAGTTGAAATCGCAAAAAAAAAATGAACAAGCAGCATTTATATTTCAGTTTATGTATGACTGGCATGCCCTCCAATTGTCTCTGACTTAGCAGCAGTCATTCAGGTGTTGAAACTGAAACAGCATGAGAAAAATATTCACTTAGAAATTATTCACCTGGCGTAAGTGAATTCTACATTGTGACTCGTGCACACTATTGTCTTGTGCACAAGTCCAAAGAAACAAAGTTCGCGTTCAAAAATTTGGTGTCTCTACTCCTTTAAAGGTTGCTGTCAGGCGAATCGGTGCATTTTTTGAATATGCAGAATGAAATGGGACAGGATGAGAAGCACATGTCCTTATTCTTTTCTTGTCCACATTTTCAGTGCTGTTATATTCCGCATTTATAACACGCTGTATATAACTTCCCTGTTTTGCATTGCAGTATGCAAGTTTAAACACTCAAGCTCATAAAAATAAAGCCCATCTGGCTTTGAAACAACCATTTTGTTGTGTGCTTTGCAGTGCCACAAAAGTGAAATGAAAGTAAGATGAACTGTGTGTCACCTGTGAAAAGGAACAAAGTGGAAGACGAAGGAATCCGACCAGAAGTATTTGTCACTTTATTACATGGCTGTAGGCAGATGAACCAGAGATGTTAACAGTTTTTTTCTGTACCATTTTCAGGCCGGTTAGCAGAAGGAATGCCAGAAAAAACCATTGTGCACAAACATCCAAGCAGGCACAAGTGGATCAAGCCCACGGATGCAACTTGTGACCACTAAGGACCTCCGTAACATTGCAGATAAGTTTAGGATTGGAAAAACAGAGCAGAGAGATCCAGACGATTTTAAGAGTGTTGAATTATGGGTCGAAGAAATGAGGGCAAAAAATGAGTCGCCACTGTTGTATTACAGGAAGAAGGGTGACCCCAACAGTCATGATGGTGACTTTGAGCTAGCATTAATGACGTTCCCACAACGAGAGCTCCTTTATGAATTGGGGGCAGCGAAACTGTGCACTGACTCCACCCATGGCATAAATAAGTACTAACTCCAACTGACAACCCTGCTCACAATTTCTCAAGATGCCTTTGGTATCCCGTGTGCCTACTTGATTTCAAAAAGGGTGAACAGGGGCACTGTGGTGAGGTTTTTCGAGGCCATCAAAGAAAAAAACAATACCATGTCAGGCATTTATGTCTGATGATGCCCCTGTTTATGGCAGTGCATGGGAGCAGGTGATGGGTCCCTTGAGGAGTCGACTGCTTTGCAGCTGGCAGGTGCTACACAACTGGAGCACGCACCTGAATACAGTCACAAACAAGGACTGCAGGAGTACACTAAGGGACATGCTGCACACTCTGATGAAGTGGACAGATGAGACTGAGTCTCAACAGTTGCTCCCTGCACTTCTTGGTATCCACTCCAAAGAGCATCAGCTTAATTGCCTTTGGCTTCATCAGAAATTTTGAGAAAACATACGCAAAGAGGGCATGTCAGTGGGCTTACTGCTATCGGCAGTACATTGGATTAACAACAAATAATCACTTGGAGTCAAGGCACAGAAGTACTCTCACTTTGGTGGCAAGGTAAATGGGTGATTGGATACATTAATCAAAGTACTCTTCAATTTCACATCCGAAAAACTTTACAACAGGTGTCAAAGGAGGAGCAGACCACCGCAAATCTGCCCTATTTAGGAAGCATAAAGTGGGGATTGAGCTTTCTAAGTCCAGTACTGAGAGAGTGGGAGATGGCCAGTGGCATGTAAAGTCACAAAGTTTGGTGAACTTCAAGCACACAGTGGAAAGAACTAGCAAATCGTGCAGTGGCTGCGAGCTTCATTGTGAGCAGTGCGAGGCTTGCCACAACATGTACACATGTACGTGTTGACCATGCAACGCATGTGCAAGCACATGCATGCTGTTACTATAATGGAGCTACACTCGTGCCAGATGCAGAGCAGCCAGAAAGTAGCATCCGACTGTGCTGGCGTTTGTAGGCCCTGCCAGCTGAAGATGGCAGATTTCAGGTGAGGGATTAGGATTATGTTATGAGCTAGTTGGCGGGCTATTCTGACAAAGTGCTTTAGCATAGCAAGCTCAAGACACAGCAGGGAAGAGGAATGCCATTTGCTAATTTTCTTGAAGCCCACATCGTCATGAGAAAAGGTGCGCCATCACATCCCATATCAAGCAGCACCATTGAGGGTACACTAGGTATTTCTTTTCTAGTCATTCCTTTTTCCTGAAACTTTCCTCCTAGGAATGGAGAACTCATCCCGCCACGGCGCCTCAGTGGCTCTGGCATTCTTATACTGCTTACCCGAAGGCTGTGGGTTTGATTGAAGGCTGTGGTGCCTCCACATTTCAGTGGAGGCAAAATACAAAGATGGCCATGTGCTGTGCAAAGTCAGCGTGCATTAAAGGGCCCTAGGTGGTGTAAATTAATCCAGAGACCTCCATTATGGTGTCCCTCATAGCCCATGTGTCACTCCCGAATGTTAAACCCGACAATTAAGAAATTGAGATATTTCAGGCCCCTCATTCCCTACTCAGAATCTGCTTGTGTGAGTACGCCCTCTCTGGCACTGCTCAACAGAGAACTTCTGACAATTGGCAAACATTTTTCATCTTTGGGAAATTAGTGCACTCATTTTCTTGTTCATACCTGCCTTGCATTCACTATAATTTTATTTCTTCGTCATCCCTGCTTGATTTCATTTTGTCTGCATGTGATGCACTGAGAGAGGCATGCACTCTTCAATAAAATTAGTATGAAGTGTCGCTCCATGCTGCATTCCTCTTTGTTGCGTCGTGCTGTCACAGTGCACCGCCCTTTTAGGACATCTTGAGAAAAACAGCGCTTGCAGACAAAGGACCAGAACAAGAAGGACACAAAGAAAAAAAAAACAGCGCAGTTGTGTGTCCTTCTCGTTCTGGTCCTTTGTCTGCAAGCGCTGTTTTTCTCAAGATGTACCCCAACCAACTCGCCCCGCAACACACCTTGCCTTTTAGGACAGTTGACAATATGTTGGTTTGGTTTTGTGGGGTTTAACGTCCCAAAGCGACTAAGGCTATGAGAGACGCCGTAGTGAAGGGCTCCGGAAATTTCGACCACCTGGGGTTCTTTAACGTGCACTGACATCGCACGGTACACGGGCCTCTAGAATTTCTCCTCCAAAGAAATTCTAGCCGCCGCGGCCGGGATCGAACCCGCGTCTTTTGGGTCAGCAGCCGAGCACCATAGCCACTGAGCCACCGCGGCGGCAGTTGACAATATGTGGTTCTACAGTTCTGCAATGCATATGAGAAAAAAGTATTCTTGACAAAAGGCTAAGCCGTAGCTGTCATCTTGCACACTGAAAGCTGCAGCGCAAAACTACTATTCATCTTATTTTGCAAAGAGAATACTGCTGCAACAGAAAAACAGTATTACTCATTTTTCAGAACATTGCAGGTGCAATTTGTGACACGAACTTATTTTGCCATGATAGAAACAGCCATGAATAGCCTTCCCTCACATGATAAAGCACTTCATAAATGAACTTGCTTGGCTCTTACAGTGTCTCTCAACCAGCCTTCCAAGCAATGAGCCTTCTGTTGTGTGATGGGAACACTGTGCCAACTTTGTTGCCTAGAAATTCTAAAATGCCCCTATTTGTCGAGAAGGCAGCTTAGATATGTAGAAAACCAGCGAAAAGGACGCATTCACAAAGAGGAGAAGTGCACAGGACAACGCTTCTCCTCCTTGTGAATGCGTCCTTTTCGCTGGTGTTCTACTTACCATGCACCAACTGGCCCAACAAGCTACGCTTCTTCAATACAAGGCAGCTTAGATGAAACATATAGTGCCCAGTTAATGTCATTTCCTTTTTACTCATTAATGAAAAATGCTTCAAAGCCCAACTGCAACGAAATTATAATTTGGCTAGAATGCCTGTTAATGTGCTGGGTGTGTCATAAAACTAATCGTAACAAAGTTTCATGCTTCTGAGAAAACTGACACTGTTGCTACAAGTGTTTAAAAAGCTGTGTAGTAGACAACGTGGCATGTCCATATAGGCAGATACGGATACCCGAGTGCCATACGGCCTCATGTCTGGCCCATTGGGAATGAACAGATTAAGGACAGTGTAGAGTGAAAGGCTAGGGGCTAAAATGTGGTTTGGCAGTCATGGGTATGGTGCTGCGGCAAAGTTGTTAGGAATTTGTTTCAATCCTGCAGATGCTGATTTCTGTTTCCATTCCAGGTTTTTGTACACCATATTTACTTAAATAATGGATGCATTTGCATAATAAATGCTTTCCCTACATCAATCATCAAAATCTGGGGAAAGTTCAACTAACCACACCATGTAATAAATGCACCAAACTTACCATTCTAATTTTTTCCCACAAGAAACTGCATCCATGATGCAAGTAACTGCAGTATTACAGGTTACAGAATGAAGCACTGCCAGCCGTATTATGTGGCCGCAAGACTGCCTGGTGCCATGTGAAGAGGAATGCTCCCAAGGCTCATCACATCACATTTACTCCAGTATCCACATATGGCACCCGTTTCATCCTGCACGCCACATTCACCTCGGGCTGGCGATAGCCTGCCAGCTAGATTAAGAATGTCACAATAAAATGTGTACCTAACTGAAAACTGCGGTTGTATATATTGGAGATTTTTATTGACTTGTGGCAGTCTACCTGGACAGGTTATGGTAATGCAAGGCAGCCCATTATGCACAGCATATGAGTGCATAGGCGCCACAACTTCGCATCTTTTCCAAGGGTTCATGTTTTGCACTATTGGGTGTGACCCGACCCATCTTTCCACAATCCTCGCGTAATAATAAAGTGCTCCTAATCCTTTTTTGACAGCCAAAATGTATTTTCCTAGGCATATTGGCAATCTGCAATTTGTATTTCTCCACAGATTTGGTACTTCTGAGAAGTTGGACGGTCATTTTATAAATGATATATTTTTAATAAGCTAGCAGATACTATTCTTGATTTAAACATTTGCAGGCATATATACGCTGCCATTGTTTGCCTTAATAAATACTGTGTCCATTGTGTAATCATAGTACAAACACGTTGATTCTAAAGGATGTTAATGCTGCTTAATTACGCCGTACAAGCCCAGCTGTGGCTTTGGAAAGCTGCCCTTCTTTGGACTCTGACATTAAATACAACTTGTACTTGGGAAAGACTAATCTTGCTGTGAGTGTAACGACAAAATTAAACAAATTCCATTAGACGCTGGTATGATCCCGGCTGCGGCAGTTGTATTCCGATGGTGACACACTACAGGCCCAGATGCTGTGCGATGTCGGAGCACGTTAAGGGCCACTGTTGGTCGAAATTACTGGATTCCTCCACTGTGGCGCCCCTCAGAGCCCGAGTCGCTTTGGGACGTTAAACCCCATAAGCCAAAGTTAGCATTATGTTCCTGCCGGACCGAGCAGCCGCTGACAGGGTCAGACTGTACGAATGGGTACCATCAATCACTACGTGACACCCCCACTCCACTCACCCGATGAAATCCCATCCATCAGTGACACATCCACTCTCTCCACCCTTCGACTCAGATTTGCAACCGCTTGCCAACCGCCTCCTCCCGCCCTCTCTTCTTCCCTCTTCCCTGCAATTTCGTGAAGGTGGATTTCACTCCCTCCACTCTGTCACCTGAGGCTTCAGACTGACGAATTATTCCAACATGGGGGGGTTCTGATGCTGATGCACTAAAATGATATTTTTGAAAGACAGCTACAGTTTGTTACATGTTAAGGAGAAGAGTGCTCGCTGCACCATGCAAAATGCGAGATCATTCCCTGGTGTGCACACACTGCATCACAAGGAAGTACATTTGGCACCTAAATTTAAATGTGCAGTATAGCGAGCAGTTAGCACCAGGTGCTGTACACAGACACGAACACGAAATGAACACTCTTATTACCAGGCCCTCTCTGTGCACCCTCCCTATAGATAGTGCGAAGACTGCTTTTGAAGTTAAGGTTGGTCACATTGCAAAGAAATAAAGACAGCATGAACATGAGAACCGGACACACAGCACTGACAGAAATCTCGATAGTCGGTGCTGTGTGTCTGGTTCCCGTGTCGTCCCTTTCTGTTCGGCGACCAACCTTAACTAGAACAAACAACTTGCCCGAACCCTTGCTTTTGAAGCATTGCACATTGCATGTAGTAAGTAGCACGCAGTACAATGCACAGACTGAGCCATGTGTGTTATTGAATGAGCAGTAAACCACGTGCAAAAAAAAAATCGACAGCCAATAACTACAGTCGGTAAAGCGAAATTTGAGCGCAGCTCTTCACATATTTTAGTTTTGCAGTATGCTGAAGTAAAGAATTCCAGAGAGCCACCTGCCCCGGCGAGAGGCAGTGATAGGTGACATTTCGCCCTGACCACTTGGCTATCACATACTTAGTACACAAGTTCTGTCCCGCCTCATACGAACACCAAAACACTTTCTTGAATATCTTTTTCAATGAAGGCAAATACACTGGTCTACACAAACATCGAAATTACTTGCTATTACATCTTAATAATGTGTTCAGTGTCACACTATTACGATGCTATATATTAATTTATGCATGCCAACACATCATCTCTGGCTGACAAAGATCTGACAAATCTTGCTTTTTGACAGTATGTGGGCACAGAGTCATTGATTGCACAGACCAAATATGACTATACCAACAGAAAGTGAACTCAGAGGATTACCTTAGAACTCATGTGCCTTTGAAAACATGCAGTGAACATGGAAACAATTTTATTTTTAAGGTGCGCCGCCCAGCGTATGCACATGCGTTCAGTGCACTCTTTCTGCGCCATGAAGGACGACTCGGTCTCAAGAGCAGAAGTACACACTGCCAGTGCATTCCAGAACATTTAATTCAGATAGGTACTACATGAGACGTAAGCAACGTACCTATAGCGTTCGCACCGTGCAGCTTTATTGCTTCGCTCTGTCCCGAGCATTTTTCAGTCCACTGAGGTGGTTGCGAGCCACAGGTGGGTTAGTCTTGCGATTATTCTGCCGGCAATTGCTTCTCTCTGTGATCTAGCAGATCTACGCCACCTCGCACCCACAACAGTCGTCAACTGGTACTGTCGCCATTCGGTGTCCAGATCAGTGTCTTGAAGGATCGAAGGCGGGCTGGAAACGACATGCTGCAATGTTCTCCAGCCCTTGCATCACGAGAAAGTCAATGCGACGACATATCACAGCCCACGCACTGCATCGTGATGATTATAACAAGAGTTATATGCACAGATATTTTCCAGAATGAGCTGGAAACACCCAGATCAGGGACGCCAGTACTGGACGGCGCGGGCTTGCGTCCTGCTCACTCACCTTTAGGGACGCATGGGAAGTAAACACGCATTCCATCGGCGGTCTACTGGTCACAAACAAAAAAGGGGCAAATTTAAAGAACAACACACGCCACAAAGACGAGACACCGACGAATACTTCACTCGCAACAGCCGCGGACCGCGATTCGAACGTACGTAAACAACCGCCATGTTGTTTTTTTCTTCTTTGCCTTCTTTGCTAACTGACTGTAGGGGGCGCTGTAAGAGCGCTAGCATCATCATCATCGCGCGTTCCCTCAAAGAAAAGTATATACAAATAGCCGAAACCAGCAATAAACTAGAAAAAAAAAAGCATTAGACGTTAAAAATTGCAACATAAATAAGAAAGTCGTTTATGCAGTTGACGAAAATCAACACACTCATTCAAAGGAAACGCCAATAAAATTGATTCATAAAAATAAAACAAAAATATAAATATGCATGTTTTCTTCTCCTTGGTTTTGACTAAAGCTAGGACGTGCGACTATTTTTTGGCAGTTTTCTATACCAGTGCGACCATAAGAAAATTAAGGCAAGAAAACTGAAAACGTAACAGGGGCACTTAAGGGTCAACATTGCATCGTCAACAATATGCACGCTTTCTCTCTTGTTGCTCATCCCAAGTTTGAATGCATGTCAATTTGCTGTTTCAAAGCAGAATGGTCTTCTATCATTATAGCGGATTGAACCGAACCAAATGTACTGTCATGAACAAAACGGTCACATAACTTTCACTTATGCGGCTCAAACTCACATTATTTATTATTTGAGTTTAGTTTTAATGACATGAAAGAACCACAAGTACCATTATAAAAGGTATTTTTCATCAGAGCACTTCAGATGGACTAGAAGCCTTACTCCCAACAGTGCCAAAGCCATTCACACAAATCATGTTGGCAGCAATGTTGAAACTGTGTGCGTCCACCTTACTTGAAACTGCAACGGATGCAAGACAGACAAAATTTTACCATTCAAAATCATAATGTGCCGAGATATTGCTGCAATCTTGAACGTAACCACGCTTGCCATTACAATCAAAATGACTCAACAGCACATGCAAACATGACAATCTTTTTTTCACAGACATTTTGACACTACATTTAGTTCACTATTTATGCAACTTCCGTTTATTTACACGATGGACACAAATATTCACATGCACGCCAGTCTTAGCATGAGTGCCATGCATACGTAATTATCGATATGCACCCCGTCACACATTGTGCATTTGCACATAAAAATACTCATGAAAACTTAACAAGTGCTCAGCAATTACTGCAGCTTAAATGGTCAAGCACACAGAACACGTCAAAGTTATGGTATGGTATAGAATATGGGGTTTAATGTCCGAAGGCAACATGGGTTATGAGGAACGCCATAGTGCAGCGCTACGGATTAATTTTGACCACATGGGGCTCTTTATCGAGCACTGATGTCACTCAGTACACAGGCGCCTAGCATTTCGCCTCCACTGATAGGCAGCTGCCGCAACTGGGATCGAACCCGTCTTTGGGAACAGCAGCGGGCACCCTAACCACTCAGCCATTGCAGCGGGGCAACGGCTGACCACATTATAAGCAACCAAAAGTCCAGGTCTCTGCTTTATGTCTTACATGTTGCCTAGGTATCGTCTACTTTTACTATATCTGCAATCTAAAAATTAACGATAGACAACTTCCCCACTCTATCTAAATTACTATAATAGTCCCATGCCCTTCTTGGTTTGCTACACGCTTAAGCTTATAATTTTTGGCTAGTTTTATCAACGTGTCATACAAGTGTAACAGCTGCCACAGTATGAATTGTGGATTCTAAGAGAAAAAAGAACTCACAAATTTTGCACTACTTTGAACAAAAATATTCAGCCAATATACACACAACAGGCATACACCAATAACATTTCTACCGCAAAACCGTGAACCCACCGTACCGAGGGCCAGTAATAGAAAATCACTGGCCGCCGCGGTGCCTCAGAGGTTATGGTGCTTGGCTGCTGACCCGAAAGACGTGGGTTCGATCCCGGCTGTGGCGGTCGCATTTCGATGGAGACAAAATTCTATAGACCCCTACAAAAATTTTATTAGTCACCCCTTGTCGTGCTAATATGCAGGTACCAATTATTTCTGTAACGTACCTCTTATCATTTCTGTAATACCCGTTACTAGGTCTTCAAGAAAATAATAAACTGAAATGTAGCAAAGAGCTGATGGTTGTCTTTTCATACAACATTCTTCACAGCAGCTCTGCTTCTGAAAGGAGCACCTCATTCTTTGTGGACTCAACTAGTTTTCTTCTATTTTAATCACCATGAGGTCAGAGTACTCCAGTAACACTGACTCCTGATATGCTACACTCTAGTGAGCCAGTTTCACAACTTTCATAAAAGAATGATGAACTCAAAGGTCTGCCACAAACATGTCATGGGCCACATCTTTAATGGAGTAGAGAAACCAAATTTTTGGATACACATTTCTCTTTACAGTGATGCACTAGGCAATGCTGTACACAAGGATTTTAACTTTGTCAGCTAAATAATTTACAATTTAATTTTTCTTTCTCGTGTCATCTGGTTTCGGTTTTTAACAGCCGAATGACTGCTCTGAAGTCAGATACATGTTCAGGTCACATGAGGCATGCAAAAAGAGATATAATCGCTGCCTGTTCACTTTATGTGACTCCAACTCTTAAGACAGGTTTGTGTACGAGTTGATTTAAACTAAAGCAGTGCGAGAGAAAAAATGCAATTATAAATATATCGCCTCTTGTCGTCGCAATCCATGCAGCTGTACTGCGCATCATTCTAACCGAAAGAAACAACTAAAACTTTGTTGTCTCTACTCCTTTAATACCTAATGGGCCTTGACAATATAAAAAGCACCTATACATATCAGCCAACTGAGCTGCCAACCTTCAAAAATGCATCCACAAGCTCTTTTCACATTGTGCTTTTAAATATGTTGCCTCATACTCTTGATATACTCATGTTCTGACTGTGCACATTACAAAAACAGTAATTCAGGAACCAGCAGACCCACCCATTCAGCAGCATGGCAAGCGAAGAATGAAAATTAGAATGCAGCTAGAAAGAAAAGGCACAGAGCTTTTTCAGACCTTCTAATTTGAATACTTCAAACTTATGTGGCCAACTGTAAATGTTTCCTTACTGAAATCCCACACTCCTTTAGACGTTTGCCATAAACCAGAGAAAAATTTGTCAAAATGCTTCCCTCTAAAAGGAACAACCAAATATAAGCAGACAAGCCATGTTTACATTTCATGCATTTTTAAGCTCTTCACTGTATGCAGAGAAGCATGTCACATGCATGGCGTGTTGATGTTTGGTTTATGCTGCTTCTTCACTTTATATTGAAAGGTCATGGCTACTCTTTTTTTTTGTGTGTGTCCATTGCCCCACAGAGCTGCCATCTATGGAGCAAGCTTATTTGCATTTAAAGGTCGCTTGCCTAGTCACTGCTGACTCCACACAAAACAGATGTTCCCCTCAAAACTGGCAACGTGCAGTAAAAGCAGGCGTGCAATTAATGTGACACCTCATACACTTCGTAATGATGCAGTCGCCTACATAAGGCCAAGCCAGCATGCTATTCATGTATGCGCACAAATTATATTCACTTATACAATGCTAATGTCAAAAAGAAACCCTTCTAGCTACAAATGCTAGCACAAAGTTAATGCAGCGCATTATGGCATGCATGGCATCCAACGTCCCTGTACAACATACTTTTACTAATAAGGCTAAAACACTGCACCTGCACAAGGATCAAGGAAGATGAGACAAGACACAGCATCTTCCTTATGCAGGTCTGCTGTTTTTGCCTTATTATGTCATACCAACTTGCCTATCAGTCAATGTTTTTACTAACTGCTGCAGCAGAAAAAACAGCTGTGAAATTTGGAATGCATTCATGGCGTCTAGAAATTGAAGCTCAGAAAATGTAACACACAGAAAGTGCAAGAAACTGATCATCCGGAGTGTTTACGTTTCTCTCTGTGTTGTGTTTTACTTACCCTGCAATAACCCAACATCGTTCCCAAACAAACCCAAGGGCCACACTGGCTACGCGGATGCTGAAAGCCTAAGTCAAGCCTCCCACTTCATCACAAACCATTACAGAAATGACAGAGCAAGCAAAACAAGTTTCGGCCTTGTCTGGCTTTATTCCAATGCTGAACGTTAAAAGAAATACACCAAGAAGCACACGTTCTACTTGATGGGTATAAAAACACTTCACCAAATAGATAAAAGAAAAGCAGCTTTCCAGATATTCAAGGGTTCGGTGGTGTGACCATACTACGACATTTGCTAAACGCCTATCAGCGAAGAAAGCGGCGTACCATAGTTCATGTGGCACGATGCGTCGTGAGCAACGCTACGGCGTCGTACAAAGCAGCTGTGGCGCAACATGGGTGTCAACGCGAAGTAATCCATTACAGCTTGGCTAGTTTGTGGGTAGACACTGCAGGCATATTAAACATTAAGATGGAAGATGTGTTGTCCTTTCAATGGCTAGCGTTTACGTCCAGTCCGCATTCCTTCCGCATTTAAATTTTTTTTTTTTAGCATAGCTTGTCGCCGGTGGGCACACATGCAGGACTCCAGGAACATAGCATATATGCACCGCAACTGCCAAATGGCTCGCAGTACCCACCATTTTTATGCATACGAGCTCATCCTATCAGTACGTACAGGTCAGAATCAGTTACACGCAACACAAGGAAACATAATTTTCGACACTCATCCAATGCTTCAAACCACTGCCTCCTTCTAGAGGAGGCAATGTTCAAACACGAGATACAATACCGAAAGGTGCCGAAGAGAACTGAAGTGACCTCAAATTCAGTCAAGCACCGCCTTGCAAAACGTCTCTAGGGGCTTCCGATATCATACCACGGCTGGGTCGCACTGCAAACTTCCATAATAAAGACAACACTAGGGCACTGGGGTACAAGTCCGGACGTTAGCGCGGTCAATATTACTCGCCATTGCACCAACCTTTGATGACTTTCACGGCAGCACTTACTCCACACGTCAATGCACCGCGCGGTAAACAGCCATCGCAGCCATGTCAACAAACCACCGTGGCGTTGGCGATGGTCACCGTGGCAACCGTGGAGACGCCAGCGACCTAGGAACTATGGCTAGGGACGTTTCAAAATTTTGCGACGCCATTTTTACCTAATTTTGCAACAAAAAGTACCCAGAAATGTACCTAAACAAACGCCATTTTGGAATGACGTCATTAAAAGTCACGTGACATGAGGATCGTCTTCCTCCATTTAGCCTTACGCCGGAAGATAGCTTCTCATTGTTTCCTGGTCGCTGTAACACGTTTCCGCTGACGCTGAGGGCGTCGTTTCCATAGTTACAAGCACTGCTCGAATCTGGAAAGAATCCTTTCAGGTAGCCTGGCTGTTTTTGTATTTTCTTGTGCTAACGTGAAGTAAGCCGAGCCTGCCGACCGGCCAGCCTGGACGCCGGCAGACGGGATGCCGTCTGCCGGCGTCATAAAAACGAGCTAAAGAGTGTTCTTGACGTAAGTAATAAAGCCTGGGATAGGAAAATGAGAAATATATCATTTTTGTGGGTCACTGGCCAATGCCGAGTTGCTGGTAAAAGGGACAACTGTAGCACGAGCGAATTTGTTGCGAGAACCGCCTCGCAGCTGCCTCTGACCCGACGGGGTCCGGCTCGACTGGCGCTCTCTAGCTCCGCTGCTGAGGGCGTAGCGGATATTGACCACGCTATTATTTTATTGCGAGAGAATGCTGTTGACAGAAAAGCGGTGTGAAGAGTAGGCCTTTTATTATAGCGCAGGCGCCTTCCGAAGCGCCGGCCGCTGTGGCTTCGACGCGAAACGGGCTATAGGCCTAGCGACGACCACGGCAGCCAGGCAGCAGCAGAGCTCGTCGCCCGGAGTGCCCGCGAGCGGTGCCGTTGCCGTAAGCTCGCAACATAAGCAGGCATGCTTTGTCGCTGCTCGAGTATAGCTGGCACTCTTTCTGATAACAAGGCGATCTTGTCTTTCCTTGCGATATTTGTATACCAACCCAGTCAAAAAAAAACCATTGGAACCAATTGGACATTCCAATTGGAACTAAATGGACATTCCCATTGCTTCCAATTGGACTTCCCAATTGGAACCAATTGGTTCCAGTTGTGTTTTTAGCCCCCGACCAATTGGATCCAACTGGACTAGCCAATTGGACCCATTAGGCCAGGCAGTTATTTGACCCAGAAAATATTCACAAAATATGCTACGTTCATTGAAAAAGGTAGCTAAATGTTTGAATAATATGCGCTAGGATCTTGGATGAATATTTCTACAACTTAACATATTAAAATGTGCAAAAGGAAAACTGATATATGAGGACTGCAAGGAGACACTGTGCCTAGTACCAATCAACATTTTTCTACGGAATTGAAATTAGCATGCTTTTATGGAAATCAAAGCCAACAGACACACATGCATCACACACAAGCAACACTGCACATTCAGGCACTAGTAGCATACATTAGCTCAATATGTACATCCAGAGAACACACTTCTGCTCCAACTTATATACCCAATTTATTAGGCTCTCATGCTGGGGCCGGTGGCGCTTGCCCACTGAGCGCAGATATTTAATTTAATTTCAGCTCCAGTGGGGGTGTAGGTGATGAGTACAATTTATTAGGCTAAGCTGCTGATAGCTCTTATTGTAAGTACCATATTAGTTCTACCTTTTTCGTCAAACATGCAAACATTCATTGGATAAATTGGGTGCAGTTCGGCGGACCAATTGCATGCAATGGGTAAGACCAATTGGGCTCACCAATTGGAAACCCAAATGGTTCAATTGGTTAGTCCATTTGGACCACCCAATTGGAACGGTGTTCCAATTGGAAACCCAAATGGTTCAATTGGTTAGTCCATTTGGACCATCCAATTGGAACACCATTCCAATTGGAACCAATTGGAAACCCAAATGGTTCAATTGGAACCAATTGGAACCCATTGGAAATCCAATTGGTTCCAATGTTTTTTTTTGACTGGGAAGCCAAGCAGCGCTCAGGCACTAGGCACTGCTGCACGGCGGCGAAGTGCGACACCGGTTGTGGGCGGAGCTTGGGCAGAGCGGCGCAGCAGGAGGCCAAGAAGTTCTTTGATGCAAAGTGATAGCCAGCGCTTCTGCTGGGGCTTTTTTTCTAACAATCTTTGAAATGATTTTGCGTCACAAAAGATGCTAGTTTTTTCAATTTAATATAAAAGGACACAACAAAACATAACATATTTTTGCTCACGAACACAATTAGCTTGTTATTAGTTGTTCATCCAATCATAATCGTCCGCCAGCTGAAGTCATATCCGATGCAAAAATGCAAAAGACCACCGCTGTGTGCCGACGCCGTCAGTGCCATGATTTTGATTCTCGAGCAACTTAAAATATTAAATACAGAAATATGCGTGTTATGACCGGTGGTAATAGCGTCGCCATAACTCAACAATTACAACAAGGAAGCAAAACAATGCACTCAGATTATGGTGCATGGCCCCTTTAAGTCTGCAGTGAAGCTCCGCCCACATGCAGCCTCCGCGCACAGAATTCCTCCGCGACAAAAAAGTAGTCCGCTGCTTAAACGTTTCTTGTTACGTAATCAAGAAGCTTATCACAAGAAAAAAATTATAAGCTCTAGGATTTTGACACGTGGATTGTTTGATATAGTCAATCATTAAAAAGCTTATTTCGTTTACAGTTGCGGTTGGCCAGCGGAGTAATACAAGCCGCCGCGGACCGCGGCCCATTGTTAGCAACTGCTGTTTTTTTAAGTTGTATACCACTTTTTTTTTATAGGGAGAGGATGTTGTCACCTGCACATGGAGGAAGGAAAGTCACTTGCGTTACAGTGAACCAGTTCACTGTACTTGCGTGATCTCACTCCCACTGCTGTCTGCGCATATGTGCGGCATTGCCATAAGATACAGCGATGGAGACGTCATTATAGTCTCGTTGTCAGCTTCCCACGACGCCGCGGCCCCACAGCCACCGCAGTGTTAGCGTCAGCTCTAAACGTGACTGTAAGGTGCAACTCACTTGCTTCACCATTCGCGCCAAATTTGCGGCCGGTGGTACGGCTATGCAAGTTTCGTGCGGTATACCGGACTGCGCCTCGCAGTGGCAGGCGTCGTGTCAACGGCATCGGAAGAAGAAATTCTTAGTAGACATTCGCTGTACACAAAGAAGCAAGGATTCGTGTGAACAGGATATGCGCCATCTCGCAAGGGGTTTTAGGGCCTTCAACAGGACCTCGCCGCATGAACATTCCGAATACAGTGTATAAAAGGTTCGTGCATGCGAATTATCTCGTCTGCATGTCTCTTGACACTTTGGTTGCGGCGTCGAATCTGCTTCTAAAGCACGCGGTATAATATAAAGATGCGGCGTGCACCGCGAACGACTTTAAAGGGCAACTCCGGCGATTTTTCAGCCATTTTAAAGAGACATTGAGGAGAAATTGAAGTTAACTTGTATCGACAGAATACCAGCTCCTGATTACAAAAACGCCACTCATACTGACAACATAGGTCTTGTAACGTAGAAAAAAGCAAGAACCAAAATATAGATATCGCCGCCACAGGCCAAACTCGCAATTACAAGCGTGCTGACGTCGTAGGACAGAACAGTGTTGCTAGAACCAATGGTTCTAGCAACACTAGAACACGAGAAATCACCAATCACTGAGGCGGAGCCAATCCATGCGCAAATCTGCTTAACGTCGCCAGAGGGCGCCACGATCCCAACAGCTACGCGCGCTCCTGCAGCATCGGGACCAATCATCGCCTGATCACCGGCGGTAGGCCGGCTCCCGGTATTCCGCTAACGGTAACAAGGTACACGGTATGCTAAAAGTGTCTATTTGCTAGAACTTAGCTGACGACTTCGAGAACGGGATCCATCGTAACGCTATCAAAACGCCGGTGCAAACGTAAACGAAGCGACGTTAGCGACGGCTGCAATAGCCGATAGATGCCTTCAACGTGCGGCCGGCGGTAGCTTTCTGTTCGGCTGCTGCTAGGCCGCACTGTTCGCCGTCAGAAATCACGGAGTCTGCATTACGTCATCTGCACGTCATGTTTCACGTCACTTAGTCCTGTGTCGTCATAAGAGAATCCCAAGTTTGAATCAGAGCGGTGGGAAAAACTTTTTTCAACTTCGAATCCAAATTTCTTAGAAATAAATGCATCTTTCGCTGCCGGCCAAGTGGCAACAAAACCATGAAATGCCGAACTATCGGATTTTGCCGTAAAAAAAAAATATTAATATAGCTCTCCTCACAGTCCCTTTGAGTTAATGGCTGTTTTGTGTTCCTACGAATCTGCTGTAATGTGTACGATACAAGGTTTTCGAAAGCAACCCTCAAATGATTTTTAAACAGCAAAAAACGCAAAACTTGAAACCGCAAAACCGAAACGAGGGAGGTGCCTTCGTGCGGTATTGACTGTGACGTCACTGCCGTGTTCGCCGCGCTGTGAAGTCCCCGAAGATATCGCAACTACCCTGAGCCGCGCTGTCGACATGACTGAAAGCGCGGTGAACAGCTTTTCCGAGACCAGCGAGTCTCTAGAAGACGACTCATTCGACGATTTTGGACTGGACGAGTCGCCTTTCAGGTATTATTTACCGCTGTGCCAGCCAACCGAGTCACACCACAGGCCGCGCGTCACCTGCAGCATGGAGACGGTCTGAACTCGGAGAAGTAACTGCTTGAGTCAATTCTCGTGCATGAATTTATGACGCAATCGTCAGAACAAAAGTTGATGTGATGCTCCCGCTGACAGCTGTTCGTGTGGCGACTGCCGGCCGACCAGGCCTGATGAAAGAATCTGCTGCCGGAACGTTGCCGCGGTGCACAACGCCCATACAGGGGCATGCATCACCAACAGTCCTCTCTTTGCGAAGCTTTGTCTCGACGGCGAGCTTTTGGAAATCAATTCACGCCAGCCACACTTATACAATCCAACATACTTTGCGCACGCTTACCGTGGTGCGCTTCATCTTGACGGCCGCGCTTCGTTGAGCTGGCCGCTGCGATGGGCGGCTCTACTCGAGTAACGACGGCACAGAATCTGCCTTCAAGCGCTGGTTGAACGAAGCCTTAGCGAGTCCAAAGCTCTCTCTTGACGCCCGACCAGCTTGACATCATCATCATCATCAAAACGTTTATTTCCACCGAAATGAGACTCCTTTTTGGACCCCCCGGCACGCAGGCCTAAGGGAGCCCTACTTAGGAGCCTCGCAAACTAAGGTCTGGTGAAGACACATTGTCTCTTCACAGCCTCAGCCGCCAGGCGGATGGCTTGTTGCTGCTTAGCGGGGTCCTCGCTCCGCAGCAAGGTCTCCCAGGCTTCTCTATCTTCCATATTTTGCTCAGCGCCCGGGCTTCCAGCACATTCCCATATGACATGGTCCAGAGTGCCCCTCTCCCCGCACGTTATACAATATTGGTCTTTCTCCTCTTTGGAGATTGTTATGTATACCCAGAAGCGGCTTATATGATTGCCCCCTTGCAATCTAATAGACGATATGCGAAATGCGCAGCGCCATCTGTCGACGCTCCGAGAACTAAGTCCTCCATGTTGGCACGGTACAGAAAACGAAACCGCTGCCCAGTAAAATGCCGATGCAGTGTTGCGCTACCCTCTCCACTGTGAAAAGACACTACGATGCGTGCCAGAACTAGGTGCGTTCCAGCTTTTCGCTTTTCTATTTTTTTACTCCGTCCCAACGTTTTAGTAACACAAAACGCCATGCGAGGTATCATGTGTCAGCACGCGGATCAGTGCGCAGCTTTCGCTTTCTGCGCCGATTTTTGACAAATTTCTCGAGGTGATTTGCGTTTAAATTATGATAAGGACCACAGCCTTTGTTATCTCTGATCAAAATTAGAAGCCGATTTCGGGCATTTATCAACTCCCCGGTCGGGCGTGAATATATATAGACGCGTACTTGAACAACGTAATAGAGAAGGTAATTTTTTTGAGCGGGCCAATCGCTCGTGCCATGGCGAAATAAGTTCACTCGAAGAACCATATGCCGATTGCTGCTTAGTTTGCTACGTGTTCAGTTAAATTTTTCCCGCGTTCAATTAGTTTTAGAAGGGCGAGCAAACTCTCTGGACCATACGCATATGTTATGCGCGTTAAGGAGTCTTTGTGAAGCAACACACCCTACGTATAAAAACTGAGGTGCGAATGCTTTATTTCTTGAGGATTGCTATACCTTCCATATCTGCGGCGACGAAAATCTAAAAAAAAGAAGCGAATAATATAGCTACTTTATTATGAAGGGGGGACGCATTTCTAAGCTAGAAAGTTCGTGCAACAGTGTTCTGAAAACGCTTTAGGCCATCAGATTTTATTATCGTTGTGGCAAGCTTCAACAGCTTGCTTCGCAACAAAGCCATTTGTCCAAGTTTGGGAGTAAGCTAATTAAGTTTCGGAAGCAACCGAACATGCTAATTTCGCCCCTGCACACACAACTTGACCAACGTATCGAGTCCGTGCAGGCACCTACAGCTGTACGCTCTTTCTCTAATCAAGCCGCCGCGGTAGCTTAGTGCTTATCTGAAAAAAAAAAACTGCGTCTTTGCTTACATTTTGAATTATATGTGCCCACTTTCCTCATGGTAATATCGATTGACAACATCGCAATACTCGATTCAACTGCGCCTTAATCAAGACGCGGTTTCAACGAATTGCGGCGAAAATCAACCGACGCCGGGCTCTGAAAACCGCAGATGCGCATTGCACATTACAATAAAGGAATCGAATTACGCAGCTGGTCGAGGGTCTTGTGTGATTATACTGCAATGCACGAAGCTCCTGGCGTCGGCGCGAACGAAAGTTCGCACTATCACACAAGTTTGTCAACACACGTGCGCACTCACCGCAAAATAACCGCTCGCTACCCTGCCAGATGAATTCACGTCCACCTGGGAATAAAATAGCCATGATAATGCGTGATGCTTGAACTGGTGCTTTAATGCGAGCATTAAAACGACAACAGCACACGGTCACGGTTCGACTTACCAACCCACTTTCGTGTGCCGATTATTGTGATCATCAGCGCCAGACTTCAAGCGAAGCTGAGGACGCGGTAGGAGTAAGCTGGCGCTTACTGACAGCACCTACATTTAGTCAAAGATCAGCTGTGAAAACAACGCAGCAGCTGAAGCTTGCCTGTTGAAATTCCACTCGCAAGAAGAAAGTACGCATAGCAAACGATGCAGCAGCTCGACGAGCTCGACCGCGCCAAGATGGAAACCGGAAGTTGTGGGCGCGGTGTTGCCAGACCGCCAAGCAATTTCGCATATCGTCTATTACGACATCTATGGTTACTACGGTTGTCATTCATGAGCCGCCGCGGTGGCTCAATGGTTATGGTGCTCTGGTGCTTACCCGAAAGACGCGGGTTCGACCTCGGCCGCGGCGGTAGAATTTCGATGGAGGCGATATTCTAGAGGCCTCTGTACTGTGCGATGTGAGTCCACGCTAAAGAACCCCGGGTGGTCGAAATCTGCAGCCCTCTACTATGGCGTCTCGTACCCATAGCCTTCGGGACTTCAAACTCCGTAAACCAAACCAAACAAATGCCATTCATGGAATGATTAAGACAGGCAAAGCAGAACGGTGGGTCTAAGAATTAATGTGCGGAACATTAAAGTACTATTCAGCAGTCTCGGAAGGGAGCAGCAGCTTACGATTGGCAGCGACGTGCTGGAAGTGGCAAGGGAAAACGTCTACTTAGAGCAGGTAGTGACCGCAGATCCGTATCACGAGAGCGAAATATTGTAACGGACTGGATTCCTAGAGAAGGCAAGCGTAGCAGGGGCGGCAGGAAATTAGGTGGGCAGATTAGATTAAAGGGGCATTGAGGACAACTCTACCAACAGTTCGGCATTTCGTGGCTTTGTTGTCGCTGGCCCAGCGGCGAAAGGTAACTTTATGGCTGAGATATTTTCATTTCAAGTTGAAAAACTTCAACTTCAAGTCAAAAAGTAAACCGTGCGGGTACGCAAAGCGCATAGCCGCGAAGCACCAAAACAAACTCAGCTGACCGTCGATCTGGGTCGCCGTCAAGTATATGTTTTCGATCGCTTCCAACATTCAGGTTGTCTCTTTCCATCTTCCTCGTGCGTTGAAAGTGCACCAATGGTTTCAAAACAATAACTTCTATATATCAATATCGATTAAACGCGCGACCTTCATGCACGTTTGTCAGCCTGCGAGAACCGTGGCCATGTTTTTGGTTATTTAGTCATCGCGTTTGTACTTGTGAGACTGAATTGTGGCGGGGGTACCTGTATTTTAGTTCTTGCTTTTTTCTAGAGTACAAGAGCTCTCTACATTACAAGAGTTGTCTATGACACCGGTACTCGGAGGGAAAATTTTTAGATGTAAGTAAAGAAAGGAAACTGACATTAACTGGACATGCTGTGAGCACAGCCAGCTTTGGAGGTCTGTGACAATGTAGACAAACGACAAAAAAAAAACACCTTAGGACGGCTAAGTATCTCGTGCATTTGTTGCTGGCTGTTGTGCAATACAAATCGGCGCCCCTCTTATCACGATGAATGGGCCAGTCGTCCCGTCCCAGGCAAATTTTTGCAAGTGGTCGCGTCATCTATCGGCGAATAAAGGACCTGTCCAGAGCAAATAACGCTTTAAAATGCGGCCGATAGCTTACGTCGAAGGCCATATAGGCAGCGCACTGACCTGCGAGGTTCCATAAGCTGCCCACGAGCGAAGGCACCATTCTGAATCCTCGTATTCCAGCTGACACGCTTAATCGCTGTAGCGGTAAATAGGTGTTCGGAGACGAAGTAACGAAGTGAGCACAGTGTTTCACTGTTATTCAACAAAGCAGACACTGTAAATAAACAACAGGAACAAGGTACAGTACAACAGTACCACAGACCACACAGTACAAACAGGCTTGTGGGAGGTAAGAGCAAAGAACAGCGGAAAACAAATTTCTTGCGTCGCAGGACCAACCCCCGTGGTACAACTGTCACTTTGGCCGCCGGAACTGTAGACGGCTCGAAAGGAGGGCAGAACAAAAGAAAATGACAACAATAAAGAATGTCATGACACAGGACAAAAGACGCACTATAAAACTTTTAAACGTGCCAGTCGTGCCAGCCACTTTCTGAATCTCCAGGATTGCTCCGAGGTTGCATTTTCTTGAAACGAGTCGTCTAAAGCCAGAGTTGTAAACTCAGCGAAGCGCATGCGGGCCGAGCTTTCAGTTAAATTGCATTCTTTCCACATTCCAACAGAAACAACTTCATAAGTGCCTAGTTGAGTTTGTGCGAGAATCGCTACCCGGTGCACTAGACAACGGAGGAAGAGTACACGAAAAGGAAAAAAAAACCCAAACAACAAAAAAGAAAGAAAACAAAAACAAAGCGCTGGCGCGTCAAATGGTTGCAACACAAAAATTCAAGAATAACGGTTAGTACACGGAGAGACGGCGAGTAAAAAAGTGTCATCACTGCAGAGGAACCATAGTCTTTCCAAAGGTCTCGGTCGCGTGGCACTGCTCAAAGCACAGGAGAACGTGGATGAAAAAATACCTTGCGAAACGCAAACCCACGGGACCGGCTTGTCACAGCGCTCGCGTGAAACCAGGTCGGTAAAGGATTTCCACGAGGAATGCAAAAACAGAGTATAGTGTGTGCGAACAAGCCAGCATGAAACTGCCATTGCGCCGGCCTGACTGGGAAGAAGACAGCCATGGCTCTAGCTTCGAGGCAGTGTGCAGTCGCGTCCTTCAGTCTAGCATCTGGATCTTGATCTTGCCCATGATCTTATCCGTCAACTCCTTGGTCTCGTTGGCGCTTGCGTAGCAGATGAGCGTCTTGAGCCACTGCGGCTTCCATTTCGAGATGTTCTTCAGTCGACTGACGAATATGGGCCGCTCTGGGGCGACTTCGTCCGCCGCCTGCTGCGCATCCTCAGCACGTACCTGCGAAAAGGGAGAGGAGGAAGGAAAGGTGCGGTGACTGTCTTCGTTTCAAACCATACGGCACGCACGGTCCTCGGCCGCAGAGCTTTATAACCTGGGCGCCACCTAATCGTTCGCAGGCTTTAACACCTACACCATGCTTGCGCCATGGTGTCGGCAACGCCCTAGTGAAAAAAGTGTGTATATGGTTTTTACGTTGATTTGGATGGTATGCACGGTATATCATTAGTATGCATGGTATGGTATGGTGTGGTATCCCCATTGAAAATGTTGGTTTGGTTGGTTTTATGGGGTTTAACGTCTCAAACGACTCAGGCTATGAGAGACGCCGTAGTGAAGGACTCCGGAAATTTCGACCACCTGAGGTTGTTTAACGTGCACTGACATCGCACAGTGCAGAGGCCTCTAGAATATCGCCTCCATCTATATTCGACCGCCGCGGCCGGGATCGTACCCGCGACTTTCGAATCAGCAGCCGATCACCATAACCACTGAGCCACAGCGGCGGCATGTGTATAGAGTTGAATTTGTGAGCAAATAGAATTATGGCACGTATGCTTCGACTTCACAGGATTAACCTCCCACAGCGACCCGGGCTGTGAGGGACGCCATTGTGGAGGGCTCCGGATAATTTAGACCACCTGCGGTTCTAATGCGCACGGATATCGCACAGGACACGAGCCTCCAGCATTTCGCCTCAATCGAAATGTCACCGCCGAGGCCAGGTTTGAACCCGGGTATGGTATGGTATGGCATCGCATGGAATGCTATGGTATGGTACGTGGAGTTTAACGTCCTGAAGCGGCACTTGGGCTACATGAGGGACGCCGCAGTGGATGGCCTCAGATTATCTGAGACCACCTTGGTCCTTTAAGCACAAAGGGCCTTTTTGCGTGCGGCAGCCGCGGGCCGGTTCGGTACCGCGAACTGGCGATCAGCAGCTAAATGCCAGAGGCACTGAGCGTGCGAAGCGGGTCGTTGATTTTGGCGTTTGCCCTCGTCCACACACTACGATCTCGATGGTATTTCGTGGCGCGTACTGTCATCATCATCATCATTAGCCTGACTAAGCCCACTGCAGGGCAAATGCCTCTCCCATGTCTCTTCAATTAACCCTGTCCTTTTCCCAGCTGCGGCCACCGTATCCCCGCAAACTTCTTAATCTCATCCACCCACCTAACTTTCTGCTGCCCCCTGCTACGCTTGCCTTCGCTATCCACTCCGTTACCCTTAAGGACCAGCGGTAATCTTGCCTTCGCAATACATTCGGTTTGCCCACTGATTCGACGCCCCACACCCTTAAGCGTGTACACGGTGCAAGCAAACTCTATGCCGTGCGCTGGAACATTTCTCAGTAGGACGAAATGGTGGGGAGTCATTGAGGTGCGCTGCATGCGCTTTAAGCCGTACCGTATACGTGCTAATTCACCTGGGAACCGGCCGGCATTGAGTATGCCAAGAGGGACTGCGAACGATAAGAAGCGGCCTGTCGCGAATGCGTGCGAAACGTTGGTGCGCCGGAGGAGGACCGAATGTTTGTGGAAGCGTTTCGCGCCGATTAGTGTTGGCCCTGAGAAATGAATAACAACTGAGCAGAAGATGATGAAATACCGAGGTAGCTAGCGGGCCTCCCCTGAGCGGCATCTGCGCTTCGTTCCTGAGCACCATCCGACCATAGGATCCCTTCCTGCGCTTCTGGTCTTCCTCTATGCGTTCCGCATTGTATCGTCCTCGCTAAGCACTATTTAAAACTAAAATGCACGAACTAGCCAGAAATGAAGTTCTACTGATATGTGCCTCCGTTATATCTTCGTGGTATCATTCGCATCAAAGGAAAGTGGTTATAGACCGACAGAGTATTAACCCTTATAAACAAGTTTCGACGAAACCGACCGACTGACCGACCCAACCCGACCGACCGACCGACCGATCGACCGACCGACCGACCGATCGATCGATCGATCGATCGATCGATCGATCAATCAATCAATCAATCAATCAATCAATCAATCAATCAATCAATCAATCAATCAATCAATCAATCAATCAATCAATCAATCAATCAATCAGTAAATCAATCAAAATACCTTTCTCGTGATGTTCTTGTGTCCCACCCGGGCCACGACAGGTAGGTGTCCGGTGACGTACTGAGTCAGGCGCGGGTACTGCTTGATGGCCACCGAGCCCCGCAGAAGCGACTTGAGGTGCTTGGCGTGGATGATGTACGCGTCCCCCTCGCAGTGCGTGGGCCAGAAATCGTCCCGGAACTGGCTCTCCGGCACGAACAGCGAGCTGTTCATGTCCCGGTTCACCTGCACCAGCTGCACCGGCACGCAGTGGAAGTACCGGTCGTTGGTCTCGTTCAGCGCCCCGATGTACTCGTGCGCGGCCAGCAGGTCCACCAGCGTGGTGTCGTTGGTGTGGATGAAGTAGCGCAGGTTCGGCCTGCACTGTTATTGCAGTATGTACAAAAACATAAACTACACGCATTTAGCAATCCCGCTGAAACACACACGCTCGCCCTTCGAAGGCAAGAGCGCAGAAAGCCTCGAACACGCACGAATTATGGAAAACAGCATTTAAGTTACCAAATTCCGGTGATTCTAAATTAACTTCCAGATGATGTGGACCTCAACAAATCGATTAAGAAAAAAACGTTCAATACAATGGTTATCGAGAAATAAATTCGCTACCAGTGACTTCTCTCTTAAAGCCGTATGTAGCGTTTGTTTGTAAAACAGTGCTCTTTTACTGTGTGTTGGATGTCGCCTTTTTCTGTTTTTTTCCTTTTTTTCATATGTACATATGTTCGCCACGATGACTGACCTTTGCATTTGTGTTCATGTTTTCTTTCCCCCTTTTTTGTCACATCTACGACAAGAAATCTGTTGTATATATTTGTGTGCAGTCATATGTACTGGATCCTTCATGGTATAGAACTGTGTAGAGTGTATCTACAAATATGTGTGCTGTTTCTTATTTTTTTTTTGTAATGTTGTCGAAACTGTATGCGGAGGGAGAGCTTCGTCAGGCTAGTAGCCTTTAGCTCTCCCTTCGCTTTTTCCTTGTATTGGAATGAAACCAATAAACAAACAAAGAAACTGCTCGTGCACCCAGCGTATGGCGTCGACGAAGATCTTCACGCTGTTCTGGACGGTGGCCTCGTACGGGGCGATGATCACGTCGCCCTTGAGGACCTCGCGCCGAAGAGCCCGGGACCTGCGCGGTGGGGGTTCCCTGAGGGGGCATCGCGGTGCTTGCGCGACATCGAACCTTGTACGCCCTGTGGGGCACACATTTGTCCCCAAGACTGCTCAGTGCGGCTGGAGGTATAGACTACTACTGCCTGCATCGAAGCGTTGGCCTGGAAGACTAAAGAGTTTGCTCAATGGCTCATATCGGGAGAAGTCTAGCAAAGCGGGCAATAACTTCTAACGTTAAGCACGACCAGGTGATGGCATCGCCCAAACAAGCAGATTGCAAGTGAGGTCTGAGGGAGGAAGCAGCAGAGGCGGGAGTGCGGCATAGATCGAGCTGCCGAGACTACATGGTCGTCCTTGCAATCTGTGCTCACTTGTACTTGTGCGATAAAAATAATCGTACTGCGAAAAATAATTGGATGGAGCTGTCCTCGATGCTCCTTTGATATTCACCGCGTTTTACCGTCTACTTCTTCATAGTCCCGTGGTCTGCGCAGTGTTCCGTATTCATCATTGCTTTCACTTTCTATCTCCACACATGACTCGAAATTTACATTATTATTAAAAGCATCACGTGGGTAATAAAATTTATGAGCACGAACAAACGCAAAACGCTTTATCAGTTAAAACTCGAATGATATTCACTGCAAACTTTTCTGGCTTGTTTTATTTTTTGCGCGAGCGCTACACAAATCGCTGATAATCTCTGGTGCATGCTGACCTGTAGTGATAAATGCAGAAAATTGCGTTTCTAGTTCCGTCATTCAGTCGCTCGTTGTACGAAGGCCTTCATAGGCGGTGTCAATGATCTTAAATTCTCGCTATAGCACGCGTCGACTGCCTACCGGTCCGCTTTCACGCCTGGAGTTTTCAAACGCCACAACTATTTCTTGTCTGTCATTTATTCCTTCAGGCCCCGTAGAAACTAAAGCCTGGCTCATACGAGGTTGTCACCATCCAGAAACAAGCGCGAGCTTATACAGCGCAATTTTAAAACAAGCGCGATTCCAACTCGGCTGCTTGAGGGGAGGGAGGAGTCCTCTGCGGCGGCGGAGTACCGGACTGCTTAAAGGGACACTGAGGAGAAATTGAAGTTGGCTTGTATCGACAGTATACAAGCTCCTGATTACAAAAACGCCACTCATACCGACAACAAAGCTCTTGAACGTAGAAAAGAGCAAGAACCAAAATACAGGTATTGCCGCCACAGGCCAAGCTTGCAAGTACAAGCGTGCTGACGTCATAGGACAAAACAGCGTTGCTAGAACCAATGCTTCTAGTAACACTGGGACACGAGAAACCACGAATCACTGAGGCTCAGCCAATGCATGCGCAAATCTTTTTGACGTCGCCCGATGGCGCCACGTACCCGCCAGCTACGCGCGCGCCTGCAGCATCGGGAGTATTCAGCGCCTACTCACCGGCGGTGGGCGGGCTCCCGGTATTCCGCTAACTGTAACAAGGTACACGGTATGCTAAAGGTATCTATTTGCGAGAACTTCGTTGAAGGCTTCGAGAACGGGATACATCGTAACGCTGGCAAAACGCCGGTGCAAACGTAAACGAAGCGACGGTAGCGACGGCCGCAATAGCCGATAGATGCCTTCATGATCAACGTGCGGCCGGCGGAGCTTTCTTTTCGGCTGCTGCTAGGCCGCACTGCTGGCCGACAGAAATCACGGAGTTTGCGTTACGTCGTATGCACGTCATGTTTCACGTCACTTAGTCCTGTGTCGTCCTAAGAGATTCCCAAGTTTGAATCAGAGCGGCGGGAAAATCTTTTCAACTTCGAATCCGAATTTCTTAGAAATAAATGCATTTTTCGCTGCCGGCCAAATGGTAACAAAGCCATGATATGCCGAACTATGAGAGTTTGCTATAAAAAAAAATATTAATAGAGCTCTCCTCACGGTCCCTTTAAGGTTGTTTTGTAGGCATGTCAAGCGATGGTGTAAAATTTGAAAAGCGTAGTTAGTGCGAGCATGTGGCACGTGCCAGAGTTCAAGCGGTCGTGTATTGTGTTCAGCTGCCGCAATGAAGTGCCGCGTTTCTGCCACAACGTTGTTAGTGCCATTAGCAGAGCTATCCACCTGCATTACTGCTACTGGCACTGACAACGTTGTGGCAGAAACGCGGCACTTCATGAAGTCATAGGCCGTCGGCGTTCATTGCGTTCTATGGCGTTGGCGTTGTCAATGTTTACGGTCCGATGATTTGAAGGAAAGGAAGCGCGCATAACTGGCTCCCTGGGTCAGTGGATGCCTGAATCGCGCTTTGAGGTACGTGGGGTGGTGAGAGGGTGATGTGGGCTGCTTGCGTTAGCGCTGACACCGTTGTGGCAGACACGCGGCATTGCAGGCATAGGCCGGAGCTTTCACTGGATGAGCAAACTCTCACTATCAACCATTAACTGCCACTTGCCAGGGTGGCAGTGTGGGTGCGCTGCCTATCCAGTCTCCGGAACGCACTCAACGTTACAAACGCCAAGCCGTGTATAGTTGCCCGATACGCCATAGCTTTCGCTCTCTAACCTGGTTCAGTAGTAATTAAACCACAGTTAATTTTTTTATAGTCTACTTATTTCCCCAGCAGTAATCCACGCACGGGGTTTATACTTTGTACACTGTTGCCTCGTATGGTGTACGACCTCTGCTACCAATGTAAATAGATAATTACTGCCTAAAAAAACGGTAATTCGCGTTATTTGTAATGATTGATCAGATTCGCATACGCATACCACATCTCGAATTTCGATGGAGGCGAAATTCTCGAGGTCCGTGTACTGTGCGACGTCAGCGCACGTTAAAGAGCCCTAGAAATCATCTTCAGCGACTCTAAATCTGCGATTCATAATTTCGCCAAAGGCCGGGTCTCCCCTGTCACCCTCTCTCTCCTCCACTCCACCAACCTCCAACTCCGCCCGATCCAATTGATCTGGGTCCCTGCGCACTCATGCCATCCAAGGAACGAGGCGGCCCACACTTATGCCCGAGGATTCGTCGACCGGAATGTGGTGTCGCCCGTCCTGCGGACGGCGAGAGATCTTATGGTTGCATTTCATGACACAACCATGCACTACCGCTCAGGTCGACTTGTCCCCCCGCACATAGCTCTCCCACCAAGCCCCAAGAGGTTGCGTGGAGGCTCCAAACGACCGGGGTCTACCCCCCTTCCTGTCAACTGTGTGGCCAACATGCCACTCTATCCCACATACTCTGGGCTTGCCCTCGGGACTCCCCTCCTCGAGGCTTGCAGCTCTCGAATACAGACCAGTGGGAGGCCGCATTGCACAGTTCCGACTCGGACGGTTGTGACAAGAGCCCTAAAGTCGCCGAACGCCACGGGCTCATGGCCACTTGGTGGGGCTATAACCCCAAACCGTTTGCTACATTTGTCGGCGGAAATAAAGTTTATCCTCCCCCTCCTGTCAGTGCCAACTCATGCAGCGCACAGCTGTCACTACTACCGCGTAGCTTAGTACGACTGAGGTGTCCCCTGTCCAGTGGGCCAGTTACATGCCTTTCCTGTGCTTTCGAAGCCCCCGCTTTTCATCGGTTTCGTCGCTTAAAGCGTGACTGAGGTGTCCACTGCCCCAGAGAGGGCCGGTAGCTACCACTCTTCATCGGTTTCGTGGCTTAGAGTGCGGCTAAGGTGTCCACTCTACCAGGGGGCCAGTTATGCTCCTTTCCTTTGCTTTATCTGAAGGTCAAATGAATGAGAAATCCGCAAACATGGTGACCTTGGCTTTACATAGCGTAGTGAAGCTTTCGCTTCAAAATGGACAGGGTCACATATTATGTTTGGCAATACGATAGCATTAGAAGCCGTGGATGCCTTTAGGGGAAGTGACGTTGTTTCCTCCCAGCCAATGGCAATTATCCGCACTGGTGACGTCCCTTGCCGCTGAAATCACTTTCTTGCCAGGGATATCGGTAATCTGCTACTCATAATAGGCTACTCATAAATTTACAGTCAGAGTACCTGGGTTCGAACCCGACCGCGGCGGCCGCGTTTCGGTAGGGGTGGTGGTGGTGAGAACATTTATGTGGAAGGAACAGGAGGTATGTTTGGATCAGCCCGTAAGGGACCGATCCTTACAAGCGCTAGGTGGACGTCCCTAGTTTGGGACCCCAGTGGCGGTGGCCGCCGCCCGGGCGTGCCAGACTATTAAGGCTTGTTGGGCCTGTAAGTCGTGGCAGGCGAGCAGGGTCGCCTCCCAGTCCTCCCGGGTTGGGTTGGGGATGGGCGGAATAGCGGAGTTGGAGGGGCAGGCCCACACCATGTGATAGGTGTCAGAAGACACCGCACTACAGTGCGAGCAGCTGCCGCTAAAGGAGGGGTCAAAAGGTTTTAGTGCTGCTGGGCACAGCAATGTAATAGGTGAGAAGGCGGAGAAGGAGCAGCTCATCCGCCTTTTTCAGGCCTTTTCATGGGCGAGGGTAAGGGCGATGACTATCTTGATTGTAGGTTATAATATCTTTGAAGGTATAGATCGGATTAGGATCGGGTTCCTGATCGGGTGGGGAGGAGAAAACAACCCGGTGAGAGAACGCGCGGGCGGCTGCGTCTGCTGCCACGTTTCCTGGCAACCCCTTATGAGCAGGGGCCCAAATAAGGCAACGGTGTGTAGGGTCCGTATCCCGTATGCAATTTTGGTAGATTCGATAGGCTAGGAAGGGAATGCAGCCTTTTTCGACGTTCGGAAAGGCCCCTCGCGAGTCGGTGATTATGTATTTTGAACCGGAATGTGAGGCCGCGAGAGCAATCGCGACAGAAACTTCGGGACCAGTAGCTGTGTACAGCGCAAGACCCCCGTGGATCTGCGTACTCTTATGCAGGCAGAGAGAACACGGAGCTGGATCAACCTTTCCAGCTCCATGATCTGCGGGCGGCTCTCGCCAAAATGGAACGGGGCACTGCGCCAGGAAGGGATAACGTCACCGTCAAGCTTTTGACGAACCGGCCCGATTTAGCATACCAGTCCCTCCTAGACTACATCAATGCAATTTGGCGTGGGGACACCCCCTCTCCAATCGACTGGAAAACGGCTCTGGTCACTTTTATTCCTAAAGCAGGAAAACCAATTGACACAGATAACCTCCGCCCCATCTCTCTCACCTCCTGTGTGGGCAAACTAATGGAGAGGATGGCGCGGGATCGGTTATCTGCATATCTTGAAAACAAACATGTCTTTGCGAGCACCATGTTCGGATTCCGCCCACACAGATCCGCACAGGATGTCCTCCGCAACTTAATCGGGAAGTCCTAGACCCCGTCGAATGCCCCCACAATGAGCGGGTAGTACTCGCTTTGGATCTCAAAGGTTCATTTGACAATGTAACACACGAGATCATACTCACTAATTTAAGCCAGACCGACTGTGGCCTCAACACATTCCGGTACATAAGCCAATTTTTAATGGATCTTCAATCGTACATCCGAATCCAAGATAGAGAGCATGGTCCTTATCTACTCGGCACGCGGGGAACACCCCAAGGCGCGGTACTTTCCCCGCTGCTCTTCAATCTGGCCATGATGCACCTGGCTGCCCGGCTGAGTAGTGTCGCCGGCGTGCGGCACGCCCTGTACGCTGATGGCATCACTCTGTGGGCCACGCAGGGCAGCACAGGGGACATTGAAACAAGCCTGCAAACAGCGGCGACGATAGCAGACCGCTACGCCCGCCGCAGCGGTCTTCAATATTCCCCTAAAAAACCTGAATTTGTGCACCTCCGCCACTCACAAAAGTGCACAACTAAAATATCTCTTTCTCTTGAGAGCGGTCCCATACGCGAAAGTGATGAGATACGGGTACTCGGACTCTACATCCACAAACACAGACGGCCAGACACTACATTGGCCAAACTCCGTAAGGTGGAGGACCAGGTGGGCCGCACGGTCCGCCGGGTTTCCAACAAATGCGGGGAGTTACAAAGTAAGGATGCCTTGCGGTTGGCAAACGCCTTTGCAACCAGTCGAATTCTCTATTCGACTCCTTACCTACACCTACGGAAACAAGAGGAGGATGCGCTTGAGGTCATCCTTCGCAAAATTATTAAGCGTGTCCTTGACCTCCCCGTCACTACTTCAAACAGCCGGCTTATGGCCCTTGGGGTGGTGAATACTTTCCGGGAGCTCCGGGAGGCGCACCTTACAAACCAGTACACGCGCTTGTCGCTAACGAAGTCGGATCGCCGCCTTCTTGCTCGACTCCATATCCAACACTCCACTCCCATGGAAGACAGGCTTCACATCCCAGAACTGTGGAGACGTTCCCTCCACGTGCGGCCTCTTCCAGCCAGCATGTCACACGAAGAACATAACGGTCGGCGCATGGCGCGAGCGGAAGCGCTAGCCCGACATTATGCCAAGAAAACAGGTGTATACTACGTGGACGCCTCCGGTCCTCACCACGGGGGATGGTACACGGTCGCGGCAGCTCACAACAGCAACACAGTTAACGGCCTCACCTTCCGAGGCAGCAGTGTAACACAAGCAGAAGGGGTCGCAGTTGCTCTCGCGGCCTCGCATTCCGATTCAAAATACATAATCACCGACTCGCGAGGGGCCTGTCGGAACGTCGAACAAGGCTGCACTCCCTTCCTAGCCTATCGAATCTACCAAAATTGCATACGTGATACGGACCCCGCACACCGTTACCTTATATGGGCCCCTGCTCAGCAGGGGTTGGCAGGAAACGAGGCAGCATACGCAGCCGCCCGCGCGCTTTCTCACCGGGCTGTTTTCTCCTCCCCATCCGATCAGGAACAAGATTTTAATCCGGTCTATATATTCAAAGATATTACAACATATTATCAAAATTGTCGTCGCCTTTATCCTAGCCCATGTAAAGGCCTGAACAAGGCGGGTGAGCGGCTCCTTCTCCGCCAACTCACCAATACATTGCTGTGCCCGGCAGCGCTAAAATATTTTGACCCCTCCTTTAGCGGCAGCTGCCCACACTGTAGTGCAGTGTCTTCTGACACCTGTCACATGGTGTGGGCCAGCCCCTCCAACCCCGCTATTCCCCCCATCCCCAACCCAACCAGGGAGGACTGGGAGGCGACCCTGCTCGGCTGCCACGACTTACAGGCCCAACAAGCCTTAGTCTGCCGCGCCCGGGTGGCGGCCACCGCCACTGGGATCCCATGCTAGGGACCTCCACCTAGTGTTCGTAAGGATCGGTCCCTTACGTGCTGATCCAAACATACCTCCTGTTCATTCTTAATAAATGTTTTCACCACCACCACCAACACATACCCAACACCAGCTAAATTACACCAGTGGTACCCTACACTATACTCTCCGCAATACCCACACTGTGGAGAGGTAGCTAACCTCTACCATATGGTGTGGGGATGCCAATTTAATCCCTTAGTTGACCCCATTCCCAACCCCTCGGAGGAGCAGTGTGAGGCTATTCTGCTCAGCGATGATCCTGACCGTCAGCACTGGCTGGTGGGGAGGGCCAGCGCAGCAGCAGCAGCCAATGGACTACCGGACAAGGCGGCCCACCCACATGTTCTGAGAATACTGAACAAATAAAGATGTTTGTAATCAATCAATCACGTTGCACAATGAGTTGGACACTAAACCGTACCGTGTGAAGGAAGGGATAAGGGAAGGGGTTCCGTCCGTCTGTCTGTCAGTCTGTCTGCCTTTGTCGGTCTTTCAGCCTGTCTTTGTCCGTCCGTCCGTCCGTCCGTCCGTCCGTCCGTCTGTCTGTCTGTCTGTCTGTCTGTCTGTCCGTCCGTCCGTCCGTCCGTCCGTCCGTCTGTCTGTCTGTCTGTCTGTCTCTCTGTCTGTCTGTCTGTCTGTGTCACTGTCGTCCAGCGTTCGTGCTGCGTGTATCTTTTTTCTTTGCCCTGTGTCTTGCGCTGAAAAAAATGCATTCTACGTACCGAGACTAGCCCGTCTTTCCACTTCAACAAGTCTGCCAGACGTGTATACATATGTACTGCCCACTGTGCAAGCTGCCCGCAATGGACGGTGGAATTAAATTAACGACTTGTCGCGAGAAGTTGCTCGGTAAGAGCAGCCTGGGTCTCACAAACCCCACCGATGGCAGCACCTTCCACCGCAGGGAAGTGGAGCATTGCTTTACCACTGCAACTGCTCCAAGGATATTACGAGGACTCCCAGGGATCCGTGATGCAAAGTAGAGACTAACTGATTGTGCGTATATGGGCATTAACCCATTAACGCTGTATGAACTACTTGCATTCGTGAACAATGTATACCCGAACACTGGAACCGAGGTTAAAACTGAAGTGCCAGCGCACCTAATTTGCATTTGGCTTAACTGCGCGGATCGACCGCAATTGTTTTTATATATGAATTGGCGTTTACGTAGCTTTCCCTGAATTTCGCGACTTGCGCAAAAAATAGGAGGAGGCTCCTCGAAACTGACAGTGCACATTGCTGGTGGGAGATACGACTGGCCCCTCACTCCTCTAAAAGGCGGGAAGGAAGATGGGAGAGGGGGACGTTAGTTGTCTTTCCCTTTCCCACTTCTTCCCGTCAGGGCCAAAAACTGGTCCCAGCGCTCCTCCCACCCCTCTTCGGTCCATCGCCCGGCTTCCTCAGGGCACGGCCGGTCGTGCACAGGGGTGCGCGCTTGCGACAGGCTCTCCTAAACCTTGGGAAGCAAAACCCGTTTAGAACGACGGCGCGATGCTGCAGTTGCAGAAAAAAGCATTGCTCCTAAAGTGGTGCACCAAATGCTACCGGGATAACAAAAGGAATCCGTACATTTAAAGGGCAACTCTGGCGACTTTTCGATGTTCATCGATCGAAATGAAATTTTAAGTCTGTATTCTTTATGGTAGTCTGATCTCTCATGTAAAATTTCCCACCTGAAAGCGGCGTAGTTTCTCCGCAAAGGAATTTTGAAGACAAGCGCTCCTCGACGCGAGCTGACGCGAGCGGCACCCATCGATCAAGCAACTTCTACAGGCCACCCTCTACTGTGACGTCACTGGCGTGTCGACCCTGTGTATAACAAGGAAAGGCGAGAACATAGGGCTAAGGCCTACGAGAGGAAGATGAAGGAGCGACCGGCAGACCAGGTGGCATACGTAGACGCCGCGTGCGGACAGCACGGGGCGGCTATCCGCTGTGGTCGACGGGGCAGGAGTACCAACGGTAGCGGCTTCGAGCCGCGCGAGAGATGCCAATGCGGCGGAAGAGTTGGCGATAGCGCTCGCTTGCGTCGGTACCAAGGCCACGACGATTTTAAGTGACAGCAAAACTGCAGTAAGAAACTTCGAGAAAGGAAGAATCTCGGAAGAGGCCAAACACGTCCTCGAGGCGAGGCCGATAGAACGTAACATCGAGATAATATGGATCCCAGCGCATGAGTCTATTGCAGGAAATGAGGCTGCACACGAGCTTGCCCGAGCTCTCTATCACCGGGCGGCCGCAGAGCAGCCCTCCCGCATAGACATGAAAGATAGCCTAATTTCATACCACGAGATCACGGAACATTATAAGCTGAGCAGGAGGGTCTATCCGCCGCCTGACCGTTCCCTCGAAAAAGAGGAGGCAATTGCGCGGAGAAGATTGCAAGGGGGGAATCATATGATCCCCTTCTGGGTATACATAACAATCTCCAAAGAGGAGAAAGACCAATATTGTATAACGTGCGGGGAGAGGGGCACTCTGGACCATGTCATATGGGAATGTGCTGGAAGCCCGAGCGCCGAGCAAAAGATAGAAGATAGAGAAGCCTGGGAGACCTTGCTACAGAGCGAGGACCCCGCTAAGCAGCAACAAGCTATCCGCCTGGCGGCTGAGGCCGTGAAGAGACAATGTGTCTTCACCAGACCTTAGTTTGCGAGGCTCCTAAGTAGGGCTCCCTTAGGCCTGCGTGCCGGGGGGTCCAAAAAGGACTCTCATTTCGGTGGAAATAAACGTTTTGATGATGATGATGATGTCAAGCTGGTCGGGCGTGCGCTGGTTTTGGCAGTGCAGGGGAAAACTGAAAATTAGTTTTGAGGAAAGTAAATTACGCAGTCACGGACACTTGAACCGCGACGGAAGAGAGGAGTGATAGAAGGAAGGAGTAAAAGAAGAAAGGAACAAAGAGGTGCCGTAGTGGAAGTCTCCGGAATTATTTCGGCCACCCGCGCAATTTCGCGCCATCTCAACGTGCCTGATGTGATGTGTACGCCAGAGTGATGGGTCACGACAACTTCTGTTGTGCTCTGGGGTGCACAAATTCTTCATCTGTGACAAAGGGCGTGATCTACCATAGGTTTCCTACCGATAAGAACCTTCGCGACAAGTTGGTGAGAGCTGTCCACCGTGTCAACTGGTCTCCGAGGATGCATTCCCGCTTGTGTTCGGAACATTTCGCGTCAGATTGCTAAGACAGCGTGTACCTCAGAGAGAGCTTTGGACTCGCAAAGGCTTCGTTCAACCGGCGCTTGAAGGCAGATTCTGTGCCATCGTTCTTCGAGTAGAGCCGCCCATCGCAGCGGCCAGCTCAACGAAGCGCGGCCGTCAAGATGAAGCGCACCACGGTAAGCGTGCTCAAAGTATGTTGGATTGTATAAGCGTGGCTGGCGTGAATTCACTTCCAAAAGCTCGCCGTCGAGACAAAGCTTCGCAAAGAGAGGACTGTTGGTGATGCATGCCCCTGTAAGAGCGTTGTGCACCGCGGCAACGTTCCGGTAGCAGATTCTTTCATCAGGCTGGGTCGGCCGGCAGTCGCCACACGAACAGCTGTCAGCGGGAGCATCACATTAACTTTTGTTCTGAGGATCGTGTCATAAATTCATGCACGAGAATTGACTCAAGCAGTTACTTCTCCGAGTTCAGACCGTCTCCATGCTGCAGGTGACGCGCGGCCTGTGGTGTGACTCGGTTGGCTGGCACGGCGGTAAATAATACCTGAAAGGCGACTCGTCCAGTCCAAAATCGTCGAATGAGTCCTCTTCTAGAGACTCGCTGGTGTCGGAAAAGCTGTTCACCGCGTTTTCAGTCAAGTCGACAGCGCGGCTCATTGTAGTTGCGATATCTTCGGGGACTTCACTTCGCGGCGAACACGGGAGTGACGTCAAAGTCAATACCGCACGAAGGCACCTCCCTCATTTCGGTTTGGCGTTTTTTGCTGTTTAAACATCATTTGAGGGTTGCTTTTGAAAACCTTGTATCGTACACATTACAGGAGGTTCTTAGGAACACAAAACAGCCATTAACTCAAAGTGACTGTGAGGAGAGCTATATTAATATATTTTTTTACGGCAAAATCCGATAGTTCGGCATTTCATGGTTTTGTTGCCACTTGGCCGGCAGCGAAAGATGCATTTATTTCTAAGAAATTTCGATTCGAAGTTGAAAAAAGTTTTTCCCACCGCTCTGATTCAAACTTGGGAGTCTCTTATGTGCGACACAGGACTAAGTGACGTCAAACATGATGTGCAGATGCTGTAATGCAGACTCCGTGATTTCTGACGGCCAACAGTGCGGCCTGGCAGCAGCCGAAAAGAAAGCTACCGCCGGCCGCACGTTGAAGGCATCTATCGGCTATTGCAGCAGTCGCTAACGTCGCTTCGTTTACGTTTGCACCGGCGTTTTGATAGCGTTACGATGGATCCCGTTCTCGAAGTCGTCAGCTAAGTTCTAGCAAATAGACACTTTTAGCATACCGTGTACCTTGTTACCGTTAGCGGAATACCGGGAGCCGGCCTACCGCCGGTGATCAGGCGATGATTGGTCCCGATGCTGCAGGAGCGCGCGTAGCTGTTGGGATCGTGGCGCCATCTGGCGACGTTATGGAGATTTGCGCATGGATTGGCTGCGCCTCAGTGTTTGGTGATTTCTCGTGTTATAGTGTTGCTAGAACCATTGGTTCTAACAACACTGTTCTGTCCTACGACGTCAGCACGCTTGTAATTGCGAGTTTGGCCTGTGGCGGCGATATCTGTATTTTGGTTCTTGCTCTTTTCTACGTTACAAGACCTATGTTGTCAGTATGAGTGGCGTTTTTGTAATCAGGAGCTGGTATTCTGTCGATACAAGTTAACTTCAATTTCTCCTCAATCTCACTTTAAAATGGCTGAAAAATCGCCGGAGTTGCCCTTTAAAGTCGTTCGCGGTGCACGCCGCATCTTTATATTACGCCGCGTGCTTTAGAAGCAGATTCGACTTCGCAACCAAAGTGTCAAGAGACATGCAGACGAGATAATTCGCATGCACGAACCTTTTATACACTGTATTCGGAATGTTCATGCGGCGAGGTCCTGTTGAAGGCCCTAAAACCCCTTGCGAGATGGCGCATATCCTGTTCACACGATTCCTTGCTTCTTTGTGTACAGCGAATGTCTACTAAGAACTTCTTCTCCCGATGCCGTTGACACGACGCCTGCCACTGCGAGGCGCAGTCCGGTATACCGCACGAAACTTGCATAGCCGTACCACCGGCCGCAAATTTGGCGCGAATGGTGAAGCAAGTGAGTTGCACCTTACAGTCACGTTTAGAGCTGACGCTAGCACCGCGGTGGCTGTGGGGCCGCGGCGTCGTGGGAAGCAGACAACGAGACTATAATGACGTCTCCATTGCTGTAGCTTATGTCAATCCCGCGCATGCGCAGACAGCAGTGGGAGTGAGATCACGCAAGTACAGTGAACTGGTTCACTGTAACGCAAGTGACTTTCCTTCCTCCATGTGCAGGTGACAACATCTTCTCCCTATGAAAAAAGTGGTATACAACTTAAAAAAACAGCAGTTGCTAACATTGGGCCGCGGTCCGCGGCGGCTTGTATTACTCCGCTGGCCAACCGCAACTGTAAACGAAATCAGCTTTTTAATGATTGACTATATCAAACAATCCACGTGTCAAAATCCTAGAGCTTATAATTTTTTTCTTGTGATAAGCTTCTTGTTTACGTAACAAGAAACGTGTAAGCAGCGGACTACTTTTTTGTCGCGGATTAATTCTGTGCGCGGAGGCTGCATGTGGGCGGAGCTTCACTGCAGACTTAAAGGGGCCATGCACCATAATCTGAGTGGCTTGTTTTTCTTCCTTGTTGTAATTGTTGAGTTAAGGCGACGCTATTACCACCGGTCATAACACGCATATTTCTGTATTTAATATTTTAGTTGCTCGAGAATCAAAATCATGGCACTAACGGCGTCGGCACACAGCGGTGGTCTTTTGCATTTTTGCAGCGGATATGACTTCAGCTGGCGGACGATTATGATTGGATGAACAACTGATAACAAGCTAATTGTGTTCGTGAGCAAAAATATGTTATGTTTTGTTGTGTCCTTTTATATTAAATTGAAAAAACTAGCATCTTTTCTGAAGCAAAATCATTTCAAAGCTTGTTAGAAAAAATGCCCCAGCAGAGGCGCTGGCTATCACTTTGCATCAAAGAAGTTCGTGGCCTCCTGCTGCGCCGCTCTGCCGAAGCTCCGCCCACAACCGGTGTCGCACTTCGCCGCCGTGCAGCAGTGCCTATGAGCGCTGCTTGGCTTGGTATACAAATATCGCAAGGAAAGACAAGATCGCCTTGTTATCAGAAAGACTGCCAGCTATACTCGAGCAGCGACAAAGCATGCCTGCTTATGTTGCGAGCTTACGGCAACGGCACCGCTCGCGGGCGCTCCGGGCGACGAGCTCTGCTGCTGCCTGGCTGCCGTGGTCGTCGCTAGGCCTATAGCTCGTTTCGCGTCGAAGCCGCAGCGGCCGGCGCTTCGGAAGGCGCCTGCGCTATAATAAAATGCCTACTCTTCACACCGCTTTTCTGTCAACAGCATTCTCTCGCAATAAAATAATAGCGTGGTCAATATCCGCTACGCCCTCAGCAGCGGAGCTAGAGGGCGCCAGTCGAGCCGGACCGGGACGATAACAGATGGGCAGCTAAGGTATTTAAATATTTATACAGAAAGAACGTTGACTCACAGTGGCGGAAAAGAACTAGAAAACTAACCAGTAAGTATGGCGGTCATGAGGACGGAGAAAGAAAGAGCATTAAACGACAGGTTAAAAACGCGGAAGTTAAAAATTGGATGAATTCAATGGAAAAGAAACATAGTGTAGAACTATATCGATTCTGGAAAAGGCAGATTAGGAAAGAATTTTTCTATGATAACTCAAGAGGCAGTGCCCTACTTTTTGAAGCTAGATCAGGGTGTCTTAGAACGCGCAGCTACAAAAAGAAATTTAACGAAGAAGATGACACATGTGCAGTGTGTGGTAGATCTGTGGAAACAATTGAACACCTCATAATCAAATGTGATGGTATCCATCCGGATGTCGATGCAGGCACAGTCGCTCTTTCTGAGGCCCTAGGGTTTAAAGATAACAATGGTCATGTAAATAAATCTGCAGTGGAAGTCAGCAAAAAGCGATTGGAGGATTGGTGGCTGAAAAGTAGAGATGTGGCATAAGGTTAGAATAGTAGGAAACCGTAGGCAAAGGTTATGGAGAATCTTAATGAGAATTGCCAACACAGTAAACAAAAAAAAAATAAATAAAGAAAAGCTGAGCATGGTGCAATTGCCACCACCCCGTTTCAAAGGGGGCGCTCCTATCCATCCATCCAGCATTCTCTCGCAATAAAATAATAGCGTGGTCAATATCCGCTACGCCCTCAGCAGCGGAGCTAGAGGGGGCCAGTCGAGCCGGACCCCGTCGGGTCAGAGGCAGCTGCGAGGCGGTTCTCGCAACAAATTCGCTCGTGCCACAGTTGTCCCTTTTACCAGCAACTCGGCATTGGCCAGTGACCCAGAAAAATGATATATTTCTCATTTTCCTATCCCAGGCTTTATTACGTACGTCAAGAATACTCTTTAGCTCGTTTTTATGACGCCGGCAGACGGCATCCCGTCTGCCGGCGTCCAGGCTGGCCGGCCGGCAGGCTCGGCTTACTTCACGTTCGCACAAGAAAATACAAAAACAGCCAGGCTACCTGAAAGGATTCTTTCTAGATTCGAGCAGTGCTTGTAACTATGGAAACGACGCCGTCAGCGGAAACGTGTTACAGCGACCAGGAAACCATGAGAAGCTATATTCCGGACGTTTTGGTGACGTGCCCGTGAACGCTGTTTCGATTGGTCTCGCCGCGTGTCGTCATTGCGTGATTGAAACGGCAAAGAGAAGACCGGGAAAATTTGAGTCGAGGGCAATGTTTTGTTTGCTTGTAGTTTGAAAATTCATTCCTTAATAACTCCTGTTCTAGTGCACCGATTCCAGTGATTCTTTTTGATTCGGTATCTGCGTGTCATGAAGAAATCATCTAAAGCATATGAAAAAAGCGTTGCTGGGCCCCTTTAAGTTGTATAGCTGGTTGCGCTGGCGTGCAAAGTTAACATAAGCAGGAACAAAAAGGGCCATTTTCAATTTTATGATGCTAAAGCCGAAGCTCTCTCATATTTGATATGATTGAAACAGCGCAAGGTCGAAGGTCAAAGAAAAGAGCGGAAGAAAGGAGGAAATGGACAACACAGCTCTGAACTAGCAACTGACATTTATTTGGCATGCTGCGCGTATAAATACATTCAGGCACCAAAATAGAAAACAACGCATAGAGCTCATTCATGCACCCGGATCCCTGCAAGCAAACACAAACTAAGATGTGCAATTTAGGAAGCGAAGTTCTTTTTGCGATAAAGACACTGATGCAGCACTTACTGCATCATATTTGAACTGTACTCTTTATAACCTTTAATACAAAACTGCCAGTTCATTATGCGCTAATTTTTTGCTGTCACTTTAACAAAAAAAAAACACAGCTATAGTTCTTATTACAAATAGTAAGAGGGCTGCAGTGCAGTTATAAAAAGTTTCCTGCGTGTTTATATGTGCGCTTTTAGCGGACACAGCCAGTATGTACGGTGCAGTGTCCTTGACGCATCACTGACATTCTCGTTAAGCGATAAGAATGTGACGTTCAAAAAAGAAGAGGTAAGTGACAGGCACCAGTCGGCCACTGGCAAGAGCACGGCGAGCAAGCAAACCAAACGAAATTGTAGTTTTTGTTGGGACAGGTGCTTCCATCTATCGGCGATGGGGAAAACTACCTGCGCGGGTACCTTGGGTGCGCAGGAGCTGTCTTGGTTACACGACACGAAGGAACGTATGCATGAATGAACGTATGCGGCCGTTTGTAAGATGTTCAGCGCGAAACGAGTCCGCAGCTGCCGCAGAACGCCTCATTAGCAATAACCCAGCTTCATTGCGGCTAAATAACCATGGGAAGTGCCTAAGGCATTCACCGCAGTCGTGGCCTAGTGGTCTGGGCGTCCGCTTCGGCTGCGGGAGGTGGTTGGTTCGAAACCCACCGCCGGACACCCACCGGTAAAAATGGGTACAAGCCACCCCCGGCCCGGCGCCCGGCTTCTTCAGGGGTGTGCATTGGAGGAGGCTCCGCTAACCCCGCTGCGCCCTTTCGGGGGCAAAACAAGTTTCGAACACACAGTGGAGAGTTGACAGGTTCAACGGAGTGTCGAGAGCTCGACGAAGTGAGTTCGCTCTAACGTGAGCTCAGTGGCACTGCTCCACACCAAAAGCTGCGCACTGATGATTGAAAAAAAAACAAAGCCCTGGGTGTGGCCGCGACAGTGGCGGGGGTTGCGGTCAATGTCGCCCGCAGAGCTTCCTTTTGTTTGTTTTTATTTGTTAAATTTTGTTTTGTTGGAGCACTTTCTTTTATTATGTGATTCTTTGGCATTGCAACCGGTATTGTTGATCGCTGAAAATTGCTCTAACCTGCCATTCACTACTACCGATAGAGAATTAATATGTGTTTCGGGAGGGAAAGGAAATTTTCTTGGCGAATGCTGTTTACTCTGTGTGTTTACTGTGGGATTAAAAGCAGAGCAGCGAACGAAATCACTTGCATGGATTTCAACCCCTTCTCAGGGAAGAGGCGCGTAGCATGCAGCATGATGCAGTGACTCTGGACCTACAGCGACGTCCGCCGTACCGTTAATGAGGACCACCTGGGTATGTCAGACGACACTTCGATTTAAAAACAAAACGAGGAGGAGGTAAACTTTCTTAAAGTGCAGGTCTTATGCGCGGATTGGGGTGACGTTCCCTCCCTGCGGTGGGCTCCTCTTCTAGGCCGGGCGCCAGGTGGCCGACCGACGATGTCGTTCGGCGACCTTTTCGGCTCGCTCTGTGACTCGAATTTGAACCTCCGGGTCCGAGCTGAGCAGCGCGGCCTCCCACTGAGATTGGGTAGAGAGCTGCAGACTGTGCGATCCTGGGGCAACCTGCGCTGCCTAGGTGGCGCTGCTAAATTTAAAGCCCCTTGGACACGCCGCGCCACCTCGTGAACAAATCGTAAAACCCTAGTAGGACGGCGCGAGGGGTCCTGTGTAGCGTTCGGCGAGCATAGCGTTGCCTTCGGTTGTAAGATCTTTTTCGCTTTGTCTGTGTTGTAAACCGCAGCTTCCTGAACGACATTTAAGATTCAGAGTGACTTGATTGCCATAGCCCTCAGCGAACTGAAGTGTCACACACACTGCAGCGGCTGTCATCATGCCGCCAGTGATACTGCAGTATGGTTTTCGGAAAATAGTTTCCGATATCACTGATACCTTTAACGGCGGCGCACTTAAGAAGGGCCGGAAGCTTTGTACTGCGAAATATGTGTACGCAGTAGAAGAATCTATCCCGGCTGTTGGCGGACCGTCGTATCTGCGTGCGAAGTGCCACTCGCAAGTGAAGAAAGCCTCGTACGACGTTAACGTAAGTGAATTTTCACGCATTTACTTTACAAGTTAAGCATGGTAAACATGTGCACATCACCACGTGTTTCGCGCTTTTCTTGAACTATATTTACGCCGCTAATGTCGTGTCCTTGCGTTTCGATCGATGCGCACCACTCCGCAGTTTAGTGTGTACGGCCGGCGCTCATGATATTTGTGGCCTGTGTTTATTTTTTTAAGCTGACTGCAGCGCGCGAGATCCACAGCGCATCGTGCACGTGCAAAGCAGGTGCTGTTGGCACGTGCAAACATGCTGCGGCTGTGATGCTGTATGTGAACTGACAAGCTGCAGGTTTGGGGCCGCCCTGATTCTAAACCGGACACCTCGAAAAAAGAGTCCATGGGGGATCTCTTTGGAGGTAAATAAAATAAATGAAAGGCATAAAATGACTGCAGCATTTTATGTTGCCGCGACCTATTTATTTATGCTGAAAGCTGCCCTACACACAGCTTCATTGGTTATTGAACTTGTTATTGAATCATTCCAGCCACTAGCATCTGCTGTGCATTGCTGATTTTCATGTGCTTTCTTCGCTCCACCTCTAAAGTCCTTTCATGAACCGACAAACCGACTCGTTGAGAATAGCCACTGAGTTCGGTTTTCTTTTTTTTTATGAAAATCAGCCCAGCATCCTAAACCAGCTCGTTTGTTTTTTACGGTTGTATTACCATCACGTAAGAATATTTAATTATGAAATAATGCTCGGTGTATATTCATATTTTTTGCAGGGTACCCAGCTATACTTACAATAAAAACCTCACATTTTTGTGAATCTGATGTTGGTTGTATGTGTTCTACTTGCTTTTTTTTTCAGAGTACAAGCCTATATATGTAGGAGCCAAGGCTCCGAAGGAAGAGCCACCATCATATGTTCTTTCGCACTTCCCAGACATTAACAGCAGCATGCATGCTGCCCTGCGCATTCAGCAGGTTGGCAATACTGAGCGTGAAGAGCAAGAAGTCATTGAGGACCTGATATCCCAAGCAGCACTAAATGCTGATATAAGCAAAATAGAAAAAAATGCTTGATTATCAAAAGCAGCTGCCAGTGTACACCTCGAAAAGCATGTCACAGTTGGTTGCTGCTGGAGGCCCTCAGGAGCAGCTCTTCTTTAAGTCAAGAGTGGCTTGTACACAGTCCGAGGCTGCAGTTTTAGCAGCACAGACTGTAATGCAGGCAAAATGTGCACGGTTGGTGGCAGAGCTTCTATTGTTTTTATTCTTACCCTCATCATATGCTTTATGTATTTCATGCATGTATTTATTTAATCAAACTGTAATGTCGTCCGATGGGGCCAGTAATGCTTTCACCTCTAAAATTTTGTGTGAGAATGCATGCTGAGCTTGCTAAGGCAATATACCAGCAGGGCAGCTTTACGGGTCATTTATCAATGACATATTTCTATGAACATGACTTCCCACTTAAAGAAGTGTATGATAAAATTATGACAGCATTACGCTCTCCAAAACAACTGTGGAAGCCTTCAAATATGCTAACTGTAATGGTTCTTAATTTTTGGGTTACTTGGTCTTGATTTGGCATTCTCCAACTATGCTCTTATCCATGAGCAAATGTAGGACCAGTGAAATTGATTTGAGGCGTGACACCATGTTAATGTCAACTGCAACAGTGGCATGTCATTCTTGCACTCACTGTTTGGAAATGTTCTGTTTACGATAATCCTCTGAATTCTTGCTTTGCTTGGATTCGCAGGTGGCACACGGAGCGTGCATTGTGAATTTCGAGCTCTACTGCCCATCGAGTGCTTACCAGACGACGTGGTTTCGACTCACTGGCTAAGCAGTTGCGGCACTCAAAGACGCCCCATGTGCCAGCTGTTGTGTACGGTGGGCATCTATTTTTCTAAACCACTGAACATGCCTAAACTAACTTTTTGAAATAGAACAAGCCGTGTAGTTTGCTGTGCTCTTGCATGGATTTATTTATTATTGGTAAACATACCTGTTGATATTCTTGTCTCTGCTCAAATACATGCATAATCCTAAGCAGTGACAAGGCCTAAGCACAACTTCCCCTTCCCTTTTCTCCAGGCACTGAGACTGAGCCACAGGCAAGAAGAGAATTTGAAAGAAAGCACCATGTACAAGTAACAAAGGTATTTTATCACTTTTTTTATTCTGTTCATGTTTTTTACTGTGGGAAAATAGCTTTCTTAAATTTTCATATGTATAAAACAGCAATCAAACAACAATTCTGTGTTTACAGGAACTACAAAGCACAATACAAAAGCAAATAGCTGATGTGCATCTCTATTCATGAAGGCACCAACCACATCAGTACTGCTAAACACTAAGAACAACTACACAAATTAATAGACTTGTGCTAACTTTCTTGGGTTATTGCTTTTTTTATGCAAAAGGGCTACTTTCTGTGTGCTTCTTTGCATAATTCATCAAAAAATGAATTTATCAAACTAAACTGCATTGTTGTCGATACGACTTCCATGCCTCTGTTCTAGCTTTCAACTATATTTAGCCAATTCATTACTATATTGAGATAGTATTTGTTGCCGCATGCATACAAGAAAAGCTTTATTGTGTACATGCTATGACATATAACCATGTAATGTACTGTACAGGTCGGACTCGTTGTTCACCCGCAACAGCCTTGGCTCTGTGCAAGTCCTGATGGGCTCTTTGAATTATGTGACGGGACCATCTTACTGGAAATCAAGTGCCCCTACTCAAGGAAAAATGAAGCCCTCATTGATCACGAGAGCTGCACAAGCTTTGTGACCTATTTGGTGTATGACGATGGCTGCCTGAAATTGTGCCGAAATCATCCCTACTACTGCCAGGTACAAGTAGCAATGTATGTGACCAACACTACAGAATGCTTTTTTTTTGTCTACAGCAAAAAACAAAGTGTCACAGTCATTGTGGAAAGGGATGAAATCTTCTTGTCGGAGAAAATTCCTCGGCTGGAAGATTTTTACTTTTCTTTTTTCATTAAAGAGATCATGCAGTGACTGGTTTCAAGCGAGATTTGCTGAACACATTTTCGGTGGATACTGCAATAACTATCTTAGGCTTCCAGTAGGATCCAGGCAATACTAGGGCACTAGGTGCTTTTCATGGCAGCCTGCATACTTGACCACGTGCACCTCCTCATTGTGCCTGCCCTAGCAGAAACCCAAACAAGGGTGCTATTTACTGCCTTGCTAAGAATGCCTCTGTAAAGTAAAATTGTGTAAGAAACATTGACACTAAGGCATTCATTTACAAATAGGATCATTAATATATTCAAGCCAAGCTATGTTAGCCAATCATATTTTGAGAGGTAAATGCAAGGACATGCAGTGTGAACTGCTAATGCACGTAAAAAATGATCAGGAGGTTTAAATACTCTCTAGCCTTCTAAATTTACATTCTTCATAAACTGTGCGCACCTATGGTGCGTTATGTGTCCATATAAAATCGCTCAGCTGAAAGGTTTCAATATACTCACAAATCTGTTTAATTTTCATTTTTTTGAATAGCGGGGCTTTGAAGATTAGCCAGCACACAGCACATATGAAAAATATCGGACATCGCTGGAATAAGAGAGACAGGAATGCGGTTCCGCAAAATTCCATGTGTTTTGATCCTTTGTATTACACGCTCTACGTGCACCCTCACTTGTGCAATGTTGTAATTTGCTTTTAGCTCATGCTGTGAAAAAGGATGGTCTTTTACTGAAAATGGCGGCATGATTAGCACGCCACTTTTCACAGTTACATCTGCCCTGATTCCGGGAAAACCCTTGTCAGCCAAAATGGTATCTTGTTCCCCAATTAAGTCCAGAAAACCACTGTCTAGAACGATTTCAGTGTCTGAACAGCGCCCTCCATACGATTTGGACCTGAAAATTATCAATCCGGATGGGGCAATTGCTACTAAGAATTTGAGGGTGAAGTCGTTCTTGTAAGTAGAGAACAATACATGTTGCTGCCTTACTTCTGTTGGCGTTTCTGTACGAATTTCTGTACACTAAATGACAACAGTGCATTGCGGGTAATTTGCTTTAAAACATTCTGGCATAGTTTCACGTATTACATAAAGTTCTGGCTTGAATATCCATTTTTTTTGTCACATGAACCAGTGTTCCTAATACTGCGTGAAATGTTCGTGACGCTGTTGTCTCGTGAATGCCGAACATCACTGCAATGGCACTAAATGGCAGCCCGTGTTTAAGCTTCAGGAAGAAAATTATGAGCTTATTTGGTAGTCTTACGTCACTCCCTTTTTCTCTTACTTGGGGTAGCAAGCTAAGCATCAAAGCGAAAACATTTTCGTCAACGCCACAAAGGTCCATGGCCCCAGGGGTTAATGAGAGAGTCTCATAACCACCGAAAAAACAAGATCTTGAATTAGGTCCCACTGCTCGATTGACCAGTGTTGAGCTTGGTGGTGGTAAGGGGGCCGCATTCATTGTCACTCCTCCTGCCATTTTGTTTGTGGTGCCTTTTTTCTGCTCACTTGTTTCCTTTTTTACAGAGAGGTCCAATGGCTCGAACTGCTCCAGTGCATCACTTACTGCTCGCTGCAGAGTAAAAAAACACAGCCACAGGGTTACAAAACTGATAGTGTACAGTGGCATACAATTTTTTCATCCATCTGAACGTTACTACGGGATTAAGTAATTTGTATCTTACATTGGTGTCCGCAGTTTCTGGATTTCGCACTGGCTCAGAAAAGCTAGATGTGTCGGAATCTCTTTCAACATTCTGTATGGAAAGCAGACAATGTTGTGCATTTTAGACAAAAACAAGAACTTCCGCACAGAGCCATGCATTGGTTTAAAGGAACTACAAGATTAGGCAATTGGAAACTTACATTGCTGCCCACTGTTTCTGAATTTGGCACTGGCTCTAAGACGTCAGATGTGCAGGGATCCCACTCAACCTGAAAAATGACAAGCGAACATCTATATTGTACACCTTTGAAAAAAAAAAAAATGCAAACACAGCCATGCATTTTGGACACACCTGTTTATTTTCAGCCTCTGCAGGTGGTTCTGTGTTTTTTTTCTTCATTGAGACTCATACTCTGGTCATCGTCTGAAGATATACTCTTCTGAGAGCACACTCTCCATCTGTGAAAATAAAGGATCACATAGTCATGACCCCTGTATTATTTACACAAATCAGTGCTACCAAGAAAAGTCAGAACGCTCAAATGCTGTTTATCGTTTAAAAGCTAGGAACATTTCTATTCTGATAGATTTACTTCGGTGCCTGCTTCGGTATGTCTTTAAAATTTTTGTCAATATACAACCAGTGCCGCGGTCTACCTCTGCGGGATCAAGACATACCGACCACAATGCACCTAAATCCTTCCTTCGCAACCCGTTTCCCAGTGCTGCAATCACAGATTCATCCGAAGAACTTCGCGAAACGCTAAGAACGGGGCATCGATTTCGTAAATGTCAAAAAGCGATGTATAAGAAATACGTTCCGCTGAAAGATAAGTGTTCAGCGTAACGCCTTTGAAAGCGGCGAAATTAAAGAAAACGAAGCAAAGGCTAGGCATTAGCATGCAAGTTAAAAAAATAAAACAAGTATGAGCATGCGTAACTCGAGACCGAAAGTCCTATCAGTGCTGCTGCAATGATTACGATCTGATATGTATCGCGGCAGAAAACTTTCAGCCCTACGTCAGCAGATTAACTTTTCCTTTCACTGAACTTACCTGTTGAACCTTTCAACTGGCATCAATGAATCACAGTGAGTCTCCCGGTGGTAATCCGCGGGAAAAATTGTTGGCACGTAAGCCGGGTGGTGCATAATATTGCTCTTTGCATTGCCGACGAAGTGCTTGCTGCAAATTCTAGTATTGGATGTCGGCTGCCATGGTGCGCCGTCTGGGCTGTAGTGTGAATGAATAGTTCTTTCTGTAATGTACGCAACAGTATAGCGGCCGTACTTCATTTGGAAAATTAAAAACAACACATGAACGCGTCGAGAGCGGGCTTACGTACCGTACTCGCCGCACTGCTTGGATCCATCTCTCCCGGCGCTCTTTTTCGTAAGGCTTCGACGGGAACGCGTAAAATGTGACTCCTTTTTCGTACCCTTCTTCGGTGTGGCATTTGTACACGCAGCAATACCTTCTGTTTCGGCGTTTTTTTTTGCCGGCCCTCGGACGTCTCAGCAGCGTTGGCCATCTTTGTCCTACCGAGCGCTTGAGGAGCCGACGGCTAGGCGGCGCTACTGGTACGGGAGAAATAGAGTTCCTGTATATGCTACCATTTGGTAGCATATACAGGAACTCTAGGGAGAAAACTCCAGCGCAGGTGCGGCGGCCGTTGGAACTGCAGGCGGGCAGCAGTGAGCCTCACACGGCAAGCATGGCTGAGGTGCGTCCGTGCGATTTGCCGTTTCTGCGTGTTCCGGACGGTTATTTCTTCGGTGAGAGTGTGCGCAAGGGGACAGCACTTCATAATAGTGGACATGTGTCCGACCTCACGGCTGTCTGGGACGACATCGTCTACATACGCGCCAAATGTCTGCCGCAGACGAGCATCAACAAGCTTGCCTACGAAGTGGAGCTCATTGTGAGTATGCCTTCTAATGCATTCATTCCTTGCCGCTTCAGCCAATGTTTTTGCTTTGATTAATGCACTCGCTTTTTCCGCTTGCATGACGCGTATTGTTACAGTAATTTGAGGGAGTGCCGTCCAACCTGCCAGAGACTCGTGCAGGTTGCGGTCGCGCGAAAAGCCAGCGAGTGTGCAAAGCAGCACGATGGGCGTGAAAAAACATCTCAGGTTGGACTGCGGCAGTAAGGGCTGAACGTTTTTATTCTTGCACTTTACCACTGCCCGTACAGCTCGAATTTCACGTGTTCCGTCGTTAAAAAAGAGCGTTTCGATGATTACAAGAGAGCACGCGAGTGAGATATCAGTCGAGCAAATAGCTGGAAAGTTGCACCGCCGGTAGCAAAAAGTTTTTAAATTTGATAAGTATTTTATTTTTAGTGTCGCTCTCATTGTTATTCATATCACCCTCACTCCCGAATGCATAGTTGAGGCGAAAGATTTATCACCTGGCCTAGCGACCGCAACCTGCACGAGTCTCTGGCAGGTTGGACGGCACTCCCTCAAATTACTGTAACAATACGCGTCATGCAAGCGGAAAAAGCGATCGAGTGCATTAATCAAAGCAAAAACATTGGCTTAATCACTTCATTGCTTAATCTGTGTAGCACCGTCTTGTCATTGCTTTTTCACATTCCAGCCAGATTACTGGAACAGTTTCTCTACCCTTCAAATTACCTGCACAGAAAGTTTCCAAAATATAGAATTTGCAAAAATAGTTTGTTCAGGCTGTGAGGGCTGGTGAAACAAAGTAGTCGATTCAAGCTTTCTACAGGGCAGCTTTACAAGTGGCATTTTATTTTTTTCCCACAGGTGCCTGATTTCTTGCTAGAAGATGGAAAATGCACTTGAAAGGCGGGACAGGGAGGACGCTGTAAACATATTGCAGCTGTGGTGCAATATGTTAACTCAAAAGAGCACAGCTCTCAAACAAATGACCCGAGGAAGTGGGGAAAGCCTTCTGTGAAAAGCCTCGGAATTTACCAAAAGGGAGCATGCCTGGAAAGCTTCTATGGGAAGCAAGTGGAAGAGGTGGTTGCACTGCCACGAGCAGCCCCCCCTGTTCAAGATGCGACAACAGTGGCTGCTCTGCTTGACGGCCTTTGGGGTGAAAACTGCTCACTTCTCACGGCAGTCAGCAACGAGCTCTCCCCTCAGATTTTAGCAGAAGGAGATGAAGCGGCCCAGCACCCTACACCAGTTGTAGAGGGAAACATGCGCACTTCAGCACTTTACCGGTCAGTTGAGACCTGGACAAACAGAGACTCTGAAATGGAATTTTATATGTCAAAGGTCGTGGCTACTCCTCATGACATACTTCATACTGAAGCAACAACAAGGGAACCACGCAGAGATCTTGCTCATTGGAGAAGTATGCGAGCCATTCGCATATCTGCAAGTAGCCGGCCGCACACAATACTAAAATTGAGACGGGATCCCATTGCAGTAGCCGAAGGGTTTCTAAAAGACACAAGATTCTGGTCCCCTGCCACAGCATATGGAAGTACCTTGGAAGCTGAAGCTGTGAGATCATTTGAAGAAGACATGTGCATTCAAGTCCGTACTTGTGGGCTTGTAGTGATGCTTGAACAGCCGTGGCTGTGCTGCACACCCGACGCCACTGTACCTCAAGAACCGGTGCAGGCCCTACTTGAAGTGAAATGTCCTTACACATGTAAGGACAGAAATATTGTCGAGTTCAGCGAACAATCCTGTAACGTACCTTACTTAGTATTCAAAGACTGCAGGCTGGAAGTGAAAAAGACGCACCAGTATTACACGCAGATTCAGATTTCCCTGTATGTTCTTGGCATGCAGAAGTGCTTCTTTTATGTTTACTCGAAGAAGCAGCAAATTCTCATTGAAGTTCATGTGGATGAGAATTTTATTGCCACATCTGTTCCACGGTTGCAGGCATTCTACTTCAAGCATTTCCTCCCAGCAATTACTAAATCATCACATCAAACTGAGAAATAAGAACAATAAACTTTATTTCTCAAGGTCAAACCGACATAAGCATGCATTCTGTCTCACTTTCAACACAACTGTTACATGGTATGACTAAAAAAATCTCTCTTAATGCTGCATGATTTTGTGAACCAGCAATAGACATTACAAGATCCAAAATGCATTTACTTTCAGGCATGGTCCTTTGCTTTCAGAATTGGCTTTTGCAGATTCGCAAGTACCCCGCACATGTCTATTATTTTTCCGACATGAGGAACAAGGTCTGAGGAAAGCTTATCAGACAAAATTCTGTATATTTTTATCCATTGTATGGACCTCTCTACATGAATCCGAGCACTTGCAACAGTGTATGTGGTATTCACCTCTTCTCGGGTAAATGGCTGATTAGGGCGGGCAAAAACTGGCATTTGGAATTTTACACCATGCTCTGCCAGCATGCTTCTTATCTGAGGAAACCCTTTATCAGCCAGCACAAGATCCCCAGGTTTTAAAAGGTGCAAAATTCCAGTCTGTGTGATAAATGAATCTGTGGCACGACCACCATAAGGCCTTGAAAGAAAGCTTATGATGCCGCTTGGTGTGATGCCTACTAAAAACTTGACAGTAAAGCACCCTTTATAATTTGAATACATTAGAACGCGTTCATGCACAGTGCTTGGTGCCGCACAAGCAACCTCTGTGCAGTCAATAATGACCCGACAGTCTGCAAAATGTGGCTTAAAGCTTTCTGGCATCATCGTCTGATTAGTCGATTGTGAGGGCCAATATATAAGGGGCCTCAACTTTTCGTGCAAAACATTCAGCACGGAAAAGAAATACCTAGAACAGGTGGTCCTGTGAACACCAAAAAATACTGGCAGAGAACAGTATGATAGATTTAGTTTTAGCTTCATTAAAAACAGGAGAAGTTTGTTTGAAGCACTAACTATCTCCTCAGATCTGTGCGCTTTAAAAGATTCCATAACTATTCCTCGTAGCTTTTCAAAGACTGGGACTGAAACACCTCCAACCGATTTGAGTATGTCTGCAGCCTTGTCTTCGCTACAAGCTGCAAGTGTCTCATAGCCTTGAAAATTGGGAGTGTTCGAGTTCGACACCACTACATTCATCGGGTCACATGCAGTGTCTTTAAGCTCTGTTGTTGTGCCCCAGGAAGCATCCTTGGTGCTCTTCTTCATAGGAAGGACGGCCTAATGGAAATTCAATTCATTTGTTAATTTTCACAATTCTTCAAAAAAAGAAAAATAAATTGCGTGCCTCTAGCATGCAGAATCAAGAGACATACGGTAGATATGTCCATGAAATTAGGAAATTGAAACAGAAGGAATACAAATAGAAAAAAAAGAATATAAATTCGGGTCAAGCAAATGGTGAGTACGATATCAAAACCATGGGATACGGCCGCCCTTAATTTTAAATTGCTGTGCATGTGGCAACTTGTTTTCGCCTGAAATTAAATCTCTTCAATCGACACCTTTCGCGCACAGAAATAGAATCATGCAGTGTGCAACAATGATAAACAACCAGTCACTTACTTGCGTCTCAGCATTGCAGTCTTGCATGCAGCAAAAGAACAGGCTTGGCATGTCAAGTTGTTTTCCATGCACAAGGGTCTGTTTGCAATCCGATCTGTACAATGTATAAAATGTGGAACCCTTGTTATTTTAAATCCTCTGTAATGAGCCACTTAAATGCAAGTCAACCACATCACAGCAACGCAGTTCCCTATGCCATCGTGTGGCACCCCAGCCATGGTGCAGTGTGACAGCAGCAAAAATAAGAATCAAATGATTTTATGTTTATCACATAATGTGAATAAACATGTAGTCATGTAATCAGCACAGAAGACTACAGGCCTGCTATACTTGTCGTCACTTTTATCAGTTCTTAGCGAGACTTATTACTTAATGCTTGAACGCCAGCTGTCAATTTCTCATATTTAGCATTCAGTGACGCAGCATCAAAATTGTCATTTGTTTCATGCATAAAGTTTTCTGATGCAGCAAGAAATTACTGCTACAAAGGTGCATCAGTAAAGCAGCCCGGCAGTGAAACCGGTTAAAAAATTAGTCTCTCAGGTGCATGAGTAAGTGACAGCAGTGGTGTAGCAGTAATAATGGCTTTTCTCACTAATGACAAAGGGCAATTCATATACAGACTCTTGCCGTTTCTTGACATTTAAAGATAAACATCCATTTGCAGCTATGAAAGAAATTGTATTTACACTTCTCTTTTCCACCTCCATACTGCAGTCATCCATGGCATCCTCAAGTGGTGGGCTTTCCGAAGGAACGCTGTCCTTCTTTTGCTCACGTGCACGCAACCTGCAACCATAACAAAACATAAAGTCCACTCTTATATAGTAATGGCCTTTCCGCAAGGAACAGCAGTTCTGATATAAATAGCTATGCACAGTACATGGGACACTCTTCTGTATGCACAAATTGTGCCTTTCTTACCTTGTGCCTCTGCCTGCATGAGGCCTCTGAGCTGAACTAAGACCACGAAGTGCAATTAAGTTCCTATTCCCTCATCACATTGCCAAGAAATTTCTTTGATAGTAACGTAAAGCAGAGGATGAAATGAATGTAAAATAATTTACAATCTTGACGGGTACTGCGTCCTAGACAGGGATTGTATGTATAGGTTCTTTGAGATCCAGCGGTTATTTTTAACTGCCTATGTTCTTTAACACAATTTTGTGGAAGCCAGAAAGTCTAAATAATCTTGTCATTAAAATACTTGTCTTAAATTAAGCAACAAGCAATTGTAAGCTACCAGTGCCATCAAATGACAGTGGTGGTTTAGTTAGTCTCATTTTCATACACTTACTCCTGCATACCATGCCTTTGTGGAAATACCAGAAACAAGCACATTTATGACGCTGCAGCTCTACCCGAGTTGTCTCCCATAAAGGAGCAGAAAATATCTATTGTCAAGTTTATTTTTACCTTTGATACCTCTTTGAACTTCCAGGCTTTGGGCATCTGTACACACTTGGGAATGTGCTGGGAATGTATGCAGGACTTCTCGGATCATTTGACCTCTCGCCGTGTAGAAAATGTTTGCTGCAGATCCTGGTGTTTTTCGTAGGCTCCCATGGGCTGCCATCCTCTCTACAAGATTCATTAGATAACAGGAAGGCGCATGAACTAAGCAATTAGTTGAAAGGGCACATGACACAATATTAACAGTGTGAAATGAAATGCAAAGCCAGGCAAATCACATGTTAAATTGATTACATGTTAAATTGATTTCACATTAAATTGATTGAAATCACATGTTAAATTGATTTTTTTTTTCAAGGTAGAGATGGTTTATCGAGTTTAACATCACACAAAACTCAGGCTGTGAGCGACTCCGCAGTGAAACACTCTGGATAATTTCAACCATTTGGGGTTCTTTAACGTGCACTAACATCGCATAGAAAACGGGCACCTAAGCATTTCTTTCGCGGCTAGGATCGAACCCAGGTCTTTCGAGTCAGCAGCCGAGCATCTAAACCATAGAGCCACCGCGGCGGCTTTCAGAGGCGAAACAAAACCGCAATAAAGCAGCATGAAAACATTAAGTCATATCATGCAAAAAAGAGAACCACGCATGCTAGAACTACTACAAGGGTTAATAAAAAACGACGGTCTCACAGAGTTTACAACTTCTTTCACTGTGACCACAACGCGTAACATAGCCGGGGTAGAGAGATTACGCATTCACCGCAGAACAAATGTTTCGAAGTTCAGGCGGTTACTGTTACCGCGAAGTCACGCTAAAAGCATTCAACACAGAGGTTGTACGCCCTATCGAAAGCTTTTAATGCCCACAGGTGTCACGTTGATGCTTAATTCTTGAAAGGCACCGCGACCTTGTTTTTAACATGGAGCATTTTGTTCAAACCATCTAAGCGCAATGAGCACATCACAGCTTCGCTAGCGATTTTAACTGTTGACGAGGCGAAGTTTAAACGGGGAAGCGTTCGCTAAAGGTCCAGCGCTTCAAGCAAGACAAAAAAGAAAAGAAAAACGATCGAACGCTGAAGCAAACATAGCGCGGTTTCTCACCTTCTGCGTCGTACAGCCGCGATCCATCGCCGCCGTCGCTCTTGCTCGTGAGGCAGGACCGGAAACTTATAGAAGTGCGTTCCTGGCGAGTTTTTGTAGGTATTCGAGCAGCCAACTACGCAGAAGTTGTTTCTCGACATCGCTGAAGGCTGACAGCAGCGTTAATTACAATCAAGAACACCCACACGACCGCACGAGTGTGGACATGCATAGACGCTGGCGGGAACAGCGGCCGACCGAGCCCGTCTACACTTCGCGGTGTTGGCGACAGGCGGCGCTACCGGCGTTTTGCTCACAAAACCACAAACGAGGCAGTACACAAGGGGATATATGGGCTGGGCATCGTTCGGAGCACGGGAAGCTAAGAGTAAAATACTATATGAAGAACGCCTGAGGAAATTGGACGATAACAGATGGGCAGCTAAGGTATTTAAACAGCGTTTAAACACACGAACAGCGTTTTCGGAATGAAACGTTTTAGTAGTGCAACTCCCAAAAAACTACGACTGTGCCGCAACAAGTAGCTCACCGCCCCATGATGCTTTGGGCGTCCATGGTGGCTGAAGTGCAGCGCCGCCAGCTTTCCCTCTAGGTAATAGTAAGAAACTCTATGGTGCCCACAGAGCATGGCACAGAGAGAACAGATGGGGCTGTACTGCTCCGGGAACCGTATGGAGTACATGTACGGATTGAAGAAAGTGTCTGTTTGGAGCTGCCGCCAACTGACTTGTTCTGTTTTACTCAGAGATTTATATGGTTCTGGGAAGATCTGACTTTCTTTCTTGAAGTGGGTAGTAATTTCTTTGTAGGTTGTCACTCGCTCCTTGGCCGATCCTCGGGCAAATTGGTGCGCCGCCTCCGGAAACAGGGCGGAACTGGATTTTGAATTCCGATCTCCACTGTGATCTACACAGCATATAGTACTTATAGTAGCGTGGCCGCAGTAGAGCGAAACATTCCCCAACTTTTTTGTGGGTGTAGAATCAATGTTGAGTTTCGTGTAACAGCATGCCAGAAAGTCCAAAATTCACGCAGCGTGTGTGCATGTTGTAGTGTCCATCTTTACCTGGAAAGCCTATAAATTTTCCCGTCTCAACCGCTGTCTCGTTTGCAGTGAAACTGCTCGCAGAGCTTTGGAATTGTAACTTTTGTCTTTTAGGAAGTTTGAAAGGGGTACTTCCTTGGTTGAGCTGCGCATAATTCAACCCGAGACCGGATGCGCCGAGATTCAGAAACCAGAAGCCGACGGAATTTTGCCAAGGGGACTAGTGGCGCCATCTGTTGCCTGCAGCGTTAAGCGCCACGACACCAAGGAGAGCATTGCAAGGTGCGCGCGTCCTTCGAAGGCGCTACCGCTGCCCATTGGCGGCAACCTGGCGCCTGTGGCTTTGAGTTCGCTGATCCCGGCGCAGATGATTATGGGTTTTCATAATGCGCAGCTAAATCATGAAAGTGCCGTTGTTAGACTTAAAAAAAAACGTTACCCAATGCCTGAGCTCTAGGCTTATATTCATTGCGAATGAGCCAGCGGTCGAGGCAGCAAAAAAATTTTAAGTCTTCATGAAAGATATGCAGAATAGTGCGCTGCACGGGCTCGGGCCAGTTCGAAAGCCCAGGCCGGGACATGATTTGTTTTGCCGGGCCGGGGCCTGAAGTTGTGGTTCCGGGCCGGGCACGGGCTTAAAGCTGCGGACCCGAGCCGGGCTTGGGTCCGTACAGAAACGGCTGGTGTCCGACTATTCATTCACTATTGCAGAGTGAAGTACACAACTCCGGCATTGGAGCAGCGACACGGATGAGCTATGGGTTTTATTACGCGCTGAGAAGAAAATAAGCTTTATTCATTGACTAATATATTTCCTTATTTCCATGCCGCGGTGGTGGCGGTCCCACTCTGACGGTGAGCGGGAACCATTTTTGGTGATATTTGTGCGTCGACTGTACCTCGCTCGTTCGCTTCATATATATGGTTCAGATATCTCCGAAAAGCTAGTTTTCTCTGCTTTCAAAGGATTTGGTTTAACTGTAGCTGCAAATTTGTTTCAACTGTAAAAGAAAACGCAAGGATGAAAACTGGCAGTTGAGCTCAACTTGACTCAGGAAATGCAAAATTGTGAAAAACCTCTTGCACCTAGAGAAATATCTTTCGAGATACTTTGAGATCGGATGCTAATGAGCATATTTAAGCATTTAGAAGTACGTGTATAGATTAGTTTATTAGCCACGCATGGTTGAAAAGCAAAGAAAACAGAACAATGTAATCTGCAATAACTTTTGGGATATGTATTACACTGCGGCGACGTTTTGTACAGTTTGAGATCGTCTAATCGCTCTTCCATTCTGAAAATTTCATCCGTCTGCCTTGTTTAGTTTAAAAGTTATTCTTGATCAAATTTAGCGTTTTTTCGAAATAGTTAAAAACGGAATGCAATACTCTTCAGGTAACCAGCACGTGGCAGTTCTGAGATTTTGCGTGAAGAAACTTAATACTTCACTCTACGCGGCTAAGCATCGCCTTTACTCTACGGCTTTTGGGGAATGCGCAATGTCTAGTTCATTTTAGCTACCTTTTTTGTTCTCCTTATGAAGGACACAAGCTCTTGAAACGTTCCGCGGCTTCTTTTTTTCTGGCAAATATACTCTTAAAATGTCGGTCTCTCATTCTTTTAATCAACTTGTAACAATTGCCAACAACAAAGTCCACAGAATACAAACAATAATAGTAATAACGCAGCGACATGCGATAAATGTAGATAAATGTAAAGCCCCTCGATAATTTGAAAGTAGGGTCTTTCTGTGAACTATGCCGCCGCGCCGCGCACCCTCGCCGATCCTCCTCTCTCACCTCTCCCATCGGCGCTTTTCTCAACGGTGATTGGCTCCGCGGGCGGTCTCCGGGAAAAGCGCGCGGAAAGTTCGCTCTTTTTGTGTTTTCATTTTTCGTCGGCGCCATTTTTTGGCCAGCCGCCGCTGCTACGACCGAGCTCCCTGGCATTGCGCGCTTGCACTTCGCGTTATTCGCGCGCTTTTAGAGCAGCTATGCCGAGTTGCTGCGCATTTCATTCAGTCCACAAGCCGGCGTGAAAAAGCCTTTGTTCTTTTCGCGATTCCGAGCGGCAAGAAAGACAGCACTAGAAGAAAAAAGCGGCTGCGCAACATCGGCAAACTTTACCCCGACGAGGACTGCCCACCTCTGCGAGCAACTGTGCATTTCTTCTAAGCGACTGTGTGTACTGAAACTGCATGCATGCGCATCACAAAGCCAACAACCTCACTTAATTCACTGACCATTTTGCGTCGTTATGGGTGTTATTGTTGTCACTTCATGGTTCCGCTCAACGTGCTATAACAGCGGCGGCTGATGCATGCAATGTGTGTGCATGTGTTAGAAAGTGTGGAAGCAAAAGTGTTGGTATGCGTGCAGCAGTATCAGCGGTGCGGTAAATTTTTCGAACCTCTGGTAATGGTGCACATCGCAGTAATGCGGCGCATGTCCCGAGCGAGATTTAACCTAGATTTTTTTTATGAATGCAACTTGTCTAACGACCTACGCTTATTTGTTGTTTTGCTGAACCGTTACACTTATACCAGGTGAGTTTAACAATTCCACATTGTCGGAAAAGACCTCACATTGCATTCACATAAATAATTCATTTTTTAATCACTTCAGCGCTTTCCATTGTTGCCTAAATGTACTCAAGTATTGTAAATATCCAATGCATGCCATTTTTGTGTATTCATTGCTACAGTTTGTGATCATTTGATTTAGTTGAGCATGGTCGCGTAGCCTTTTGTTGAATACATCATCCACTCAAAAACTATAGGCCTACATCTGAGCTGTTTCATTTCCCTAAGTATGTTTTTGTTTTCTGTATTTTGTTTTGCGGACTGCACCCAACGGGTGACAGATGTCCACAGCTGGCTTATTCGCGGTTTTTATGTATATTTTCGGCGTAAAACTACGCGACTCATCTGTAATAAACATTGCATCTGAAAAAACTGTGTGTCATATTGTGACTGTATCTATACTCAAGACTTATGTCAGTCAGGCACTTGCTTTAGGATAGCCCTGACTGTGGCTGACCAACTTGCTAAGACCCTAAACTTTCTCTTTGGTTTTGTCACGGTCGCTGCTATCAGTTTTTTTTCTTTCCTAACGTAACATCTCTTAAGCGGATTTAAAAAGGAATAGAATGTAGACGGAAAATGCCCAAGTGTGCGAAACTTTGGGGGTGGTATACCTAAATTTGGAAGCCAACACTGACCTTCCCATAGTCAAATTAGGTTGGACCCCAATGTTGGTCAAATATGGACGACGTCAAATTTATGGGTTCCAGAGAGACAAATTTTGGGGATAGCCCATCTAATTTTGGAGCTCACCATTGAATTGGTCATATTAAAATTAGGCTTGACACCAATTTTGATGAAATTCGGACAAGGTCAAATTTCGGTGGTTGAGAGGGCCAAATTTTGGGGTGCGGACACTTTCCTTGGATGACGGAAAATCGGTGCGCGGATCTTTGGTTCTCGGCTTCGGCTCGACATCACCTCAAGGTGCCGACAGCGGGAGCTGAAGTAGTTTCATGCTTAATAGAAAAAAGTTCATATTCGTTTTCAAGCCGCCGCGAAAATTCTCAACTACAAAAACGATTAACCCGTTGCATGGGCAATGCGCGGTGCCAAACTCAGACTGAACCTTCATGAAAAATTTTAGGACGGCCATCGAAGCAAATGCCCCAGAGTGTTCCACTCAAAACTCCACTCGTGAACAACTTCATAAACTGTACTTCCGCGATAATTAGTTCGAAGTGAATCTACATTTAACTAAACATTGGTATGCTGAAAATATTCAGGAATGTTCAAATATATTGTAAATATTATGCTTCATATATTATGCCGTGTTGAGACAGACGGTATTGAAAAGTCAAAAAGAATGTGAGATGTATGCAGCAAGTGGTTTTATTTCGTGCCGTAAGCGCTCGGAATTGGCACTTTCATTGCGCGTACGAGACGCTAATTTATGCGACTCATGGTAGTCACGCGTGTCGCATGTCTTTTTCGTGTTTTTATTCAATAACATTGATTGTAAAACATTTTATTCGCCGGGAAGAGCTTGGCAAGAGGTCGCGTTAAGTGGTCGAGAGTACATAGCCCTCGACGACTTTGTCAGCCCACTCCACCGCCAAAACTTGCGTTCTGGGGGTCAGAGCTAGCCAGCACGGTCTCCCACCGCTCGAGAGAAGGAGCTGTAACTAGATCACCCGGAGGTGGCTCTATTTTGCAGTCCCACAGGATGTGATCGTAGGTAGCACGTTGGCCACAGTGTTTGCAGTTTGGGTTGTAAAGATCTGGATAAATGTGCGCGAGGAGTGATGGCGTGCGTATCGATCTCGTCTGTAGACGACGCCACGTAACCTCTTGTTCTTTAGTAAGTCTTTTGTCTGGAGGGGGGAAAATTCTCCTCTCTAGTTTAAAATGATTGGTGAGATCATGATATGTGATCATGGAGTCCTTCGTGAAATTCAGGGAGCCAGACTCATCCACTGCCCGGTCGACGAAACCTCGGGCTTTATTGTGGGCTGCCTCGTTCCCCGGATTCCCCGAATGGGCTGGGACCCATATCAATTCGGAATAATTTGGTGAGAATTTGGTTGCGTTAAGGATTCTAAGGGAGGTGTTTGTAATTCGTCCTTTAGCGAAATTATTGATACACATTTTGGAATCGCTGAAGATGATGCTCCCTTGGGTATGCGCTAGGGCGAGGGCTATAGCCACCTCTTCTGCCGTTTCAGAGGATTTCGTTTTGATTGTCGCCGAGACGATGTGGTCACCATTCTCGTTCACAACCACACTTGCAAAGGCATTGGTATTTTTGTTTTCTGCCGCATCTACATAAAGTGTTCCAGCGCACTGTCTGTATTTGTTATGTAAGGCTTTGGCTCTTGCTTGTCTTCTACCCTCATGGTGTAAGGGGTGCATGTTTTTGGGGAGTGGTTTGATTAGTAGGGCCGTCCTATAGTCGCGGGGTAAGTCTGCTTTAGCATCGTTATTCGTAGGTTGAAAGTTAATTCCGAGCCTGGTAAGAATACTCCTGCCAGTTCTGGAATTGGCTAATCGCGCTGTTTGAGCCATTAAATGGGCTTCTTTCAGTTCATTGTAGGTGTTATGTATTCCTAACCTCATAAGCCTTTCAGTTGAGGCATTTAGTGGGAGTCCTAACGCAGCCTTATAGGCCTGCCGTATCATACTATCCAATTTGTCCTTTTCTGCTTTCGAAAATTTGAGATAAGAGGTGGCATAGAGTATCCTGCTTAGCGCAAAGGCCTGCACTATAGTCGGCATAAATATCTTTCCCTCACCCCTTGTCTGCGGTTAGCTATGCGGCGGATTAATCGCGCCGTCGCTTCTACCGTGCGTTTTAGCTTAGTGAGTGTGTCAGTATTCTTTCCATTTGTTTGTAAATACAACCCCAGTATTCTCATGGTCTGTACCTCTTTGACAGATCGTCCATTAACATAGACGTTTATTTGCGGGGGGGGATGTCGTGGTACGCCTACCTCTTTGTTTACGACGGATCACGAAGAGTTCAGATTTTTGCTCAGAACAAGTGAGGCCGGATTCCCATGCGCATGCCTCAATGATGTCCACTGCTGCTTGGAGTGTGTCTTCTATGTAGCCTTCGCATCCTTTGGTTACCCAAAGTGTGATGTCATCTGCATAGAACGTGTGATGTAGGTCTGGTATTTGTGCCAGTTTGGGGGGAATTTTGATGAGGGAGAGGTTAAAAAGGAAAGGGGACAGGACGGAGCCCTGTGACGTTCCTTCACTTCCTAGTGTGATTGGGGCAGACTCTATTGTTCCGACCGTTATCACTGCTGTTCTGTTAGTGAGGAAGGATCGGATGTAGCTGTACGTCCTTTCTCCCGGGTTGATTTCTGACAAGTTTGTCAAAATGGCTTTGTGGGTGACGTTGTCGAAAGCTTTAACAAGGTCTAAACCCAATATTGCTTTCGTTCCTGTTCCCTCGTAAGCTTCAGTTATGTCCTTGTTAAGCTGCAAGAGTATGTCCTGGGTAGATAGTTGGGCCCTGAATCCTAACATTGTTTCAGGTAGGAGGTTCATGTCCTCCGCATAGTTTTGGAGCCTATTGAGGATGACATGCTCCATGAGTTTGCCTAGACATGATGTTAATGAAATTGGGCGTAGATTCTCAGTGCTGAGTTTCTTACCCGCTTTAGGAATAAAAGTGATTTTCGCGTGTTTCCACTCTGGTGGTATGTTGCCTGCATGCCAGTATTTGTTCATAAGGTCTGTAACCGCCGCGATCGACGTTGCGTCTAAGTTCCTGAGAGTCTTATTTGTTACTTTGTCTGGTCCTGCCGCAGATGTTGTCCGCAGTTTTCCAATTGCGTACCAGACCTCTGCGTCTGTGATGTGTGCGTCTAAATTTGGATTAGGAGTCCCCCGGTAGTCTGGTTGAGTGGTACCATCATCCGTGTTTAGATAACGTTCTGCTAGCTCTTTGATTAGGTCTTCAGTTGTACCCTCATATTTATGTATGAGTCTGTACAGTTGACTTTGTTGCACGGGACGTGTTTGTTCTGGGTCGAGCAGGTGTCTTAGAAGATGTCATGTCTTCTTATTTCCGAGCTGTCCATTGACGCTTTCACATATTTGGTTCCATTGTTGTTTTTGGAGAGTAAGTGTATGTTCCTCGATTCGCCTCTCGATTTCAGCGATCTTTTTGCGTAGTCGCTTGTTGTGTTTTTGCTTCTTCCAGCGTTTTTGGAGGCCTTTTTGTGCCTGCCACAGGTGTAACAGTTTTGAGTCTGCAATCTGCTCCTCCTTCTCAACTGGCACCACAACGCTAGTGGAGCTGACATCCTCATTCAGGGAGATAACCCAGCCGCTAAGGTTAGAGATCTTCTTTGGGGCTGTTCTGTCGCGAAGTTGCCTGAACTTGTCCCAATCTGTGGTTCATATTTCTTTTGCT